>NC_133809.1:5741430-6078930 GCF_043250625.1 Sebastes fasciatus | reverse complement strand
CGGCGGTGAGCAAAGCCCGAGCCGCCGAACGTACCCGCCGTCGGTCCGAGTCCTCCAGCAGGCGGACTCCCTCCTCGCAGCCCTGTGGGGCGGCGAACTCTTCGGCCAACTGCTGCTTCAGGAAGCCGTCGTGCACATTGGAGGCGGCATGGCAGCTGGTGCAGAGCAGCAGGATGTCGTGGGAGTTGTGGTCCTTCATCTCAGTGGGAAAATGCCGTCTGTACTCATGTGGCACAATGTTTTTCCTGTGGGACCAAAGGCAAATATGAATTAATCAGATCTGACATGTAATTAAGTTCCTAATTAAATATTCCTCTTTAGAAAACATGACTCAGCATAATATTTAAAGTGTTTTTATAGTGCTGTCATGGTGTATTTGCTGAACACCCTCTAAATTTCAGACATATAGAGATGAATTAAAAACATGTCAAACCTGATGTAGGAATCTGCTTTGCCGCAGACGACGCAGAGATTCTCCTTTGCAGTCAGATAATAGTCCTGTTGGGAGTCGGGACGTCCCGACGGCTCAAACAGCAGCCGCACTACAAAAGGCTCCTCGCTCTGGAGCACTGGGTCACAAACACAGATCGTGGAAATTATATATTCAGAAGATAGTGTAAATAGTAAAAGCAACTGAGTGAATGAGGGAGATATTTCAAAAAGGTGCATGTTGAAGCTTAAACTATCAAGATTTTCTGACATTGTGTTTTAATGTTTACATGTTGGAGTTGTCCGGTGTACCTCCTATTCCTTTATCTAGGTACCATTTGGCTTTCTTCTTATCACAGGTACACAGAGGCTGGCCGTCAGGAGCATGGAGGAAGCAGTTATCATAGAGAGGAGACTTCCTGTAACACACAGAGAGAGAGAGGTTACTGAACCAAAATCGTCAATCTAACTTTATTTTGGATTTGCATCAGTTTAAGATATTTCTTCTGTTAATTAATACTTTCCCGAAATACTTGAAACAATATCATACAGCTGAAAAAGAAGAGTACGGAACTGGCTTTCATGCATAAGAAATTTTCATTCTGCAGCCCACTTTGGAACGTGTTGCCTTTGCTAGTCCGTCCTCACCTGGCAGAATAGCCCACACCCAGCGGTTTCCTCTTGTTATTCTTTCGAGGGTCTGGGACTTGCTGATCTCCAGACTCCGGGCTTTCGTACGAGAGCGTTTTCCGCGTCGTCCTCCGCCTCCTCTCTCCGTCAGAGGCCCTGTCGTCTCCGTCTCCTCGGCCCCTAAAGGGCACGTCCACCAGGCCCTGGCAGCGGGTGGCCAACTCTGAGTAAGAGCTCCCGCTGGAAGATTCGGGACCGGCTTCAGCGTGGAGGCCGAGGAGATGGAGGAAGAGAGCGATGGACACTTGGGCATCTCTGGCGGCATAAGTCATCTGGAGAGAACAGGTGACAAATTTTAAAACTCTAACGGATAATGTCACGATCGTCTAGGTTTATGAATTGTGTAATTATTTTCAACTTTGTTTCCTCTGCCACCGTTGCTATGGAGAAGAATGCAATCAGAGGTGCAACATCAAAATACTTTATTGCTGCAGTTGTGAACAAAACATGTCGCTATAGTTGCTGAATGTGTACAAAATTGACCCCAAATCTGAAAGTGAATTGATTTTATTTTCAGTTTTCTCAACACCGTCATCTTTAGCATCCACCCGAGTTGAGTTTGGCATTTTGGCCGTCGTTATCTTGGTTATTTGCAACCAGAAGCGACATGAGAGGGTGGAGCAACTGAACGCTGAATAAGACATTTTCAGGCAACCAAAAACGTTAGAAATAAACTTTCGTGAACTGAAAACACACTGTGAAAGACGAAAACACGGACAACTTCCAGACCGGACAGCGCCGTGGTAACGACCTGTCAATCACAAGGTAGCCACGCCCGAAAGCATATCCTGCTTTATGGTCTATTTGACTCTAAATGGGACCATAATTTACTAAATGAACATCATGCTGTATTGAAGAAGACTTGAAACTAGCGATTGAGACCATAATCTCATGTTTACAATGTTTACTGAAGTAATAAATCAAGTGAGAAGTAGGCTCATTTTCTCTTAGACTTCTATACAATCAGACTTCTTTTTGCAACCAGAGGAGTCGACCCCTGCTGGCCATTAGAAAGAATGCAGGTTTAAGGCACTTCAGCATTGGCTTCACTTCTCAGACCCAGAGGTTGCCACCCGTTTTATGCACACATACTAGTAACCTTTCACTTTTTATGAAAGAACAAAATATATTGCAGTTGTTCATATTTTGTACTGACGATTCAGCCAGGACAGTTTCATGCCCATCCAAGAAGAGAAGATACTCTTAAAGCTGATTTATTCACTAAAATACATGTGAAAAATTAGAAGTATGAAAAATGTGAAGCGCGCTGTCATATAATGAACCCCCACCTGCTGCAGCGTCAGTTGATCAGCCTCCCAGTCACTGCAGCGCAGCTCCATGGATTTATCTAGCGATACATTCAACACATCTTCTGCCAGAGACTTCAGACTCAGGCCATTATTCACGGTAGCTTGCCTGAAAATGGAGACAGAAGATCATTTGCATTTTACATACATATCATTCATAATGTGACAAACAAGGAAGGAAAAAGTCTTCTTCTTTCTAAGAACACATCAAACAGCAACAACCAGACTGTACCTTTGTCTTAAGGCAAGGTAGCGCAGGTCAACGGTACACGTCAGCGACAGACCGTAGTCACGCGTCAGGCGCTTGCCGTCTTCATAACAGCCGACGCCAACTTTCAGGATGTGTGGGTCTCGAAGGACTTCCATGAAGCTGAGAGGGAACGACTGCTGGCCGCTGCGAAACGTCAGCAGCCTCACCAGGACGCACAGACCTGAATACGTGGCCATCTGTAGCAGGGAGACCGCAGACGTTCGACCTTTCACAGACACCTGCGACAGGAAGCAGCAGCCAGGTCAGACACAACCACGAGCACCATGAAATGTTGAAGGAAAAATGGTTGATTTTTCCTCTCCGTATATAAATACATGCAAAAGGTATCTTACGCCTCTGGTCTTTACCCATTCACAGTCAAGCCCCAGCACAGGGAACACTGACAGCTCCTTTTGCATCAGCGGCCACAGCTGCAGCCACTCCTCTTCAGAGCTCACCATGACTGGTTTCACCCCCAGCAGCTGATCTGAAGACGGCATCTGTACGGGAGGGGGCAGCTGTGTGGTCTGACACTCCACAGCCTTAAACTCCTTCTCCAGAACATGAGGCGATTGGGTGTATTGATACTCCACAGCTGTTAAGTCGTTTTCCACAGGACACGGCGCCTCTACAGGAACAGCCACCTTCTGGACGGAAGGCAGCCTCTTTCTTTTTGTTCGGTAAACTCGCCATATGAGCAGCCCTCCTAAGGTCGCCCCTAGTACTGTTGTTATGACTGCAGTTAAAGGCCCTCGGTGAGACATGTTGACTTGTAGTGATCCTCAAATGGCGGAAAAGTGGAAACCTAGAGCCAAAAAACACACAAGCCCAGTTGGGCGTCAGTGGCCGGATCTGCAAGTCCGCAACAACGCGTTTGTTAACCCATTAACACTCCGACGCTATTCTGTCATTCAGAGGTTGTAGCGGGCTCAGTTTTAGAGCTAGAGTGAAGGAACTGGTATCATATGAAACAAAACAAAAAACTGGTGGTAAAAAAAATGGTTAAATTTAGCACCAAATCTCTGTAAGAAGTGGTATCAACCCAAAAATTGCAGCAACAACTTATGAGACATAATAGAGCATCTGGATGAACATCAGCATGTTCCACGCTCTTGTAGACTGTCACAATTTATTTCTTTATTTTTTCTATTTCTTATTTATGACTAAAACAACTTGAGACACTCCTGAGCTGCATCTCAAATTAAACTTCAGGTTCCCAGCTTTCAGATGATGTACACCACTTCTATGTGACACATACTTTTGACTTTTTGGACTACCCCTGAACATCCCCTGTCCCCCACCCAGGGGTTAATAAA
This sequence comes from Sebastes fasciatus, assembly GCF_043250625.1. Classification (NCBI taxonomy): domain Eukaryota; kingdom Metazoa; phylum Chordata; class Actinopteri; order Perciformes; family Sebastidae; genus Sebastes; species Sebastes fasciatus. The sequence continues at coordinate 6,074,938 of NC_133809.1, read as the reverse complement.
AAGGTGAATGATGTTTTACCTTTGCTGCCTCAGTGGGATCCCATGTAAACCTGGCTCTGTTTCTGTGATCTGGACAGGCAGCGCATCTCTCTGGAACAAAAAAAAAAGGCAACACCAAAAATCAAAAATGTTATTGTCATATTTACAATTAGTAAAACTTACAGTTAATTTCTGTGCCTTGCTCCAATATTAAGAAATAAGCCTGTATAAATAAAATAAAAATCAATCTAGCAAATAAATAAAAAATGACCCTGAATTGTTAATAGACCAGATGCACTTCTCAAACCATCATCATCCACAAGTTATGATGGAAAAGCCTGGAGACCCTCAGAGACATTCACCTTAATCATACTGGTGTTTACAAAAGCTGTAAGCATTTTATCATACTTTTATTGCATAATTAATATTGATAGCCATTACTAAATATGGTACATCTACTAACATGTTTTGATAGCTGTGATTTATTTATTTATTTGCACATATATAAAACTACATAAAAACCAGTAAATAAAAAACAAACAAGAAATGTGTCAGGAGAGGTCAAGAAGCCTTACAGGCTTATACAAAGGACCCCCCCCCCAACCCCAGGAGAAAAAAAACAATAACAAAAAAGGAAGAAAGATCTAAACTAATATAATTTTAAAAATATAACAAAAGTTAAACAACAAGAAGCACACAAAATGTGCAGAAAACCCTAACCAAACAGTGGAAAAACAATCCAATAAAAACAATGAAATACATACAAAACAGTACAGGAAAAAAAGAAAATATGTCTAAACATATCAAAATAGAATTAGACATCATTAATTAAATGTGATGATAATATCCTTTTAAAATGCTCTAAGGATAACGAGCTGTTGATAACATGTATTTCGGTGTTCCATATTTGTACACCACGATATCTGAGGGAGTACTGGTCATGTTTTGTTTTGTAAAAAGGCAGGTGAAGATGATTAACCTGTCTAGTATTATGTGAATGAATTTCGAGAATTAGATTTAAAAGAAGTTGCTAAACGATGATGGCAAAGAAGAACATATATTTATATATAAACACACATATCTGATGAATATTTATGTCATAAACTGAAAGAATGTTTCCTGAACAGTGGAGCAGAAAGCCTCCTTAAGTTGCCAATCTTACAAATCGTTTTTGCAACAAATAAAGTTTATAAAGATTGGAGGGGTATGCATTTGCCCAAACAATATTACCATAACTCAGATAGGGATAAATCATGGAATAATATAAGGTTAATAAACTCCTTTTCTCACAGTCCCTGTTGTAGATTTCTATATGAATCACATTGTAATAATCTCCTGCAGTGCACTCTTCTGCAGACTTTGTGTGACTCTGTATAACCAGTGCTTGCTGAAACAGCCCAGATGTTGACAGGTGGAGGTGTTGGTGACGTCATCCGACCGTTAGAAGTGAACGTTTAACGAGTAGCAGTTAGTTAGCATCAGTGCTAGCAGCTGTGAAGTTAGCTTCAGCACAACAGCGTCAACAAACTAACTCAGGTTATATTTACACCTCAAATAGAAACACGTGTTTAAGGTAAGACTGACAATGACTTTCTGACATTATTGTGGTTCTCTTTAAGGTGAAGTTAAACCAACGTTAGCTGCTACAGCTAGCCGGTTAGCATGCTAGCCTCAATGCTAGCTCGTTAGCTGCAGCTCGTGTGCAGCGCTGCGACCTCTGGCTGTTATATTACAGCATAACAGCAGAGCAGCACTAATAATAATAACAATATGTTAGGTTTAAAGTCTTACCTTTACGTGTTTAACCAACACACCGCTAGTTTGTCACACATGAACTCTTGTGTGTCTTCACTGAAGTGGTTCATGCCGTCCGGGCTGTATTTATAAGGACGCTGCTGCAGCGCGACGCGGCTCCGCAGACAGCGCCCCCTGCTGGACGCGGCTCCGCAGACAGCGCCCCCTGCTGGACGGACGGAACTACAACAGAAACACAACCAATGCAACACAATCAAGCTCTGCAGCCACACAAGAGACCTTTTGTTCCACTGGGGAACTTATAATAGCATTGTTTTTATAATCTCATTGGTCTGAAAATCCATTTTTAGCTTGTGACTTTGCATTTTTCTTGACTGTGCAATATATCCTTGCTGCAATATACACCTCAAGTGCAACTACCTTTGTTTACATTTTATTTATTACATCTACCCTACCTATTTTACAAGTGCAATTACCTCTGTTTACATTACATCTATTTTATATTCTATACCTCTAGTGTAACACTTCTGTTTATATGTATTTATTACATCTACTTTACCTGTTTTATTTGCTTTATAAGTGTGTGTGTTTTACCTGTTATGTTTTATCTGCCTCGTTTAGTCTTGTCAAGTATTTGTTTTAAAGCACTGACCAGAAGTGGCAACTGTGAATCTCGTTGTATTTAATACGATGACAATAAAGCTTTCTATTCTATTCTATAAACTAAACTTTAAAAAGTTGAAAATTTTATTTAATTTTGAGCTTATAACTTTACATTTTTCTTGTCAACTAAACGTTAAGAAGTTGAACATTTTATTTAATTTTCAGCTTGTAACTTAAATTTTTTTTCATCAACTAAAATTAAAGAAGTTTAACATTTTATTTCATTTTTAGCTTTAACTTTACATTTTTCTTTTTAACAAAACTTAAAGTTGAGCCTTTTATTTAATTTTTGCATTTAATTTTTTGCTTGTAACTTTACATTTTTCTTGTCAACTAAACTTAAAGAAGTTGAACATTTAATTTAATTTTTGTATTTCATTTTTAGCTTGTAACTTTACAATTTTCTTGTAATAAACTTAAAGAAGTTAAACATTTAATTTAATTTTTGTATTTAATACATTTTAGTTTTTGTCAAGCAATTAATTGACTAATCATTTCAGCTTGAACCCAAACTAGTACTCGTTTCATTATCAATGTTAATTGATTTCACGATACGCGTTACGATAGACAGAATTCACTCAAGAACACAGACCACTTTTTCCTTTACCACCATCAATTTATTCAATCTTTTAGCTTCAATATTTCTCCAAAGAAGTGGAATAAAGTAATGAAATAATTACAAAATGGAAAAATAGATCAGATAATAGATCATATTCACAGGTTTGATTTTAAAAAAATAAAAACATGACAGAGAGAACTCAGACAGTGAGAGATGAAAGCGTTTTTTTTTATCTCCCTGTAGTTTTCTGCTGCCCGTCAGAACCACAGCAGACTAACGGAGGTCAGGGCAGGTCAGCGTGCAGCTTCTCGGCTGACTAACCCATGTTGATCAAGGTCACCTGTGAGGTCAAATCATCTACTTTAGTGCTTGTGCAAAATAAAAATTGAGAAATTAACTACTTAGAAAAATAATGTAAGAGGTGGAGAAACAGGAGATGACACGTTCTACTGTGTTAAATAATAAAAAAAAAACAAGATCATTACCACACAAAAAAAAAGAATGACAATGAAGACAGAAGAAGTAAAATGTGAAGTACTGATGTGTACTAAACTATGAAAAACTGAGCACAGGTAAGAGAGGCAACCAGTTGGGCACCGCCACCATTGCTAGGTCCACGTTGATTGTTGCTGCAATGATACCCTATTTACAGTGAGATGCTTCACATCCAATCACAGGATGCAACAGACGGCAATAAAGAGATTTTTCTTCAAAAAATAAAACAAAAAAACACAAAGTAAAGCAGCTGTCCCTTCACAAAATCTCTTTACATCACATTAAAAATTAGCACTGCTGTGAGCTGTGTGTACAGTATAGATTCTTTATAGATATATATATATATATATTTATGTATAATATATACGGTCATTTCTTGTATACACGAACATAAACTTGTCTCATTGTAGCTAGCCTGTGCCTTTGGCACGATTACTTACAACTCTTCTGTTAGATTCCAAAGCTATTTAAAATATACTTAATGCATAAAAATAAAGATTTTGGCATTGTCTCACTTTAGTCTTCTGATTGGGAAGTTATTAATGAGAACTTCTCATCTGGAAGCTGAGTTCTCTCAGTGCTGCAGTTCCTCTGCCAGGTGAGGGAGGTCTCATCCTGTCTACAGTGAGCGCTGGGAGCTGGACCGAGCCGCCACACCTGGGTGGATGGTAGGGAGCTGACGGGGGGGTTGGGTGTGGCTCGGTACGGATATTCCACAGGGTAATGACGACCTTGCGCTGCACAGCACAAACAAAACAATACAGACAATGCTAATGAAATGCCTGGGGAGCTGTTAACAGCAACCTGTTTTGTTTTTTTCTCCCCTCGCTGCTGTGCAGAGTTCTGCTCCCTGTTGATTCACCCGTTGCTCTTCACCGTCTCCCAGTACTTTTCTGCCCTGCTGAGCTTGTCCACTGAAACCGAGATGAAGAGAGGCAGGAGGACATTCCCCTCTCTTCTTTAGTCAATCATCCATCTGCTCCACCAACTAAAATAACCTCCTTATAGTCCAGTACTTTCTAATCTCAAACAGTCTTCAGAGCTGGATCTCAAAGGTCTTGTGCAGCTCAGTGGAGAAGGGATTTGTCGGGGAGGGTGTGGTGCGCTGGCGCGAGCGGCCCTCCAAGGCTGCCCACTGGGCCTCAAAGGCATCTTCCTGCGGCTGCGGGGGCGGCTGGATGGCGGGGGAGGATGGGGTGAGCTGGGCCGAAGCAGCCCAGTTGTCTGCCCCGTTAAAGGTCACACTACCGTTGGATGGCTGGAGGACAGCAGGGTTCATTGCGCTGGAAGGCGGGGGCTTGATGAAGGGGCTGATGTGACAGACAGCCTGGTGATCATGCTGGGGTGTTGTGGAGGCCGGGACGGGGAACGGCTGTGGCAGCGTGGCCGAGCCGAACACATTAGCCACCATCTGTGACGGAGTGATGCCGACCACGGGCACGCTGGGCTGAGGGAACGGCAGCCCGTTGGGCATCGGGTAAGAGGCCGGACCCTGAGAGTGGAAGGCGCTCTGGCGAGGCGGCAACACGGGCACGGCGGAGGGCAGAGAGGACATGAAGGCCACCGGGGTGACAGAGGGAACAGACGCCACAGGCATCGCCACGGGCATCACCACGGGGGCGCTGAACGGCTGGGAGGGAAGCGTGGCTCCTGCCATGATTGGATTAGTCGGCGGGCCTCGGACAGACTTGGTGACTTCTTCTAACCACTTGTCGGCTTCTGATGGTGTGCGTTTGTGGGACATCGATGGGGACGATGTGGGGGGGACCACTATCACCGGAGTAGGGGATGACCAGTTACTTCCTGTTGGTAAAAAGTGCACAGAAAGGCGAAACAAAGTGAGTCAATACACATCAAACAGAAACAGAACATCAGTGAGAGAGTGAGAATTACTGATGAAGTTAAAGGTTGCAAGCTGCAAATAACCCAGTTCACAGCTAGTGATGGTTTCATCAACATTTTGGGAACTATGCTTATTGGCTTTCCGGTGGAGAAGATTGATACACTCAGTATATAATATACTGTATATATAAGGCTGCAACCAGCAGCTGGTTAGTTTAGCTTAACATAAAGAAAGCTAGTCTGACTCTGTTTTAAGGTAATACAATCTGCCTACAAGCACCTCTAAAGCTCACTAACTAACATGTTATATCTCATTTGATTAATTCATTAAAAAAAAAACTAGTGTAAAAACGATAATTCATCATTTTGCAAAAGGTTATGTGCCGGACTATTTCTTGCTGATAGCCAGATTTTGTTATGTTTGGACAGATCTGTAGCATCATATTTATATATGAATATATGTATTTCCCAAAATGTCAAACTATTGCTTTGAGAAAGTCTGACTACAAGTCATTTTTTTATGTGCAATGAAGGTATAGAATAGGAACTTGTTTTGGTGTCACCAACAACTTATTGACACCCAGTTTAGGGCTGCAACTAATGATTGTTGATTAATCTGTCGATTATTTTCTACATTAATCGATTAGTTGTTTGGTCTATAAAATGTCATAAAATGAAATAAAATGTCGATCAGTGTTTCCCAAAGACCAAGATGACGTCTTCAAATGTCTTGTTTTGTCCACATCTCAAAGATATTCAGTTTACTGTCATAGAGGAGTAAAGAAACCAGAACATATTCACATTTAAGGAGCTGGAATCAGAGAATCCCCAGCTCAAAAACATGATGCAAAGATTAGAGGACCTTCAACTTTAACAATAAGTTAAAGTTACATTGTAATCTCCCCATCACTTATTTTTTCATTAGTAAACTCTCAGTGCATCCTGTGACATGCAAACCTGTTGATAGCCTTCTCTGACGTGTTTCTTACCTGGCTGTGCTGGGCCCGGGGCCCCTGCTGGGGTCTTAGCCCAGGGGTTAGTTTCTCGAGCAGGCAGGGCGGGGGGCAGAACTGGGGGGTTAACAGCAGTAGCAGCAACAACAGAGAAGGCGGGAGCGGTGCCGTTCACTACAGCAGATGAGAGACAGGAGCTAGTACGAGCAAGCTTGTGTGTCGGCTGACGTTGTTAGACATGCACAACATTACCGTGCAGTTAATTAGCAGTCTCAACACATGTTAATCACACATGTAAAATAAATGTTATGAATGTAGTTATGACAAAATGTGAGCAGGCACACATTCTCTAACGGCTAATCTATTCATTTCCTACAGAGCTGAATGACATACAAAAGGTGGGAAATGGATAAGAAGGTTGGACAGAGAAGTTGGCCGCAGATAACTTTTGGCGGTTATCTGCAGCGAACAACCAATGTATTAGTGTCTGCTACTGATCGAGGCAGTTGCCTGGCAAGTGCAAAACTGATAAATAACTTCCTTACAGTCATTCTAAGCTAATGTCTCTAAACTTATATCTTTATAGCTACATGCAGGATGACAACCGCTCCACCTGTCTTAATCTTTGCTAAGGTGCTGGAAGCATCAATGAGTCCAAAAGATGATAGAAAACATATCCGCACACTTATATCTATGCAGTATTTCACTTTATTTGTAAGCTTCTGGTCTGTCAGACCTTCATCAGAGCATACGTAAGTGTGCGGATATCTTTTCTATCATCTTTATAGCTACAAAAAGCTAAAACCTGGAGCTATAATTGTTTTGGATCAGTAGCTTACAATTAATACTACAGAATCAGACATGACAGTTAATACCAGAGCAGCAAAATGATGTGATGTATGTATTTAAAATGTAGTTGAATCACGACACAGATCCAATCAGAGTCCATCACACTACACACATCAACTGAGTTCATCGTTAGATATGAATGGTTGTTAGCGGATGTTACCTGGTGCTACAGGAGACTGCGGGGATGAAGCTGGTTTGGGCATTGGTGCTGAGGAGAAGGGGTCCTCTGGGGGTCCGCTGAACGCTGAGGTGATCTGAGTGCACAGCGAGCTGATGCTGTCACTTTCTCCTTCTACCTCGGGGACTGGAGGGGAAACACCAGAGAAACGTTAACAGAAGCAATATAAAACACGTAGAAGATAAATAGGACCGAATTCTTTAAAAAAAATCTTGTTTTTATAGTCATGTATGTTACTAATAAAAATCTTTGTTTCTGATTTTCTTTTCATCTTTAGGCTGGATTTTTGCAAATACAGACAGTTTCGCCTGAAGGTAATTAGAAGGTTGTGTAGAATCATCTCTGTTTATGATGACATTTAGGATTTTTGGTATTACAGAAACATGCTTCTTAATTGCATTTACGAAAAATCCAATCTTATCTTAGGATAGGAATTTAGCTATTACAGAATCATCCTATCTTAGGGATTTCCCAAGTTAGGAAACCTAAATTAGGATGGCATAGACCCTGTCCTAAATTGAGAATAACAGCAGCACTGTTGTTAGATCTGTATGGCAATGACAATGATGATGTGGAACAACACGCATACTGAAATATAACGATTGAAAGGCAACTCAAATCGTATGATGACGCTTTAAATCGATGATTCATTTTGGATTTGATCAAAGCTAAAATTGAATGCCCGTCTTTTGTTGTCCATGATAGCCAGTGACAAATGAGAGTTGTTGATATTACCGGTACATGCTAATCAAAGACGCGGGCATGAAAGGACAAGAGTTAATTGAAGAATCAAATTTACAGTTCTAGTTAGGATTACTTAAGTTAAGATAAGGTAGGAGTCTGAGATAGGATAGGACACAGCCATCAATCACATCTTTGAAACTTAAGTTAAGATAGGACCAGCAGTTAGGATGTCTTTCTGTCCCAGAACTCACCTGTATTCTTCATGGGGAAGTCCGACTTGCGCTGCATGTTGGAGGGCAGCTCGTTCATGCGCAGTGACATCTGTCGTTTGAAGGGAGACGTCTTCTGACTGAGTGCCGGGAAGCCTCTGAAGGAGCCCTGCCTGGCCAGAGCCTCGGCCGGTGCGTGTCTGCGTGGTATCACCTGGGGTCCCAGCGAGGTCATGGAGAGAGGCGGGGAGGACGACGGAGAGGGGGAGCCTCCCGTCGGGTGTGCTGACGAGTTCGTCACGCTGGTGGCCGAGTTCACAGCAACCTTCACGTCTGTCTCTGCTGTTAAAGAAGGTTCAAGCAATGAAGCAAAAATGAACAAGCAATAACATTATCTGGACGTGGGAGTATAAATAGAAAGACAAATTTGAACTAGTGTGGAGGTTAAACAGTCTCTAGAGGGACTACATATACAGACCTTTTTTAGCATCCTGTAGCTGCCTCATGACTTCCTCCCGCTCTGCCGCCTCCGTTGCTGTAGTAACCCGAAATGAGCCCTCACGGGTGAAAGTGGTTCTGTTGGCGTCAAAGGTCGCCGTGACCCCGCACTCCTTCTCCCGTTTCTGTTTTCGCTCCAGACAGGCGGCGAATGCGCAGCCCACAGCATGACTGAGACGCTCTCCCTGAAAGAGATGATGCAACAAAATTCAGCATGAAATTAATATAATGGACAGGTTTACTTTAAGCTCCTAGCAATGAAGGTTTTTCCTGTTATAAACATGGTATACAGCTACGTAAACTACATCATTTAAATGACACAGTACAGTGAAGATTACATAAGATTGTAGGAGGAAAAAGATTTTAATCGGAACTGTGAGGATCCTTCGAACATGTATAATAACAATAATGATCAATATAAATCAAGTAAATAGTATTGTAGTATTAAATGAGTACTCACTGAGTCTTTAATGGCCATAAAACAATGGCAGATCCAGCGTCGCGTGGTGCCGTCTCTGCAGATGTAAGAGAACGCCCTCTCAAAGTTACGGTCCGGAGCGCAGAACGACACCTTCTCTATTGTCTGGTCCAGGATCAGGTCCTGCAAAACACATTGTCACCTCATCATTATCAGCTTAAATTAAAAACTATGGTCGACGCTCAAGTGACACTCAATTGAGTTAAAAACACTTAATATGTGGGCTGAATGATGGTACAGTGAACAGTACTTCAATGTGAAGGCCTGGCTTCAAGAGTGCTCAAATAAGACTGAACTACTAGCAGCTCCAGAAGCACCAGTCTGCACCCGACTCTGCTCTCTGATACAAACCATCATTATTTTTTTTATAACATTTAACAGAACATAAAGGCAACAAAATAAATAGAATGAAATAACTCTAGAGACCAGGTCAATACAGGAACCTGGACTTCTAAACAGTATTTTCTAACAAACTGCAGCACCTTTATGGCAGACCTTGGTATCAACTCTCTTGGTGGATTAACGTTGGTTAAAAAAAGTCTATATCTTAAGCGTGATTTATGCTCGCCGCCTCCACAAGGGTCATGAGTGTCCGCACGGCCAATGTGACGTCACACCATCAGACACGGTCTGGTTTTCGCCTTTATGCGCACATCCACATTTTTCTGATGAACGGAGAAAACTGAGAACTTTGACGAGCTTTGAGAATGTCTGTTTTGCCATGAGGGGAAACACACAGAGTACTAAACAGTAACATTCCTTGACAATAAAACTCACAATTCCGCACTCAAAGAGCATATTCAACGCACTAAAAATAAAATGACATTATTAAATAAAATAAAATTGCAAATTAATTTGAAATAATAAAGGATAGAAGTACATATACACAGGAGGGAACCCACTTAACCTCAGAGAGACGGGTTCTTTTAAATAAAACTAGATTCACAGCATTTTGTGAATCAAAATTTGAGTAGTTGCACAAATTAACACCTTGACTAACACTCATACGATTTTGTCGACTAATCGATTAATTGATTTTGATTAGTTGTTTATCAGAGATGTGCTCATAAGTTCCTTGAAATTAAGTCATTCAGCATGAAAAAAGCATAAAAACTGACTAATCAATTAAAGAAATACCTGTAGCCCTACTTAAATAGATAATAGATTAGGAAATAAAGAGAAGAAATTATAATTGTGCTCTCCTAATTTCTCTTTTTAATGTTTCCATTTCATAACCTACAGCTGTTATGAAATGTTATGTTGTTAGGTTTGATGTAGTACCAGTTCTTTCCAGCAGGGGTCACTGTAACCTTTACTCTACTCATACCTAGTAGTCCTGCAGGTGCAGCGAGTACATATTTACACAGAGGGCCTCTTGGAGGTCACTAGACCAGAGGTATAACAGCTTCACTACCATTATCAGCTGCTGGAGCTCAGCAGCAGCTTCCACCTGTAAAGCTGCTAAAGCCATGTGCACTTCCTCTGGCAGCTACTTCTTTTTGATCGAGGTGTTTCCGAGCCTGCGATGGAGGACTGAAGGGACTTATTACCTTTGTTTTGTCGTCTACAACGCGAAGACCGTCTGCCGACACCCACAACACAGCGCGCACTGGCTTCTTCCCAGCCTGCAAACAAAACACAACAGGGAAAGGTACGAGTAAGAAACGAGGAAACTTTTTAGTCTCTCCAATAAAATGACTTCCCCTTGTACCATTCCTTGGTACCAAATCATAAAACGTGAGTCAACACACACACAAAGCACACCTGTAAATAAAGAGAAAGCACCAGGTAAGAGACAAAAGAGACGACACAAGTCGGGAGTTGTTTTTTCTGAGTGCCCAGATTTTAATAAAGGAAGGTTGATATGAGAGTTGGTGCGCTGATGCAGTCGACAGTGTTTGGTTAGAATAACAACAACAAAATATTTGTGTGTGCACAGAAAGTAAAACGTTCATTCACACAAACTGTTCATTGTTCCATTCTTGGTTCGAGGGCTGAAGGAAGAAAAGGCGCGCCTGTTAATACAAAAAACCACACACACTCACACACAATAGTGCCCCGCCCAGCCTAAACCACCCCACCTGCTCAAAGACACATGCATCATTGTGTTTCTCTTTACAGACAGAGTCCCCCCCCCCTCTGTGTATCAGTGTTTTCTTCCAGCCTTCAGATGTGATCAAAGGGTGAAGTGTTACGTGAAGAGGAGGGAAAATAATAATAATAACAATGCTCATAATAAAGACACTCAGACACACAAAGCAATAACTTACTTTTGCAAAGAATCCTTTGAAGAATTTCCTGTCCTGGAAGTGGATGTGGTAAAAAGGGAGGGTGGGTGAGAGGGGTGGAGGAGACGGGGGGAGGAACAAGGCATGAAAATGTTACCTAGGAAGTCTAGAAATTGTCTGGAGCCCACAGGAGAGGGTTTCATTTGGGTTTGTTGGGTTTTGTTTGGTGGAGGTGAAGCTGGGTTATGAGTGAGTGAGTGAGGCGATGGATCAGGTAGCTCCACATGATTCCATGATGGATGTTTTGATGGGTGATACTGTGGTTGTTATTGTGTTTATGGCCCTGTTCAGACCTGAGTCCTGAGTGATCCGATCACAAGTGGACAACTCTAAGTACGTCTGTTCACACCAGGCAATAAAATGCGTCTCCGCATGCATCTCAAGTAACCACTCGTAAACACAAGGCTATTACAGCAGACATTGTGACTAAGGCTGTCAATTCACTGTTAAAATATTTAATCACGATCAATCGCACGATCATCCATAGTTAATCACGATTAATCGTAAATCATTAACATTTTGTCTGTTCAAAATGTACCTTAAAGATTTGACAAGTATTTAATACTCTCAACATGGGAGTGGGCAAATATGCTGCTTTATGCAAATGTGTGCATATATTTATTATTGGAAATCATTTAACAACACAAAAAAATTATAAATATTGTCCAGAAACCCACACAGGTACTGCATTTAACATAAAATATATGCTCAAATCATAACATGGTAAACTGCAGCCCAACAGGCAACAACAGCTGACAGTGTGTCAGTGTGCTGACTTGACTATGACTTGCCCCAAACTGCATGTGACTATCATAAAGTGGGCATGTCTGTAAAGGGGAGACTCGTGGGTACCCATAGAACCCATTTTCATTCACATATCTTGAGGTCAGAGGTCAAGAGACCCCTTTGACTTCCACATTCCACCTCGTAAGTGGACAGTTTCTGAAAGCTCAGGGTTCACAACTTGTGACGTACTGTATTTGTTAATATTGTAAGAAATGGCGGAGGCCATGGAAGTTCATTATTCAGTGCATAATAACTGAATATATTGTAATTTTAGTGGCATAAAGTTTTTCTTCATAATTCTATAATATGTCTGAGGAAAAAGTTGATATTCCCAACGGCCTCACCTTTCCCCTCTGTCATTATAACTTTGCATTTCCTGCATTATGTTACCCGCTTGCTAGCTTGCTAAACTGTTAGCCTCTGTGGCTTCTAGACGGCGACAATGTCGTTAATATTGCCGTTGCTTAGCAGCGGTGTTCTTCACGACTTAACCACTTGATCGCCAAGCATATCGTGTACACAATTTCCCGTGTTATAAACACGAGCTCACGAGTTTCATTTGAAGGCACCATTAGAGCTGTCCACTTGTGATCGGATCACTCATGTTGATACCGGGTCTGAACAGGGCCTATGATGAGAACTGTTAGTACTACCACGCTGGAAGCCAGTAAACCTCCTGACAGCAGGAAGTGATTTGAGTCTTTGAAGCCTTTTGTGATTTAAATAAACAACAACAACCCTAAAAGACTACAACAGTCCCACAGCTAAGACAGCACATCTGGACAGAGGAGATAAAGATGGAGCACCTTCAGGTTTGTGTTTCTGAGTGAGTATGTGGAGGAGATAATACCAAATCACATTGTATTCTTTCTCTTCTGATTCCTAGACCGAGACATGGTCATCCCTTGGTTGTTCATCAGACAGAAACATATTCTCGTAGACGGCGTTTTGACCTCTGAGTCAAGCCTGTGACTGTTCACCGGTCAGACAGAGTCAGGGGTCAAGTTTAGGCCGCCATATCACATAAAGAAACCACAACCACCAGACCCGGCCTGGTCTTAATCCTCCCTTCTTCCCCCGCTCCCTCGGAGCTCCTCTCCTCCCAATAAGCTGTGAAAAGGAGTGCCACTCTGCTCCTGTTACACAGCCATGGTGGAGACGGCACTCCGAGCACCATGTTAATGCATGATTTAACGTGTTAACCAGCACTGGAGATTCATTTGGAATGAGCCAAGTGCTTGTTAGTGTGTGTTTGTGAGATCCACGCAGACATGCAGATGGTGGTAGAGCCTGCAGAGCTAGTATTAGTATGGTTAGAGGAAGAAAGGCTCTATAGGGTTCAGAGATAACTAGAATGGGAGGGCAGTGTGGGGGAGGGGATTTGGAAGCATTTCTCAGCAACACCACAATAAAAACCTGCTTAAAAAGACAAAAAAAACTTATAACACAAACAAAAAGGTAATACAATATGCAGGTATTCAATGTGTGTGAACTGGGATGAAACTACAGTAGGGAAAAAGCTTTCTGGGCAGAAAGGAGAGTTTTGAAAGATCAAGATGAAGCCAACGAGGCAAAAATGAAACAACTGAAGCAGAGACTTTGTCGCCAACAAGCCTGACTTCTGATGAGGAAAAGTGTCGTGCATACTTTACCTCTGTTTAATAGACAAGCTTGTAACACAGAGCTAAAACCTTTTAGTCGTACGACCAGCTGGTGGCTTACAGTCATTTCTGCCCGCCGAAACAAGACTAACCACCAGCAGGATGTGCAGCAACGCATAACACATCTTGTGTAACGTTGGCCTACTTTGTGCAACAAATCACACCTTACAACAGTCACTACAAACGTATACCAGCTACATCTACTACAGGAGAGAGAGTACTTTACTTTTACGCAGTACCGGCACTTCTACATTTTACTTTTTCGGCGTACCGTGACTTTTTCTTGCGCAACGGCACTTCTCACAAGCTGCCGGTACTCTTTTCTGCCCTCTCCATATCAAGATCTCTGGGCAATTCATAGCGGAGCAGCGCAAACGTTTTTATGCCTCATAAGCCGTAAAAACATAAAAACAATGTGGAGAGCATCTGGAAAAACTGATGCACGGCACGGGGGGAGGGGGGTGAGAAAGAGGGTGTCGTCCTTTTTGTAAAATAAATAGTGAAATTTTTTTTATTTGTGAACAAATATAACTCATGAAACATTATTTTAAAGTTTTCTGAATCTGCTCTGTTGATTTACAGAATATGATTTTACAGGGCAAACATTTCCAGAAGAATTAAATGTTCAGATAAAGGCTGTGATAAATATTAAAATAATCATATAATTATAGCAAGTTTTGTCTTTAAGGTTTTTGGGTGTTATCTAGACTATAGTAGCCTAATACATTTGGTCCAAAATTATGTGAAATTGCATAGTTTTAAGTCAAATACCCCAGAGCTGGCCTTAAACAGGCAAGAGGCCGTGTGTCACAAACCTCAATTGAGACCCATATTCTGAATGCGCTGTATACATGTCCAAAGAATGCTTCTAAAACCTGGATAATAACAGCATATCCCACATCTTAATTGGAAAATGCTCTATTAAGAATAAAGTCTAATTCAGAAAAAGAATATGTTATTTACATGACCCGTATCATATTCAGAACACTGTCATATTCTTAATAATAGTGGAATATTAGTGCGCATGTACACATAGTCATTGTCAATGAATAATGTACCCCGAGGCTACTGGGTGCAGTAATTTCAGCATATCAGCATCTCCTGGTGCGTTGCCCAACCCGGTCTACACAGACCAAACTCTCCAGGTCACTGTGAGCTCCTGAGTAACAGCAAAAACATTCCCACTGCTACAACACAGAACAGCCCTCCAACCCTGGGCTACCGGCCAACAGCACCAGGAAGTGATGGCATGATGACAACGCAAAAGGGCAGCTTGGAGGTTGATGGTGCCGCAGTGCAGCCTCCTCTTCCTCCACCCGCCTCCATCCACCCCTCTGAGTCACGGGTCGCAGAGCTGTGAGAAAACTTTCATTACCGTCCCAAAGGCTGCTGGGAAAACAATGGAGTAGGCTCAGAGCTGTAGCTGTCACACGCACACACACACACACACACACACACACACACACACACACACACGTTGACAGCTGGACCACCAACATGCGCCCTCAAGGCACAGCGAGCACACAGGGACTAGGTTTTTCCTCCTTATTCATCAGAGAGCATCAGCTCACTGTTGTTCTTCATCTCTCTTGCCCTGCACCAAAACAAAAAAAGTGCTGACGCTGCCAGACTGCGTCGGTGTTGTGGCTTCTGGTTTCCAGGCCTCACCAGATATTAAGTGCCTACAGGTGTGGGCCTGACCAATTTACTTATTAGCTCCTGGAAATAGAGTTTACTGCTGAGCAATATTAACTCACAGTCCATCCACCGGTAGGAGTTGTATGTGTTGCCTGGCAACACCTATTAAAGAGTCAGGGAGGATGAACTAGGATATATCAGGGCCTCGCTAATTGTATATCTGCTTAAAGGCTGGCCCTCGTCTAGTCGGGATGATCTAGATTCGACAGGGATAACTGGCACCAGGGGCAGCCACATTGTATACCACCACGCTATGTTCTGCTCTGCTCCAGGCAGCAGAGTCAACCCCCCCTCCCTCCATACAATAAAGATGGCTGTAAAACTGTTTACAGAGACCTCAAGTGGTATTAGGGCTGCCCGCTGAACGTCTATGATTCAGATAATTAGCAGAGAACCCCCGAGTCAGACCTCATTTTGTCAGTCGAATCATCTTTTTACGCTGCGTCATTGTAGACGGAGCAACACAGGATAACAGCATGGCAGACTAGACACTTTACAGTCCTATAGGGATGCAACTAATGATTATTTTCACTGTCGATGAATCTGTCGATTGTTTTCTTGATTAGTTGTTTGGTCTATAAAATGTCAAAACATTTTGAAAAATGTTGATCAGTGTTTCCCAAAGCCCAAGATGACGTCCTCAAATGTCTTGTTTTATCCACAATTCAAAGAAAAACAGTTTACTGCAGGGTTTGAAATTAGCACCCGCTACCCTCAATATATGGGTAAATTGCTACAATTGTTGGGTGAAATCGTCAGGCCATACGCCACTTTGGTAGGCAGGGAAAACGCTGGGGATGGGAATAAAGAATCATCAACGTGCTGTGAACTTGTTCCTAGTTGTCTGATTCCTTGGTATCTCATGCCTCTGTGACTATCGATTCCTCTGTACTGATGCTTTCCGACAGTTACGCATGAAGAATGATGCATACGCACGCTGCATCATGTTTCAGTTTGTTTGGGACTGGAGCCACGGCAGAGAGATAAAAAATCACTCCTAAGGCATGGCGCTACTAATACTAACCCTGAGGGGACGCAGAGTTACCTGTTAGCAGCCGGTGGGCGGCACAGTCCTGCTTGGCTAAATAACGAAGCTACTAATGTTATGAGACGTTGAAGCTCTGCTCAGTAAAAATGACTATTGGGTTGAAGGTAAACTACAACGTTATCAAGATGTGTTCAAATTTAATCTCGTATAATTGTGTACAGTACCCTCCCATCCCCGAAAGCTACGGTGTACTTTGAACTGAATTTACCATGCATAGAATGTTTTTTATGTAAAATATATCACACATTGAATGACATCAGATCTAAAATGTTATTCCGTCATTTAGCGCAGAGATTTAAAAAAATGGCAGATAAAACTTTTGAGCGGCAGACAAAATAACTGATGAAAAAAGTTAATTTCAGGCCCTGATTTACTGTCATGGAGGAGTAAATAAACCAGAAAATATTCACATTTAAGGAGCTGCAGTCAGAGAATTTTGACTTTTTTTTCTTAAATAATTACTCAAACTGATTAATCAATTATCAGAATAGTTGGTGATTCATTTAATAGTTGACAACTAATGGATTAATCATTGCAGCTCTAGATTTGAGCCTTTATCTTCCCCGAATTCCCCTTAAATTTCCTCAGTCCTACTCTTGTCTACAAATAAAGACAAAACTGATCGGAAATGAAGGTCAGCTCGACTCGTCTCTGCTCCACTGCTCTGAGCGCTGGCGCTGAATGTTAATACTCTATCATGAATTTTTAAATTGTCCAGATTTAGTGTTTTACGGCTTCCCCAGAGCCCAGATATCTGATTGTTCCTGTGTGATGGAATCTCAGTGTAACATCTATTCAACAAGCCAGAAGACCTAAGGAAAGAGACAACAATGCACCTGCACACAACAAGGAAACAAACTTGGAAGTGAGAGAAATAAACCTGCACTGCGTAAAAGCTCCTTTCATCAGAATGAATGGGTGCCATCTTGGATCACATTATGTAACCAACAGTGATTGTTTTCTTGCCTCTCAGACTCACAGGTGAACTGCTACGTCCAGACCAGATGAAGGCCACTTTGCAGGAATGTAACGGCGGCAGTCACACCACAGAAGATCAACTGCCAATGTCGCCATTTTTTTTTTCTCAGAAAAATAGCGTGCAGAAGAAGACCTTGAAACGCTGCCAGCCTGACTCACATTTTCAATGTGGCAAAAGTTCATTTCCCACCCTGCGTATAAACGGGGATCAATAAAGCCACGTCTGTGCTGGCTAACAAGTAAGGCCTCTGGGTGATGAGAAAGCGAGGGAGTAGCGGAGGAGACGGAGGAGGAAAATGTCATGAGGTGGAGGAGGGTCACATAGTCGGACAGAAGGCAGAAGCACCCCCGCTTCTACTTTTGAGTTGGCTCCATTTTGTCCGCCCTGTTAAAATGACTGTAACTCAATAAGAGCTCACAGCCTCAGGCTCTGTGAACACCATGTGACCTCATCAAGCACCAGTGTGTGTGTGTGTGTGTGTGCCGCTCAGTGTGTGTAAATGTGAGCTCCAGTTTGGTGTATTCACTATATGAGTATGCATGTTTGTGTGTGTGCACAGTATGTCTGTCTGCTGTGCCTCTGGGTTCCCTTCTTCCTGTGTGTGTTTGTATGTACAATAAAAACATGTATTTGCCTGTGAAACCTATCTGAGAGTGTGTGAGGTTGTGAAATTGAGTGTAAATTTGCACACACATATGCTGCTATGGGTGTCTACAAGTGTGTGAGTAAATAGAGTGCTCCATGGATGATGTATTTTTGTAGGCCAACCAGGAAGTTAGCATCGCCCTGGTTCCCTCGACAAAAAGCCAATGGGATTTTTCCATTGGCTTTTTGGATTATTGCAGAAAATAAACTCTGTGGCGAACAAACGTTTATGATACTTACACGTTTTGTTCTGTAAGATAATATTCACAAATAAACACCACTTTTATGATTTTTGAAGCGTGATATTCCGCGAATGTAATCGCCAGAAGTGGGGTATTTACTGACGTATTTTATGTCGTAGAACAAAACGTTAAAATCTCTTAAGTTTGTGTTAACCACAGACCTAAATACAGGCATCTAACTAAAATAAAAAAAAAAACATTGACTTCCAGACAAGGGAACCGGAAGTGCTAAAATGATAATTCGATTCCAGGTTTTAAGACTCATTCCTGTAACACTCTATATAAGCACAGTGGGAAAACAGTGCTGTATGTGTATGTCTTTTTCACACAAGTGATGTATGTACTGGTGCTTTTGTGTCTAATATCAAGTATTTCATGTGTCTTATACTACTCTTATACATCAACATATAAGTGTGAAGAAACGTGCTTCTGTATAAATGTAAGACTGTGTGTATTTGTGTGTTTTCATTTGCATTATATAACATCTGTTTTATTTTACTGTTCTGCTTTAACTGGTATGGAAATGTAAGTGTTTTACTGTCCATTAAAGTGCACTCATAAAATACAGAATTATTCTCAAGCATGTTCTCCAGTATAATCAAACTAACAAACGGCTCTCAGTAGCTCAAGTAGTCTTCAACGGCTCATTGAGTCCAACACGACGACTAAACGACTAAAAGGCCCCTTTACACTATTTTATGAAGCAAGAAGAGTAGGTGCTGATAACAGAAGAAACAAGGTGTGAATTCTTAATTAGTCTGAGTCATTAAAACTGAAACTGAAAGCTGACCGCAGACAATTCAAGCAGGAGTTTCGTAACCTTTGTTGGCACCAAATTCAAATTTAGTCCTGAGACTCAGGCATGACGCCCTGACTCATGAATCACTTCATTCATAAAACAAGTTTGTACTGTAGTTTTAGGACAAAGGGAGAGCATTTATTTGTGTTTGATAACATTAAAAGTAAAGTTAGGCTCAGGTTTATTTTTTTAGATGAAACAGGCGGGCACACTGAACTGCAGGCTGCAGAGTGTGTTTACCCCTGCGACTACCAGTAGCCACCATCACGTCATGTTGCTTTTTCATACGTCAGCAGACTAATTTGCCTAATCTTCGCGGGTCTTTTGACCGCTATGGAAGTACAGACAACAATGGGCTAGAGGAACATTTTGGTTCCTTGAGAAGCAGTCCCAGGACTAAAATTACCAGGAACCAACTGTATACTCACCACTCAGGTATGGCCCTGACTACTGAGAATCGAATCATCCTCATTTACCGACAGGAGTTTATGACCTGGGTGGGGCTTTGGCAAACAACTGACAACATGGAAAAGCAATTGCTCCACGTTTCCCCCTTCCCCTCCCCTGCTCCCCAAACTGGAATTTGTTCTTTTTACGCAACACCGCCGGAATCTCCTGCAGCAGGAAGTACATGCCGGCCTATCTCCTCTGGCTGAGACAGGGTGTGAGGAGAGTGAGAAAGAGAGAGAGGAAGAGACGTTCAGAACAGACCCCAACACCCCTGGAGGTTGTCTGAGGGTCACGATGGGTGGAGACCCTCACTGACAAACGGCAACAATCAACCACACTCAGGCCTCCATGTACAGAGTAAACCAGGCAGGAATAAACAACGATGAAACAATACAAAGAACCAAACTGCTTGGTGACAGATGAAGGAGAGCTGCCACGAAATAAAGGAAATGTTAGAAGGAGTCAGTAGGATGTTGGTAGTAGCACTGTGCAGGAAACTAGTGGAGGAAAAGATAAAAATGAAGTAGGATGTGTGGTGTTTAGCTGCCTCGTTCCTGGAAGTACGGAGGGGTTTTCTAGTGAAACCTACCGTCTTCAGCCGCTTCACTGCATCCTCGCAGATGTGCATGCCTCGGGACTCCTCCACCTCCACGTGTCCCAGGTACTGCAGGGTAGAGAGACAGAAAGAGACAGAGTGAGTAATGCTGTGACAAACCTGTCCTGTGGCTATCTCTACGGAAGTTTAACTATGGTTATATTATTAAACTGCAATGAGATGGGGTATTTAAATGAGTCCAGACTGTCTAATATCCCCTGGTAGGCTGGCGCTGGTGATTTATACACATAATTAATTACCACGTTGAGGTCAATCGCAGTTCAAATGCTCCCTAGCTGATCCCTAATTTCTTCCATGGAGAAAACGCTGAACACTTTCCTGAGAAATATAAATGGGCAAGTGGGTAAATCTAACAGCAAGTGTGTGATACTATGAGGAAGGGATTACATGACAAAAACAAAGACATGAAGAAGCAAAAAGAAGCTGCTCTTTTCTCATATTGTCAACATGCAAGAAGCCGATCCTTTGTGTTCCTGTGGAATTCGAGCTGATGGAAACCCGACGAGGTCGGAAATTTTTCCTTTTGGCCTTCCAAAATGCCAACTATGAGAAGCTCATCACAACACAACTATGATCAGGCCAGGTAACGCTGTCCGTCACAAAAAAAAAACTGACTTTCAAAAGTTTCTGCTGCTTGCGTAATTGTTTTGGTACGACTGTGCAAATTACTGTGCAACATGGTAAGTCCCAACAATATATTACTCTAAGTCTGTGTTTGATTCCAGGTTTTGTATTGCTCTCAATGTACTTACACAGAAATAGAAATAACAGCTAAGAACAAAAACAACAAAGCTGGACAAATAAAAGGTAAAGAATAGACAGGACTATTATATGAAACTAGAAAACCTGAGGAATTGTACCAACAATGTCATACTAGCTTGTCAAGAAGGAGGTTAAATAACGCTCCAAACTAGCGCTAAATTTTGGCGAGGAAAAACTGGCATGGCCATTTTCAAAGGGGTCCCTTGACCTCTGACCTCAAGATCTGTGAATGAAAATGGGTTCTATGGGTACCCACGAGTCTCCTCTTTACAGACATGCCCAGAGCAGATAAAAAATGTGTGATTAATTTGTGATTAATCGCGAATAACTATCGACAATCATGCAATAATCGCGATTAAATATTTTAATCAATTAACAGACTTAAAATATATATGAAAATCACCAATAACCAACATCAATAAAAAGAAATGTCTATATACAAGTCAAGTGTTTCTGTAAGTTGAAAAAAATCCATTAATAGTGCAAAGTATGAATATTGAATGGGTGGTACAGTATATGGATGTGTGTACATGTCTATATATACAGTATATACAGCATGTATGAAGAACAACGTTATTGTGAAACCTGCTTGGGCCCTTCATCAGGGTCACGCTCCTCCTGAAGAACACAAGCTGACATAAAGTTGTCCTTTATACTCCAAGTGTTTTTACTACAGTAAAAGGTTTTAAAATCTGAAGACTCTTTCTCTTCTCCACGCACCCTGCAATCACTGCACTGCCTCCGCTTACGTCAGACGAAATCCTGCGGTCGAATAGTCAGAATAATTACGCCCTATGTGATTTCCTAACCACTTTGACCTCGATGGAAAACGTCATGAGGTCAAGGAAAGATTTGAAGGAGAATTCAGGACATCACGGACAACCGTGGTGCTTAGAGAGTCTGACTGCACACTAGGCTAAGTAATTATGTGACGATGGATGTTATTGATGTGGGTCTGCCGCGGTGCTGCCGCAAGGAATTCTGGGACGACATTATCTCCTTTCCTTTCATAAAGGATGGTCCAGTGTACCCTATGCTGAAGGAGATAAGAAAGGAAGCACTGAAGCATCTTTCCTTAGTATTTAGAGAATCCAAACTCTTATCATGGCTGCCACTTAGATACTTCCAGGTCATTTCACTCAGTTAGGAACCTTCCTCAGTAAAAAAAGACTATTCGACCGCAGCCCAAGACTTGGAAATCCTACGTGAGTGGGTTAAACTGCAACTGAATGAACGGAAAAGGCCGCCTCCTCCAGCTCCAACCTCCGTCCCTCCCTTCTCCCGGACCTGAAGCAGCATCACACCCTGCTGTGTGTCACCCCAGAGTCACAACCCTGACCGCCCCAGAAGCCATTGTGCTTTCGTAGCCGGGGAGGAAGTCCTTACCCTTTCCTTATAGATACACACACACCGAGCGACGCTGACCCACGCCTGTCACCCCCCCACCCTCCGGCCCTGCTATTCTGAGAGTGTGACGCCACGGCTGTGAGTCACACTGTCGGCGTATTGGAATACACATGTGTACACACACATGCACGTAAACGCACAGAAAAAGGACAATACTGATGCACGGAGGCAGCGTCGCTAACGGGGGATCAGCCAGGAGACGTGGCTGAGGTGAGATGAGTAAACGCAGGAGAGGCTGGAAGTGTCACAACAGATGCTTCCGCGGAACATCTTACTCCGTCTTGTTAGTGACTATCTGGCAGCTACAATCTGGAGGCTGAAACATTCACGTTTAACAGATGCCCTCAATCAAAACAACTGAACAGTGTGTTGTACATGTGTAGGCTAATTTGGTTCTGAAATACAGGTTTGTTTGAAGGCCCACTCAAGGATTAGTTCCACTTGGCACTAATCCCACAGTGGGCTAGGATTAGATTCACTTTATACATCATGATAGTTGTATTATTGTGCTGTCACTGCCGCTGCACTGTTTGTTTTTGATGAGGAAAGACATGAGATGAGATATTGTATTTATATTTCACTGCTTGTGGGGTTGATTTTCCAGCTGCAGAGAGCCAGCAGAGGTAACAACATGTGCAACCGTGAGATGCACTTAAATTCACATTTTGTAAACAGTTGAAGTAGTCGATGATAGGGAGGACAGGGGTCACGACAACAGACTGACAGTAAAAAATAACAGTCCTGTATTGTTTAAATATTCAGGTTTTTATCTTGAAGGAATACTCAACATTTTGGGAAATATGTTGGGCTGTCCTCGACTAAATTCTTAGTCGACTAACAATTATACGATTTTGTTGATTAATCGATAAGTTGATTTAATCGTCAACAGGGCAGGACGATAGGGATGGGGAAAAAAAGATTTTGAAATAGATTTTTTAATGCCAGAATCGATATATTTGCTTCATTCAAGTCTATGTGAAGGTAGAAGGATGTTACAGCTGGCTGAGAACGGAGCTGAAGGGAGAGCCAGTGACTCACTAACGCTTTACGTTTGTTGCATGTGGGACGCAGAGCAGAGCTGGAGCAAACAGCTGTTTGCTTTGAGAACATAAGTTTCTTAGAAATAAGTCATTCAGCATGAAAAAAGCATAATAAACGATTAATCGAAGAAATCTTAGTCGACTAAGAACAAAATGACCGGTTAGTCGACCAGTCGACTAAGGGGGGGCAGCCCATAGAAATATGCTTTTTTGCTTTCTTGCTGAGAGTTAGATGATAAGATTGACACTGGTCATAAGTCTGTTCAGTGAATGTGTAGCTGGAGACAGCAGCCGGTTAGCTTCGTTTAGCAATACAGACAAGAAACAGGGGAAACGGCCAACCTGGCTCTGTCAAAAGGTAACAAAACACCTACCAGCACCTCTAACTCAGAAGCTCAGACGCTCTGAAGGTGGCGTGGGTACACATACATCAATATCAATTAACTGGAGTTGGCGTAAATCCTCTGGATGTTATCCAGATAGATTCCAGGAATTAATTTAGGGTATTGGCCATAAATCAGTTTCGGTAAAAAATTCTGTCAGATTCAATAAAGTCATGCAGCATCACTTCGTGTGAATAAGTGCAGACAGCAAGCTCACACTAAACGGCACACATTCACTTCTTATATGAATAAAAGTTTAAACGTACCAAGGACATATAAATGCATTTCTTACTTTGTTGTAGTTGGTAAACAACACACATAAGCAATTCAATCTAATCTCACAGCCATCTCCAGCCTCGAGCAGTCTCATAAGACTGACATTTCCATACAGAAAAAAGCAAATCTACATTTTTATGCCTTTGACAATCACCTTGAATCCTGAATAATTGTCTGTCGCTGCAATTTCAGCTGGAAAACAACAGACATAAGCATAAATGTACACATAAAAACAAGGGGGGTAAAACTCAGACGTGGCAATCAGTGGTGAAC
This sequence comes from Sebastes fasciatus, assembly GCF_043250625.1. Lineage (NCBI taxonomy): Eukaryota > Metazoa > Chordata > Actinopteri > Perciformes > Sebastidae > Sebastes > Sebastes fasciatus. The sequence goes on along the minus strand of NC_133809.1, from coordinate 6,050,443 downwards.
TGGGCTCGTCAAAAGGGGCTATATAGTGGGGGAAACCCCGAGCCACAACATTAAAGGCTCATTTCACCCCATCTTAACTCCAGATCCCCTCTTTGTCCACCACTTTGAAACAGCCTCTCTTCTTCTCCTTCTCCACTGCATCTCCTCTCCTCCCCTCTATCGGTTGCTCTTTAGTGCGGCAGTCAGTGATAATTTCACTGCAACTATTCCAACCCACACACAACCCGGCTCCTCCGAGGAACCTAGAGCGGGAGAGGGAGCAGGAGGGGGGAGGAGGGAGGAGGGATACAGAGGAGTAGCATGGTAGGTTGCACCGGCACGATGAAAGCCAGCGCAGAGGAAGAAAAATGCTGGTGGAGGAGCGTGTGTTGCTGCAGAAGTACGTGAAGGAAGGCATGACAATGAGAGATCATTTTTGCCCACAGTGGCTGATCTGTCACTCACTGACTGCTTTCACTACTTTAACGGTTTACCAGAAGAGTTTTAGAGAAGAGCCTGCCACAATGGTTAGTATCCTAAGTTTTGGTAAGGTATGCCTACTGGCTGGTTACAGTTACACAGCACTGGTTTTGTCTTTTGTTGCTTTATGTTAGCAGAGCACTTTAACAGAAGAAAGAAATCTGCAATGAAACCTCTCTACTTTGACAAGACAGCGTGCCTACTTGAAGAAAGTGGTGAAAAAGAACAAAATGTGAGACGTCGTAGTTCATCTACATATTTAAAACGGAGAAGAGTGTGAACAAAGAGTAATCAACAAATCTAGCTTTGAGTACAGAGAAGGGAGACAATTTATGGGGAGCAGGCGGGGGAGGGAAGGTGTGTGTGGCGAGGGGACATTTGGAAGACAGCTTAAAGGAGATCTTGAATCTAGGGCGTTTCACACACTGGCTGAGACGTACGCACAAACGACTTGAAGCCATGAACCACTTCGCACACGATCACCCGCTCCACATCAAGTCTCTATCTGTCCAAATTATGAACACAAACTTCAAGGTAGTCTTACCCCCCTCCAGAGTTATTTTCTTCCTCCGTTCATGTGAATGAGACCGAGGCTGGACCGAGGGCTTGGAGGCGGTTTTAAAAGAAACGCTACTGCGCCTGCTCTATGGGCCCAATGGATGCGTAAGATCGGCGGATGATCCGGGTAATTTTATACTTGGGAGTTGAGCACAATTTTTGCTTCATGCACCACTAAGAGCAACTTTCAAACGAATGAACAGGGCCCCGCCTCGAACGCTGTATCCAGTTCTCTTTTGTACTTCCATGGTCTCACCACTGTCACTTCCACCTAACCTTGCACGGCAGCTGGATTCTTGTGATGTCACAAGATCACACGAGGGATTGTTGGAACACATTCAAATGAAAATCCATCTTGCCAGGCTTCAAGTAATGCATTTGTGGCCGACAAGCCAGATCAGGGGCCAATCAGCGCCCCGTGAGGAGCTACTGGCAGCTACAGGCGTGGATTAGGCGTGTGTGAGACGACACATAGAGGCGACTGTTCGTTCATATTTTTCTGAAAGCGTCTGCCCTTTTCAAAACAGTTTCCAATGACGGTTTCTCAGGCAAACCATCTGGCGTGTCAGGTTAACGTCCACCTCCCTCCGCTAACGATATTTTCAATTCCCGTTTCTTGCTCAAAGCAAACACCCGGGTGGCATCAAAACCATAACCTGTACACTTCTATGTCATGTATATATAATCCACATCCGTTGACCAGCCACACAACTATTCAGAGGAAAACTTTCTCTTTCTCCACTCTGAGGTTTTCAATTCCCCTTTACTCTGACTGAAGTGAGCATTTTGGACCTATGTGATAAGAGGAAGTGTACCGTTGCAGTTCTGTTTGCAATAGTGAGATGGTTTTGTTGCCAAAGCACAGCGAACTCTCCACTCCATCAGCTGCAGCAGAGCACAGAAGATATATAATGTGTGTAGAGAGATACTGCACCGCCTACTGAGTCGTGTGTCTTGCACTGCTCCATTGCAGTGCCCCTGAATTTGTTACTTGTCAGCTATAATGAAACATTTTCTTTAATTTTGTATATTTCACTTGGTGATTCAAATAATTATTCTTGGAGGCCAGAAAGTCAATGGCGCACACACACACACATCCCACAGGTTTGGAAGGCTCCAGCAGAAAAACCTTGCAACCTAGATAAAAGCTGTGCTCACAGTCTCTGAATGCTTATGATTAATCACAAGCGGCGTCCTTGGGGAGCCCGGCAGCATGCAGGTTTCTCAGAGGTATGTGTGATTGTGTGCCATAGTAAGGTCAGCACCGCAGTGTGTGTGAGTTTGTGGGTCTGTGAGGCTTTGTATGCAGGTGTGTTTTTGTGTGAGGGAGAGTCACCTTGACTGCAAAGCTACATTTGCCGCTGCGGACGGTCTCCTCGTCTGTCTGCCACTGGTGCGGCCGACTCGACTCCGGCACGTAGACGTCTTTCTTCCGGCGGAAGCTCTGCCGTAGCTTATTCATCGCTGAGCTCCCTGTGAGTGGCAAGAGACACTTTGTTAATCCCAGGGTGAAGATTGGGCTGTCAGCAGCAGCAAAACAAAAAGGTTCAGCGCTGGCTGGAAGCAGCAACAACAGCTAAAGGAAACAGCAAAACATATTAAGTAATAATAAACGTTTTTAGAACTGGGAAATGTACCAACTCACGAGCAGTCAATAGTGTATGTCAACACAGAAATGAGTCAACTTCCTGTGTCTGATAACGGATAAGAAGCTGGTGATTGTGCAGAATCACATTGCTACCAGACTACCACCACTTTCATGTGTCCTGTATAGTGCCTGTAAATAGCTTTGTAAATGCTTTAACCACTGACATCAGTGCACAACACAATAAGCTGTTGTCTCTCTGACTTACAAGGAGGAACAAAAGAGTTGGAGGCTCTGTGGCGTTACGAGTCAAGGCGGCCCAAATAGACGGAAACAGAGGACACTGAGGGCAGTCTGCTACTGAGAGAACGTTTTACCTGATGATTATACCACCAGGGTTACAAGATTACTGTTAAATGACAATCCAGATTATTTTCATACACAATCAATAATCCCCATCTTTGATTTAGACATTCTGATGTCTTCAATTAACATCTTGACCACTGAAATCAGGCTTCTGCAGGGAATTTAGTGACAATTTCTGTATCTCAATTTGCGTACTTCTGTACTTACACCTGATATTTTGAGTGCATAAATTTGTTCACACAGAGAAGTATGGCAAAATGCAACCCGGATGTTCTACTCAAAACGGTCAAAACGTTGACGATCGCCATCTTTGCTACGTGGCAGAAGGGGAAGGGCCACCAACCTATTTCAAAATCGTGAAAATGGCGGGCGAGGAAGCTGCAGCGGCTACGATTGAAACGGCAAACACCTTACTATACAGATTTAAGTTACACATGTGTTTTTCTAAAGTCGGATAGAAGCCATTATTGTGTTAATTTATCTGTCTGAACTGAATTACTGCTGATACGGTGCAATGTCCGTGGCTGACTATCATCTGCTGGTCTACCGAGCTTCCGGTAAGCGCATAACGGCAGTGTGTGATTTGAGACAACAGACAATTCACGCACTATGCAAGTAAGTGCATATGTGCACAGTGTACTACATGGAAGTGTACTAACGGAAGTATCCGAATTGAGACACAGCAAATATTTCTGTATCATAACCAATCCTGCTATGAACCTAAGTTATAGTTTTGAGTCTCCCTTTGGTGCAGGTTCAAACACTGAATTTCTCTGAGAATCATAAAACAGCACAATTAATAAGGCTAAAAGCATGCATGTCTTCTTGGCTTTGAGAGGAGATTAGGAGGCAGAAAAAAAGCAGAGACCCAATTAAAAGTTGCTGATCCAAACTAGAAGTGAGAGGTGCATCCATCACCGAAAGCCTGGCTCACGTCTCCCGTAGCAGAACTCATAACAGGGACCAGAAATCATTCAGCCGTGCAAACTGACTTTTAACACGTGAGCAGAGCGTACTCCTCGACTAACAAGTTGCACCCACTAACTTCTGAGCTGATGAGGATCGGGCGGGATTAAAGGTCTTTAATCCAGGAGAGCTGACTGTCCACAAACACACACTCATATACAGAAGAACAAGCAGCAACATGGCAGCCTTCACTCACACACATATGCACCTATTTAACCAAACACACTCACAGGACTGAGCGGTCCGTTTGCATAATGAAACCTGTCCTGTGAGCCGGCGCTGGCTCAGGGTAGAACGTGTGTTTGAGGTGAGGCTCTCTCTTATCTGTCCATGCCAGGCTCCAGCTCTGTGGACAGCACACAATGAAGCTTTCAGCCCTGACCAGGCCACCGAAACACACATAAACACATCAAACTTCCTACTGTCATTAAAGGGGCCACCTAGAGAGGACCATGGACTCAGGAAGCGGCTCAAGAGCCTGAATCTGTCATGTGCAGTAGCATATTTCTGCACTTCAAAATAGCCTGAATTCACTTACAAAAGACACAAAACAAAGTTAAACCTGCTGCTTATTTGACAAGACAACTAGAGCTGCAACGATTTTTTTTTAACTCTATAACAGTAAACTGAATATCTTTGAGGTGTGGTCAAAATAAGACATTTGAGGACGTCATCTTCCCCAGCGGCGGGTCAGGGAAGGGTCGCTCGGTGTGGGGTGGATCTCTCGTGGAACCTCTCAACGGCGCTGTCTGGCCCTTGTCGGGCGCATTTCCTTCATGGCGGAGCTCCACGACCGGCTTTAGGTTGGCTTTGGCCTGCTCCCGAAATGACTGTCAATCGGGGCGGACAGTGCGTCAGGGGTCTGCGGTAATGTTGGCAACCCACCCTATCTGTCTTGAAACACGGAGCCGTCTTGTTTACCATGCTTTATGGGTGTGACTTTTTTGCCGTGTCATCACCATTCATATCGATTAGGGCTGTCTCGGTTTAACGCCACAAATTTCTTTAATGCATTAATGAAATGTTTCAGAGGTTGCTAAGTTTTAAAGCTAGAGTGAATATATTGGCATCATATGAAACTAGAAAACCTAAGAAATCCATGTTATACTAGCTTGTCGCGAAGGAGGTTAAATAACCTCCAAACTTACACTAGATTTTGGCGAGGAAAAACTGGCATGGCCCTTTTCAAAGGGGTCCCTTGACCTCATGTTGATAGGTGTATTAATTATTTGACAAATCTCCCTTTAAGATACATTCTGAACAGATGAAAAAATTTGCGATTCATTAACTATTTTAATCGATTAACAGCCCTAATATGTATACAACCAATGTGTTTATGAATAAATTGTTTGGAAGAGCACAAAGTTCTTCATAGATCTAGCCTCTTAATTTTGCTCTCAAAGATTGATGCATTTAACTTTAAAAAGTACAAAAAGTTGTTTCAAAATGCGTGATGTTTCCAAAGTCAACGAGAGTTAAATAATTGTGATCTCAGTTTTGAGCCCTTAGCAGCCCTGAGGTAGAGACACAGATTCACAAGGTGAAAAAGGGGCAGAAATGTCTACTACCGAGGTGTAAAGCAGGTGCTCAGATGTGTGAAAGCACCTGTTTTGTAGTAAGAGCCAAACACCTCTGCAGGTGTCACGATATAAAGATACCGTCTGACTCTAGTGTGTAATAAAAACGTGTATATGACTGTGCACATACACAGGTTGCAGCCTGCAGTAAAGTGAAGTGTTTGAAAACAAGACGACTGGGTGAGAGGGAAAATATATTGCTTCATCCCTCACTCCCGCTCTCTGTTAACACACTGGTTTATTTAGGTCATATCATGTTTGGGCTCACTGCAGTGCCAGTGACAGGCTGCATGCTTCCAGCCTGCAGAGTGAAGAGGAGGAGCAGCAGGAAAACACATTTGTCTGCTCATCTTTGGTGCAACAAATTAAAGCATTTGTTTCTAATATGCTATGCACATATTTTAAGTAAATAATGTCATGTTTATCGTCATATTATTGCTGAACACACGACACAAATCGGTGTCAGTGTTCCTAAAACTTATCTTCTAAATATGTAAACATGGTTGTTGGGTCTCTTTTTTTTACACATATTTAAGAAAACTAATTTATTTGTGACACTGTAGAATGATCGTACTTTTAGGTAGCCGTGTTTTATTAAAAACAGTCATCCCTATTTGTTAAAGCCTTTCCAGAATTTGAAACAGCTGTGTTTTGGTGCTGGAGAACAAGTTTGCCACACATTTTCTCCAAATAACTACCAGATGTAGGTCAGTTTTAGAGCTACAAAGATCTATAATTTATCTATTAATCTGTTACCTCTTTCTTCAATTAGTCAATGTATTAAGTCCATAAAATGTCAGGGGAAGGAAACATCTCCAAATAAATGTTTAATTCATGATATAAAACAAGAGAAACAACAAATCCTCACAAGCTGGAACCAGAAAAGGTTAAAGCCGCACTAATCAATATCCCTATGTAAACAATGGATCAGATGACTGCTTGTATGTGAAAGGAGTCGGCCATAGTGACAAACCCACAGAGAATTACACACCAACTCTGCGGTTCTCCTCAGTTTCCAGCTACAAAACAGCTCTAATAAACCAACTGTATGCTACCTACCCACCACTAAAAGATAGCTAAACAACGTTAGCAACCAGCTGGTGAACGTAGTGGAGTGTTTAGCAGCTAAAGATGAAGATATGTCCCTTTATTTTGGTCTCCAACAACTCCAAAAGGTAAAAGGAGAGCAAATATTAGACTTAGATTCATCGGTGGCCACAAACATACAGGCAACATGTTCACCATAACGTTAAAAGGTGATAATATGTTGTTTTACAGCTTGTTCCTTTTTTCTAGCTATTGTATATTTTATCTAAAAGAAGTTTTTGACACGAGGGGTTGCTGAGGAAAGCCTCTAAAATGGTAAATCCTGAGATGAAGAAGCCGCAAGCTCAGACTAAAGTGCAGAACAAAGGACATTTGCTGCCAGGAGATCTCACTTAGGAAAAAGTCTCTTTGAATGAATCCCCGGGACGGACGGAGGTAGAACACTATTAGCCTGGAAAACAGGTTGAGGGGTTTCGTTTCATCTCGCGCAGGCCAACGTCGGCGCATCAATGTCCCCAAAGTTTTTATGCCTCTTCTCACAGCGCTTCACTAAACTCACCTTCTAAATCACTTAACACTTCTGCTACTGCCAGCTTACAACCCACACACCTTCTCCCTTCGCCGTGCTGCAGAAGTCAGAGAGAGGCAGGAATGTAAGTGAAAGCACATATACTCATGTGCGTGGGAAAGAGAGCGTACGTTTGCTGTATTTGTGTCTATATGTGTGTGAATGTTTGTGCTAAGCCAAGCATATGCACCTGCTGCGTGAGTGTACAACATGAGTAACCATTTGCAGGAATGTGATATGAATACCTCAACAAGATGTTCATATTTTCTTCTCTAGAAAAGCCTGCATCCAACTCAGGGCATCCTTTTCCTACATTCTTTGTACTCTTTACCCCTTTTAACCCTTTTCAGACTGACACAATTGCCTTGTATAAATACATTCATTTGAACCAGCACAGATCATCCGAACCTGACTCCTAGACTGATCTGGACATGAGTTTAACCACTGTCTGTCTGTTTATGTACTGCTTTGGTATGAGGGCATTTGTGATAAATAGAATAAAGACCCTTGTGATGATTTCAAGTGAAAAAACGTTTGCAAATGTATGTATATATTTATTATTGGAAATCAATTAACAACACAAAACAATGACAAATATTGTCCAGAACCCCTCACAGGTACTACATTTAGCATAAAAAATATGCTCAAATTATAACATGGCAAACTGCAGCCCAACAGGCAACAACAGCTGTCAGTGTGTCAGTGTGCTGACTTGACTATGACTTGCCCCAAACTGCATGTGATTATCATAAAGTGGGCATGTCTGTAAAGGGGAGACTCGTGGGTACCCATAGAACCCATTTACATTCACATATCTTGATGTCAGAGGTTAAGGGACCCCTTTGAAAATGGACATGACAGTTTTTAATCGACAAATTTAGCGCAAGTTTAGAGTGTTATTTAGCCTCCTTTTCAGCAAGCTGGTATGACATGGTTCCGATTAGACCAATGGATTCCTTGGGTTTTTTAGTTTCATATGATAACAGTATCTTCACTCTAGCTTTAAAACTGAGCCCGCTACAACCTAGAAATCGCAAAATGTGTTAATGCGTTAAAGAAATTAGTGGAGTTAAAACGAATTTGCGTTACCGCGTCATCGCGTTAACTTTGACAGCCCTAAAAATATAAAGTATTTACACTCTATTTATATATAGAGTATATATATAAATGCACTGACAGTTGCACAGGGAGCTGTGTGTCCACAGTGACAACCAGGGATTAAGCTGTAAAAGCAGACTGGTGGGTCAAACATGTTTATGTTCATTATCCCATGTCAAACATGGAGTTTGTGTATGAAATCTGCATTAGTAGCAGTGTCATTAACATTACTAAACTCTATTGTGTGTGTGTGGTGTTGGCAGCAAGGTGAGCAGTGATAGGGATGGAGCCCAGGCAGAGTGGGCCAGAGGGAGCAGTGAGGAGTAAAGCCTGTTGCAGAGTGCTGGGGTGAGTGGATGGCTGGGTGGGTGTAGGTCATGTGAGGTGGGTTTAGCCTCTTGGTTGACCATGAGCCAGAAAGACGAAGGCAAGAAGGAAGAGGAAAGGTGAGAGGCAAAGACGGAACAGCAAATTCAAACAAAGAGAGGTGAAAAGAAGGTTAACGAAGGGAGAAGTCAAGATACGTGGTGGGAAGGACGAAGGGAAGTAAAATAATTAGGATGGAAAAGAGTTGGAGTTAAGATGGAGGGAGAGAGGCGGGGTGGAGGAGGTAGCGTTAAAACATGAATTAGCACAGTTTCCCTTCGGTTTGTATTGGTTCCAGACTCATTAAAAATAAGCATATAATTTTCCTTACAGCAACAGTCTTCAAAAGTTGTTTTTAACTGGATTAAAAAAAATCATCTAAAGGAGGTAAATCAAACCTGCAGGAGAACAGACAGTAATAGCTTCACTGAGTTTATGATCTTTGGCATTATTGGCACCCGTGTTATCCTTTCAAGTGAAGCAGACAAAATACAGCTAAATATAAATGGAGTGACTTCTAAAATGTTGCTGTTTGTACATCAGCAAAGCAACAGCAAAAGCCATAGCGGTACGCTGTTTTCCCACTGGGAAAAGTGAGTAGCACTCTTTGTGCAACATGTTTGTGTCTGCACTGCATTTTGGTTTACTGAAGTTACTGTGTATTTATTTATCTGCCTCTTCAATGCCTCACCCTCGGTGAGAGAAAAGGCAGAAGAAGCGAGCCAGTAAATAGCAAAGTGGTCCGTTTCATTACTTTGTATTCATGTAATAAATATACAAATGTCAATTAGATGGTAATCTGAATTAGGAATGATGCACAACAACAAAGATTCGGTTATAATAGTCATCCGCTTATAGTGATCAATATGACCCAGACAGATGTGATCACTATAAGCAGTTTCCACTGTATTGGTCTAACTGAAACATGTTTGTCTAAATCATGTCAAAAGACAACAACATGACAAAGGGTCAGCTTTTAGAGCAACATTAAAACAATACTTTGACAGTTTTTAATTTACTTTTTAAAACTACAAAGGGAGTGTATGGAGGATAGAGAAGCAGGGAGGGGGGTTGGAAGAGGGCGGGGGGACTGGAGAGAAAAGGGGGTAAAGGCTTTGGAGTAGGAAAGCAGGATCTGAACCCTGCTGGGGCTGTCACAGCTCCTATAGTCTGGTGCCGTGAGGATCTCTGGCTGTTCTCCTACCAGCACTAATGAGGACAATTACACAAGGACCATTTATACTCTCCCTGTGTTCATGTACACAGAAACAAGCTACAGCGAATGCCAAAAAGCACGGCGCTCTCTGAAGACTCTCACATGCAATATCATCAACGTACTCAGTGGACAATTACGGACATAGAGTCAACAATGGCAGTGAAGTGCATAGAGGAGGAGGACGCACGGGACAAACAGAAAACAAAAGAGATAGAGGGAGAAATAGAGAGGAAGAATGGGACTTTTCCTTCTGTCAGTGCTGCTGGCTGGGAAGGAGGGAGGCAGAGCTGCTGCTGGCTGTGGATGTAACAGTATTTGAATAATCTCACCAGGAATGGAAAACTGATTAATCCTTGCAGAAGGATCCTAGGGATGAGTACAGCGGTTGGGTTTCAAAGAAGAGCTAGGGAAGGAGGGAGGGAGGGAGAGCGAGTGAGCGTGAGAGAAAGAGAAAGAACGGGCAGCAATTCAAGACAAAAAGGCCCCACTGTCTCCTTTCATGACATGCCCCACCACGGTGCCAGCCGATACTCTTCATCCTATTTTATACCGCTCTGCTCAGGGAATTCCATGTTATCTGTTGTGTTTATAGTTTGGAGAGAAACATAGATAGGATAGCCTCAATCAATAAGGCCAGCCATCCGTAATGCAAAGCACGCCTGGCTGCGCGGCCGTTATCGGGGAGCCGGCCGACTCGAGGTGATAGCGCCTCTGTTCTGCTCCCAAACGGCCATATGAAGAGAGAATTTGAAAAATGCTGTTACTGTGGTAATCCAATTTTCCGGGCCCCGTTTTGTGGCTTGGCATGCTTATGTAAAAAAAAGAAAGAGGGGCAGAAAAAAAGAAGTGTGCAGTGCATCAAAAGGGAAGCAAAGCTAGGCACACAAGGGAACCCAATGTCCAGGACTAACTGTGGGACCAAGATCAGGGTCAAAGGTCAGGGCAACCTAGACTCCTAACAATTTATCATTTATTTATTTTAAATATGATTATTTGATTTTATTTGTATATTTGTGTGTATTTATTTATTCATTTGTACACTTCTTTTCTTTGCTTGGTTTTAGTTGTTGTCATGGCTGGAAGGTGAGTGGGATATCTTTCAGTCCAAACACGTTTGTGCATCGTTGTTTTAACAAAATTCTGAAATAAACTTTGTTCAAAAAAGGTCAGGGAGGGCAATCTGCTTCCTGGCATCCTGTTTGGCAAGTTTATGGTGCCAACAGAGGGAAGTTAGCCGGCCAATCTCTGTATTTTTATTACCAATAACTGCACAACAAATACAATAAAACAGTCATCAGTTGGAGTTGAACCACAGACATGTAACGTTATTGCTCTGGGCTGCAATAGATTTAATGACAGTCTGATATTGACATTCAAAGTTCAAGTTCAAGAGAACAATGTGAGATGTGGCGTCCCGCTGGTTCCCTTCATTAATGCTAATCGTTAATGCTAACCCCTAAATGTGATATTCTGGGTCACATGCATCAACACAGATTTAATTACTGCATCACAGTTTGAAACTCAGGGGAAGTTTGACCTAAATGGAGTCTATTCAGTGTCATTATATACATTCAGTAGTGGCACAACACATCTATACTATATTAAATCATTGTATCACTGCTGAAAATGTGCAGGTTTTTTCCTCTCTACCAGAGTGTATTTCTCTGGCACTACCCTATCTGTGCTGAGCTTATTTCAGATAAAAAAGATAGCTTTCCCCAGAGAGTCAAACTTTTGGAATAACCAAAAATAGAGATAGGTTTGTTGAGCTACATTTGCTCCAGATGTCTCATATGAACGGTGCATGCATGGCACAGTTAACATTGCTGGTGTTTGTGAGATCACTTTAGTTAAGCTAAATCAAAACCACTCAAAAAAAACACACACTCAAAAAAAACACTGTAATGATCCTAGTTTCAATAACACGGTTTCTTTCTGTGCTTAAATGTGTATGAACTTCTGACATGTAGCAAGTAAAGCAACACGATCATTTGAGTTTGAGTAGGGATTTAAATATGTGTTATAGGCTAGGTTATAGGCTGTTAAATTATCTTTCTTTATTTGCATTTTGCATATATATATATATAAAAATAAGAATAGAATAAAAATAGAAACTATAAAAGAGCATTCACACTTAAAATTACAATGCAAGCAGAAGCAGTATACAAACCTGTACAACCACAGTTGTTGGTACAGGTAATAATGCAATACTGTCTCAAGCTAAGAGACATAGTGGTGTGGTTAGTAGCAGCAAAGTAAAGTATATACCATCACATATAGCAGTGTACACTGGAATAGGGCTGAACAATTTTGAAAAAATATCTAATTGCGATTATTTTGACTGATATTGCAATTGCGATATGATTTGCGATATTGGAGGGAATGATAACGTTTACATCCTTATTCTCATTTTCATTGAAAAACATTAAAATGATTATGGTGTGATTTTTGTCGGGATATGTACCAAACAAAGATGTTTTCTTAAGTCTGTAGAATATGATTCGTAGGCCAGGAGATCTCTGCAGCACAACATTTTGACATTTCACCTAAAACAAATATTGCGCCTTCCTGTGATTTGAACATCAGAATAGGAGTATAATATATAGTCTGGGACATAATGTATAATATAATATAATAAAAGGTGCAGTGATATAGTATGACATAATGCACTGTAATATAGTATAGCACCGAATGTGTATAACATCAATGGGCTGCATCACACTTTTTAGGCTTTCACACGATGCAAGTCTTGTGTAATTTGGAGTTACAATATTTTTTTAACCTTGCGATATCCAGCTGTGACCTCAAAATTAGGATCACTCCTGCCTTCATCATAGCCAATTACTATAATTGACTTCAAAAGGCTGAACATAATATAACCAGCCCAAAAAGGAAAGAAAACAACTGAACAATAAAACAGCAGCAGTCACAGTGTGTCCACGCTGGTGGAAACAGAGACTGTCAGTAAACAAGTGTAACTCATCGCCAGCTGCTCCGGCTCGGCACGCCGCTCTCTGCTTCGATGATTTGCACACTTTGCACCACCGGTGTCCCGACAATAATCAGAATGGCTTTATTTGCCAGGTACAGCATGTGTCTGTACGGTGATCCACAGACACAACCTGACACCAGGATGTAGACCCACGGGACAAGAGCAAAACAAACTACGATCAGCAGACTATAATGTCTTGTTCTGTAGACATCAGCTAATAAGATGATTGAAACGTGTCTCAGTCAGCAGGACAATGTGTCACTTTTATTCCTGAAAAGCATCTATTTTAGGAGGTTCAGGATGTCTAAGGGACAGAACAAGAGCCAGAAAGAGAACGGTGACGACTTGGTACAAATGGGTGGTTCTCCACAGAGGAAGGAAACGGTGGGAATAGGAGCGCTGGCTACTGTTTGCACGGCTCACTCACTCCCTGTCTGCCACTGAATCATTTCAGAGTCCTTCAATCTGTTCCCTGCCCCCAGCAAGACACGATGACCTCCGTTTCCTGAGTACACATGACTGACCGGGGTTAGGGTTGAGACAGAGGAAAAAAATAGGGCCCAGACTGCTGCACGAGGGATATTGAGTTGCTTTTCTCTCCCACCACCTCTAATTGTGTGTGTATGTACATCAGTATCTGGCTTTTTGTGTGTTTTTGTGTATGTAGGAGAGGCCAGGCGTGGTATTAAGGGGGGCCCAGTCCAGCAGCAAGTCAACCAGCCAGCCGGAGAGCCACACATCACTTTGGGCAACAGCTGAGGCCACATTTAAACGACCGGGGCAGTACCCTGGCACCAGGGAGTGGCAAATCACTGTCACTGTATCGTCTCTCCTCAGGCATGCCCCACCGATGATTCACAGACTGAATCAATGGGCAGGCTCTGGCCCGGTTTCCACCATGACACCGCACGGGGCATCGAGAAGGCATCCTTAAGATTTATGCCCCTTTGCTTTTGCCCCTAAACAGCAGTTTTGTGATTGTTTTTCAAAATGTCTTGCCAGAGGAGATGGTTTGTCAAATGGAGTGGAGTTTCGATTAAATGAAGAGAGCTATAAACACTATAGTCACGCTGTGGAGAGGTGGTGACTGAAAGCCTGCTAGGAGGGGGTTTGATGTAGTAGGCTGAGTGCTCCAACTCCATCAATTCTGGTCCCCCTTTAAGGGAGACTGAGAACACAATAGGTACCCACTACTATGGCGGCCATGGTAAGATGTCTTTATAAAGTGGCTGTGAGTTTATCGACCTAAAACAGCCATGTGCTCCTTTCTCTTAAACTGAGAAGAATCACCATCTTCCTTTTTTGTTGGGAAGACATTAGTGTTGTGTGCAAACTGTGGGACAGAAGATTTACCTAGCTAAGTTAAGTTGGCAAGTAGCTATCTTACTAGATAAAGTTGTCATAAAGAATCGATGCCTTGACCTGCAGTGTCAACATTACAATTATTAACTATTTTGTCACATTTGTGAATCCTTCTGTGTGAATTCATTACTATTGAGACAGATCTGACTCCATACCTCTCAGGCGATCACTCAGAGTGAACTGCAACACTTTGTCCCTGACTATAGAAGTGACCTCTGCTAGGAAACTTTGAGTAAACCTCGGAGCGAAAAAGCTACTCATGGAAACCATGTTTACTTTTTTCCGCTTGACATCACTGCATTACACACACACACACACACACACACACACACACACACACACACACACACACACACACACACACACACACACACACACACACACACACACACACACACACACACACACACACACACACACACACACACACACACACACACACACACACACACACACACACACACACACACACACACACACACACACACACACACACACACACACACACACACACACACAGCGGCAGCAAGAGATGACATACGCAGAAGTGGATACACACTCATATAAACCCCAACCTGCCATACACCCACAAATGTTAACACAATACACACTCTCAAAAGCACAAAGCTCATGAATACACACTCTCACACACACATGTACAAGTGAGATGGACGACGACAGCGTCTCAAGGCCCCGGAGCCAAAATGCCTCCATTATTAAGGTTTGCTGTTCTTGAGAGAAGTAAAATGCCATTAGTTAGAGTTGTAGCAAGGTAGAGAAACACACTGGATATTCTACAAAAGCACTGCACTGACCTGAGGAAACACAGGCAATGTTACATATTCACCAGGCCTCAGTAAAGTGGTGTTAATACATGATCTATTAATCCTGCTTATGGCTGACTCACAACAGCGAGCATTAGCACATTTATAGAGTCTCAGAGGAAGACTGCTGATCTAAGATTGTAGTTTATACCCCCGGGCTGTGCCTATACTGATATATAAGAAAACATTAATCCAGCAGAACCAAAAATTGATAGCTGACCATTCTTGGATCAGTATTACCCTTTCCCAGAAGGTCACACGGGTTAGTGAGTAGGTACTGTCACAATCTTTGGTTTAAAGTCCCATGCGTCAACATTCCCTTTACAACCAACCACAGTAAATGTCGAGCATAAACCCTGTTATGGTCAACAAGCGGAGGATTTAACCACAAACTGACAGGCCATTTCCCAGAGAAGAATAGCTTAGACTGTGTCTCATCAGACACACATGGTTTCTGTCAAGTTAAACAGGTCTGGCTGTCCCAGTGTGAGGCGTTTAGCATGCAGGGCACAGACATGAAAACAGACAGGCACGACAGCACACTTCCTGCAGAGCTGCTGACTCAGACGAGAAAAATAAAATATCAAAAGATGATGTTATCAATAGTTGAGCGATGTGTTTAAGTCTGTGGCAAATGTCATCGTGCGCGCTTGTTGGTTTGGGCCTCAGCAATCACTCGGCTCTTCCTGTGCACCAGCAGCACCGTCATTTCTGATTTAACCACATCGGGGTAGGTCACAGGTCTATAGCCGGGTTATTGAAACACATTTCTAACTTCTTACATACACATGCCTGCTGGCATCTCCCTGCTTTCAATCTAACCACCAATCCAACATACGGTTTCATTCTCAAGGAAGTGATTAGGTTCACTGTAGGCAAAGATCTCATAAAGTAATGATCTGACCTGGGCTGAGTGAAGCCTTTTGATTACTTTATTTAAAGGGTGGGTCCTGCTTTCTGTTTTTTTCAAATGGAAACACCCACTCAGCCGTTGCAAAAAGCAGTGACGTAGGTTACCAAAGTAAGCTAATCGAAGCTAATCAATAAGGATATGAATAATGTGAAAGCTAGCAGTAGCTGAGGCTAAGTTAGCTGTCCTAAGTTTGGAAATAACTGAAAGGGTTCATTTGGATGGAGTCTGGTGGCCTTGAAGAGAGCGATATAACGGCTTCAGTTCTACGTCGGAAAAAAAGGCTTTCTGACAGCGAGGTAAAGCGGCTGTGGACGGGAGCAGCAGAAAAACGTATTTTAGCCACCTAAAAAAATCGATATCAATTTAAGTGTACACCATATTTAGAATATTTTCATAGATTTACCTCGCCGTCAGAAAGCCATTTCCGACGAGGGACTAAAGCCGTTATATCGCTGTCTTATATATCACCAGACTACGTTCACAAAAACAGTAATTTTACCTCGCAGATCACGGGAGTTGCTGGTCTACCGCTGCCTCAATTGGTTAGTTTGTTTGGGTTATTGTGTGACTTTATGATTCAAACTAACCTGGCATCCACAGCAGTACATCACATTGCTTAGCTTGCCTGCTGGTACTCCTGTCTGCTTCTTCAAACAAGGAGCATGACAATCTAAGTTACTGTATGTAACGTTAATACACTCACTATAAGGATGTAGTTTGGGATCGTTTTAGTAGAAGTTGAGAAAATAGCATTTTGACACTAAAAAATACATACTTAGACCAAAACTTTAATGTACATAAGAAACTCCACTGTGAAGCTACAGAATGATACAATAACCTCAAAAAAAACAAAAACAACGGACCCGCCCTTAAAGTATAACAGTGTTATTATATTATTAAAGAAATAACAGTGAGGTTCAAATCTGTTTATTTTACTTTCACTTGACCACATGTTGGTCTTATAGCCAATTCTGATGACTTCCTGTGAGTATAGACATGCTGCTTAATGGTCACTTTTCTGTTATAACCAAGTGTTCCTTCAATGGTGAGAAGTCATAGGTCCCCGTTTGCCTTACTCTGCTTATCCTCCTCCCTATAGTCCTCTCATCCTCCACCCTTCCGTTCAGTTAAGGCCACCCAGAGGAGATGTCTGCCCTGCAGCTGCCAGACGACTCTGCCTCTTTAAAGAAGCTATGATTATAGGGCACTGACTCGCAGCAAAGTAACTGGTCCAACAGCCGCAGGCAAATGTTCAGTTAATAATATCAACATTTATCGATTAAACTGGGCAACGGTTACGTGATTCACATTTAGGCTTCAAAGCAAAAAACTACAAAGAATAAAAAGTGACGCAGTGATCAGAGCCAATTAACTTGCTCCCCAAATGAGCTTCAGAGCCGATCCAGGAGGAATTAAACTGCATAGGGATCATTTTTTATCCTATGTGTGGTGCTAATGCATAAAGGGAAAGTTAAATTTGGCCGTCGGAGGTGGTTTGAGGCCCTTTACAATATGCTTTTATGTGGTGGTTATCCTGGCAACTGTTAGGGATGACTAAACGCTGGCTGTTATTGCCATTATCATAATTACCATCCCCCTTCTTGGTAAACAGAGATTATAAAGCACACAGACACAGTTTACAGTAGCAGTAGGTTAGCCACAGTGCCACTACATATTAGTCTGTGCCTGTGTGCTAATATGAAAACAGAGATGTGGATGCAAGATGCAAAAAAATATATATTCCCTCCTTTAATAAACAAGATTAATAATCATAATTTGTTGTCCCATGTTACTAAATAATCAGGATCATTTCAGTCGTGGTCACAGGAGCAGAAATAGTCAAGCAAATAATGTCCGTATACCATAAAAGTTAGTCTAAGTTTTATTTATGGGGCCAGAGAAATCATTTCGGCAGGCTGTGGGAGTGTATAAGAGGCGAGGAAAGCCCCGCAGTGAGGAATGGTGTCAGTGTGTGTGTTCACAGTGTTCACTGAGTGAGGAAGGCCTGTCACTCTTCACCGCTCTCCCAATCAACATCTACAGATCGCTGCGGGGTGAATGTTCTGCTGGGGCTTTAAACGCTGCACTGCTGGCTGCTGACATTCACACACACTTTTTGACACTCTGCGACGCATCACATATACCACTTGAGAGCATGCGTGTCGCTTTGATACGCCCAAACAGACGCACAGGAGGAGGAAGACTGAGAGGGCAGCGCACACACCAGTGGCAGAGAAGCAGAGACATACAAAGAGGTGACGACGTGAAAAGGATTCAAAAGAAAGTGAATGAAATACTAAAAGTAGGGATGTCACGATCCCGGTTAATAAACTTGTGTCAACGCCAGTGTTACCGATTACACCGGATATTTTACAAGAAAAGATCACGCTTAATATCTGTGTAACGTTGGATGGCTGTGTGTCTGGCCTCTCCGGTCGAGCTTTCGCTACGGGGTCGCTGGTTTCCACCTGTGCTGGAAATTAACTTTTTTGCCCAACTGCCACTGTGGCTGGTAGAGTACAATATCTACCAGTCACTCAATAAATTATCATTGGTTGTGATTGGTGAGTGAAGCAAATCTAGCGGCCAAATTCTTATTTTACTAGCATTTGGCTGGTGGCTGGTGCTACACCGGTTAAGATGACTCTGTCCTCCGCACGGCAATCGCCATTTAACGTTATGGTTCCCTGTTAGCATTGGGTTTAAATGCAAAATACTGCCAAATAGGTGCTTTTGCTTTTCACTTTGACACTAGCAGAGGACGGAGCGGTCACAGCCAATGTGCTAGTTATGTAATCGGTGTGTGCCTGAACACCGGTAACACCGACTATCATGGCAAGCCTAACTGAAAGTTAATAAGAGACAGAGATGAGTGAAAAAGATGGGGAGAAAGACAGACAGACAACAGTTTAGATGGAAAAATACTCAGAAGAATCAATATCACACAGAGAACCCACTCCCTGGTTCCAGCTGCTGAGTCAATGTGTTGTCAATAATACAGCTTTTCATCCCAACAACACTATTGGTTAATGGCAACACAGCTCCACTGGCCAGTGTGTGTGTGTGTGTGTGCATGTGTGTGCATGTGTGTGCATGTGTGTGCATATGTGTGTGTGTGTGTGTGTGTGTGTGTGTGTGTGTGTGTGTGTGTGTATGTATGTACATGTGTGTGTGTGTGTGTGTGTGTGTGTGTGTGTGTGTGTGTGTGTGTGTGTCAGTAGCAGTGTTTGTCCAGCAGCAGGAGTGATGAGAGGATGGAGTGGAAAAGGAACTTCCTGCTGAGTGAACAGACATGCAATCGCTACGCTGCCCATCTGACCAGGCCAACACACACATACACTAAGTACACACACACACAACACAGATAATATCTGTTCACCTCCCTCCAGGTCGGGTGAACCGACCTTAAAACATGCTGAATTATAAAAAAACAAGAATGAAAACAGATTCCTGTGACCACTCAGTTTTAGGGCACTTTCACCAGTCAACATTTAGTCTGTTTTAATCTGGTGCGGTTTGTTTGGGAAGTTGTGAACGCAGTAATCATACTCTGGTGCGGACCAAAACAACCGGACCGAGACCGCTTGCGAGAGGTGGTCTCGGACCGTTTCCAAGTGAACCAAAACACAGGCTGTCTGTGCGGGCATTTGTTGAGATGGACACGGGTAAATGAGGTTAACACGAGTGGGAGAGGATGGACCTTGACTTCTGCAGAAGTCCGATGTCTGCTTTACATACGGGCCAAAGAGAACATACAAAATATGCTAAATAAAGTCCACAAAAATAGTGACGTTTATTAGTGATACTGGAATTTCTAACTTCAATACAATACCTTGAAAAATATCGATATTCTATGCCATTTTCGATACCACTGGGAAAAATGTATACGACATTGAGGGCATGAAATTTAAGATTTTTATTAAAAGATAAATAGCGGCGTATGTGTCAACTTGCTGTCACAGAGGAGAGCAGAAAGCGCAGCTTGTACCTGTGTATTTAATCTGTGGAAAATGAGTATTGAAAACGTTTAAAGTATTCAGTATCGATATGCATCAATTAGGGCTGACCCGAATGCTTCGAAGCTTTGACCGTTTGCATGATAATCGCCATCCAAATCAGTATTCGAAAGCTTTGTTTTTTTATGTATGTAAGTATGTAATAATGTTTAAATCCCCAACTAGCCAATGAAATGAGGAATAATCCCACAACATTATTCATATTCAACATTAATTATTCTTAGTTATTCTCAGACGGATATCGCTGTTTGTTGTGTGTAGAGGTGCGTGTTTGTACAGTAGTGCAGCAGTAGCACTGCCTCAAAGCTTCGAATACCTTCGAATATTTCTCACCGAAGCTTCGAAGCCCAAAAAATGGTTTTCAGGACAGTCCTAGTATCGATACTTTGACCTTTTTGACAACACTAACATTTGGAGGAGAAGGGATTGGCACGCACAGTAGATCAGTGCCAAGTCAAAGTGAAAAAAACTTTGACAGCATTATTTCAAGTCTGTGATTCTCTGTATGGAAGTGGCAGCTCTCAAGATGAAAAAGAATAATTTTCTCCTTCATACACACCCCTCAGCAAATTGTTGAAACAGAACCAGACTAATAGAAACAAAAAGTATCAATATCACTCTGATTCGGACTAACCAAACAGACTATGGCTTGTGAAAGCACCCTAAGAGCCTCTTTATTCACCTTCAAAAGGGAAAAAGGAAACTCAAACAGTAACAGGAGTCCACATGATGCAAAGCGGGTTGTATTGACGTCAGGAATCAACCAACCAAACAGGTCTTGTGAGCATGCATGTAAGCGGAGCTGTAGTAGTCACTGCAGCTGTCATTTCAGGAATTCTCACCACGTACCTGAGCTGAGCTCTGTGTATCCTGGTTTGTCAAGCAGAGGATGGCTGCAGAATACCAAGTTACGCAACAGATTAAGCCAAACTGCTAGTGCTACCTGGCCCAGCAGATTTATGGTGGAGCTCAGGCAGCTACTTTAAACCTATGGGAAGTCTTAATAGCTGGAAGTGTGTTAGCTGTGTGGTTAAATTAGATTAGTGAACACAGCACTGCCACTGGAAAAAACAGGGGACATTTCAATAGGAAAATCTATTCTACTAGAAATAATGCTGTGGTGTGTAATACTAGCCTGGAAAGCACCTGTGAAGGTGTGAGGCTAGACTATGACCTAATGTCAATGAGATTATATCAAGTTTCACTTCAAAAACACCATGAATCTAACCTCATAGAGACTAATGTTTATGCAAGCATCGCTCTCTAAAAGGCAAGCAATTTATTCCACGGTGTGCTTTTATTTCAGTGCCAGGAATGATTCAGCAGTCATGGTAGACGCCTTCTTTTTCCAAAACTGTTGGACAACTCTTTTGTAAAAGAGTCCAAAAGTAGAAGGCTGTAATATGAGCATAAGAAGTGATTTCACCACGTCCATTCACACACAGCCAAGGAGCCGGCCAATCAAGCTCTTGGAAGAAGAAGGAACTCAGACAGGCAATAAAATAATTTTACATTTTAAGGCTTGGCCGACCTTTAATGAGCGAGCATGTAAGGCCGTATCATTTAATCACGCTGGAGCGAGTATGATGGATATGAGCAGGTTTATATTCCCACCAAGAACTAAACCAGATGATGTCACTGACCACCACAACTTCAAGCAGAGAACAGAAACTAATCAGTGAGTACAGAGTTCAGATAACCTGCTCGGCAGTCGGCACATGACTGAGGTGGAGGTGTCTCACTCAAGGAAGCTGTGCCAAGTCACATGGCTGTGGGACGCACAATGGCTCCAGGGCTTGAACTTGTGACCATAGCCATATCTATTGATTTCGAGAAATTGATTTTTAAGAACTTAATAGGGCTGGGATGATTTACCTATCTCCCGATTCGATACTACCACGATACTTGGGTGCAGATTTGATATGTATTGTGATTTTACAAGTATTGCGATTTGATATTACAATTTATTGCGATTTTTGTTAACTTTTTTAACACTAGACCACGGGAAAAAGTTGAATCATACACTTCTAAGGACTTTTACTTTGGAAAATATCTAAATTAATCCAGTAAAAATGTTTGATTTTCAGCATGTATGTAGTCAGAGTTGTCTTGAAGTCAAATATATCAGTCATTGTCAGGCATTACATTTTTTCCAGCAACCTAAAAATCAAAGAATAAAGACATTTCCCTCATAAATTAGTGGAATTTTCTTTTTAATTTATAAGGGACATGTAATGTTTTATACTTCTGGTGAATATAATCCAATCAACCTTATTTTCATATGTGTATTTTGTATATACAGTTCCCTTTGTTAACACCTTATTTTGAAAACAGGACACTAACTAGACTCAAATGAAGCAAATATAACGATTCTGGCATTAAAAAATCAATTTCAAAATCTGTATATTGTACTCTTGACATCATTGAAAATGAGGGCATGCCCTCAATGATTCCTCGAGATTTAAATAAAGGTTAAATGAAAAAAAAAAGGGTTAATTTAACTTTTTTTGAAAGGGTAAGGAAAAGACAGCCCTGCCATGTCTTATGAGAAAAGCAGGTATAATAAAGCCAGCAGACGTCAAGTCTTTCCCTCCTCGGCCAAAGACTGGGTCTGGGCAGGCAGGCAGACGAACAGGCAAGGACTGCAGAGCATCAGAGAATGGAAAATTACCAGTACTCTCCAGTCAGCTGGGCACCTTTGATCAGCCAGAGCCCAGGCGCCAATTACTGTGGGATAATCGGCAGCCCTCAGAGGCCTGATGAGCTGCAGGCACTGTGGGCACAACGGGTCAGTGACCAGCAGGCAAAGGCCCGGTCAACAAGGCTCACAGAGCCAAAAGCCGACGGTGCCCCTCGCTGAAATGCCGCAGGAAGGCGGCCAAACGGACAAGCAGCACAGCGAGGCAATTGTTCCCCTCCTGTCGACTCAGCACAGTGGCGCTCTCACAAGCCAGACATCCCTCTCCGCAGACCGCTTGGTGCTGGAGGAATGGTGCAACAGCGGGGAGTGTGTAAACCTGCTACTACACATGCCTCCGATTCTTCTCCCTCCCTCTCTCTTCAACGAAACATACGCAACATACGTAGGACAAATGTGCACACACATGCTGCTCACACACCTGTCCCTGTGATTCTGTGGTAAACAAAAAGCTGCAGTGCTCGGGGCAGTATGCTGCACAGTGATGCAACACACAGGAAACACGTTCCTTGCCGCCCCTCTCCACCGATAACCCCTTCCTACCCAGGAAGAAGGGCTTAACTACCTGTCCAACACATCATCTGAGAGGAATGTGGACTGACAAAGTAAAGGAAATCTAACTGCGTGACCTCTCCAACAACACACTCACTTTTTTCAGTCTGGCGTGTGACACAAAGGCAGCATAGATTAATAAACAAAATCTCTCTACTTGAGGCAGAACATGATATCCAGCTCATTAATAATTGACATCTTTCTTGTGCTGGGGAGCGTTCATCATCGATTAGTCTACAATGTGGGCTGCTGTGCTGCTCCTCCCTCCTCCACCGTCAACAACACAGCGATCAGAAACTGTTCACTTCTACAACAATTTCTCTTTAGTCACTGCTGCAATAATACTCATCACTGAATCTTTTGCCTACTCACACCGTAGAGTTATCTAACAGAAACACAGTAGCCAGTGGACTTTGGATCAGACACACTGCAGTTACACAACAGCCAGTGCCGGTCCAAGCAGACCCATATGGGCCAGCATGCAGCTTCCCTGTAAACCTACCACAGCAGAAGAGTCTGGTCTCAAAGCAGTGAGATGTTACACTGGAGGAGAAACAAGCTTGTTTATGAGGTTATTTTGATTAAAGATGGATATCAATTAAATTCATTCCAGACTTAGTTATAATACCAAAGCTGCATTTCATTTGATGCCTTATTAAGTGAAAACAGATTTCTCTACAAAACCCTTTTTACATTAAACAAATTAAGCCAAACATCTCAAATGCAATAGTGTCTTAACACTATCAACTGCACAATAACTTTGCCGTAATGTAATAAAGTAGTAAACTGATGAAATTACGATTTAAGTAATCTTATTAAAAAATATGTAAACATGGCAATAAATCTGACCAACAACTTTCAGTAATTGCTCGTCTTTCATTATAACTACGGACACAAATTCTGTCTGTACACCAAACATATTGAGATTCATTACAAAGCTGAAAATCTGATTCTAATTCCCAGAGGTCGGGTTGATGATCAATTCTGATCCTTAACAGTTTGATGCCACTGCACAAAAAATACCAGCCCGTTCACACGAAAAGGTGTATGAATGCCACGATAATGCGCAAGGCATTTAGCATTTAGCATGCAATAAGTACGCCTTTCCTATTTTAGACATGAGGAACCAAGTCTGAACATTTTGTTAGGCCGTATTGTCCTTATCGCTGCATCACACAGCAACCGCTGTGGTGGTTACCAGGGAACCGGTGCCACGGCAACGTTGATACACGTCCGGGGTGACGACAGTAGGTGGGGCCAAGAAAGGCCAAGAAGAAGCAACATGCAGAAGACTGTCTGCTCAGCCAAGTGAATGGAAATTGTGCACAATGTGTGAGGGAATGGCATCACTGTCACCCGTGCGATGGACAGGGAGTCATTAGACATAAACACAGATAGTCACACACATGTCACTTAGTTTTAAGACAGGGAGTTATTATTACACCAACAACACACTGAGATGTTCACAAACAGAGGAACTGAGAGATGAGATGCACCGACATGGTTTCATAAAGCCAAACCAAAATCAGATTTTGTGTCACCGACATCAGACAAAGTTTTTGTCATATTACAGATGCAGCTGCAGGTTAAACCTTGTACATGTGACTATGTTTAGGTTATAAGTGTGTTTTAACTAGGACTGTCAAATTTGATTTAACGCCACTAATTTCTTTAACGCATTAACGCAATCGATCTTTCAGAGGTCAGTTTTAAAGCTCGAGTGAAGATACTGGCATCATATGAAACTAGAAAACCTAAGGAATCCATTGGTACCAACATGTCATACTAGCTTGTCACAAAGGAGGTTAAATAATCTCCAAACTTACGCTAAATTTTGGCGAGGAAAAACTGTCATGGCCATTTTCAAAGGGCTCCCTTGACCTCTGACCTCAAGATATATGAATGAAAATGGGTTCTATGGGTACCCACGAGTCTCCCCTTTACAGACACTCCCACTTTATGATAATCACATGCAGTTTGGGGCAAGTCATAGTCAAGTCAGCACACTGACACACGGACAGCTGTTGTTGCCTGTTGGGCTGCAGTTTGCCATGTTATGATTTGAGCATATTTTTTATGCTAAATGCAGTACCTGTGAGGGTTTCTGGACAATATGTGTCATCGTTTTGTGTTGTTAATTGATTTCCAATAAGAAAGATATACATACATCTGCATTAAACAAGCATATTTGCCCACTAGTTTTAACAGGTAACTAACATTTGGTAGTATAACACAACAAACCTCTAGACAAGATCACAAATATATATTCTAGTCAAATAGTGAGCCTGGGAAGCCAGACAGAGAAGTACCGAGAGAAACAAGGAGGGGTGGGAAACGTTTTACTCACAAGCCTCAAATCCAAAACTGAAACCACTGCCAGAGGCAGTCAGGTAATACAAGGAAACAGAAAAGAGAGTAGAAAGACCTGATTCTGTGCATATATTTGTAACCTATTGGTGAGTTTTGGTTTAAAAATAGAAGTGTCTTCGTGAGGTGACAAATACACCTCAACCAGAAGTCTTCCACATATCACACTCAGGTAGCTGGTACAGAGTTCCCACCCTGTGATAGACACCACCGGTCAGCTCGTCCTGGGTCACTCGTAATTAAAGCAGAGATCACAGGGCTGAATAAAGCATGAGCTGTTCCCGCACAGGACAGGAAGCTCAGGTATCACTCTATATATGGGGCCCAGAGAGACAAAAGGAGTCCCTGAGCCCCATACCATACCCAGGGAGGAGTGATACCTGCGAAAACCCGAAAGGCAACTCCCTGCATACAGTGACGCACCCCCCAACCCTCACAGCAGCACTAATCCACAGTTTAAACAGCCAGGGCAAAATGAGGAGCTCAATGCCCCTTTGGACCCAATTAAGAGCTAAAGATATTGTCCCAAATGGGGACATTCGAGGAACAGCGTTCAAAGCGGTAAAACATCATGCAAAACCCACTGTTGTTTTTAAAGTCAAATGCTGCAACTAAGAAACAAATACTGCATGGTTTTTATTAAACAGTGAGATTAAATGCTCTGTGGTAACATAACTATTCTTCACTGACAATAGAAGCATGATTTGAAAAACATTAACGCAGGTTATTTGTCTGCAGAGATGCCAATTCTTGCCAATGTACCCCATAAAGATTTCTTACAGGTTTTTATTCATGCGGCTGTGCAATAAAAATACCTCAGACTAACAATGTAAAGTGCTAAAACGTGATGTGAGTGGAGGGAAAATGTTACAGGGCTGCTGTGGTTGTAACTGCTAGAGGTTGCTAGTATCGTTAGTTGCTTTTTGATTTGTTTGTCATCTCATAGTCAATGTTTGATTGTCATAGTGTGCTAGATAATGACATGAGATCAGTTTTGGGGGTTGGTTGTCATACTACACTAGGCATGGGATAATGAAAATTTCATGTCACGATTATCCTGGCCAAAATAATTTCCATTAACGATATTATCCCGATAATCATCAAAATATGCTTAAAATGTTTCTAAAACATACTGGGATCACTTTACTTACATTTTGTTAAGAAACAAAATGCATCACAGATAGGACACACAGCTTTTAAATGAAAAACAATCAATCTTAAATAAGTTAACCATAAATCATAAGGTCCCCCTGCATAAATAAAGGATAAAGAAAAGAAAAGAAAAATAGCAACACTGCGTTAGTCTGTTCTTTCTTGCATGATAATTGCTGTATTTTTTAAAGTCAGGCTCTATTTTTCACTTCACTACCATGACAGCGAGCGAGAGGGCTATTTCAAGTCATATTCACAATTATCCCGATAATAGAAATTCACCACGATCAACTTATTGTGAGTGTTATTAGCTTGATCCGCGATATAAACGTAAATAGTCCTATCCCTACTAAAGCACACACTATGGAAACTGATGTTTAAGAACAGTCAGAGCAATGCAACAAATATAAACATGTCTGGTTTCCTAGCTTTCCTAACCTAAAACAGAGCCGAAGATGCTCTTAAGTCTTCATCTTGTGTATGTCTGGGTTTGTGTGTACAACCAGCTTCTGAGACAGACGTTCCATTATGTGAAAAGGTCATGACCAACAGTAAGAATTTCCCTATGTGGTAGAGGATAACAACACTGCTTACCAACAAACACACAAGTTCAATCCAACTCTGCGGTTCCACAGAACCTATTTTAGGCTACTTATGTTGAAATGGGGTCAGCTGCACATTTGAGATCCTGATTCTAAAGCCTCCCCTCTGGTTGGATCTCCTCAGAGTGTCTCTGCTGGATCCAGTCCCAATCAGCTCAGAATATGGAGCTCTAACAAGTGCAGACAGTCAGGCCTTCTTTCTTACGATGCAAAGGTACCAATTCCTACATGGAACCGGATGTTAATGATGCTCACATCCTGAAGGGATCACTACAATCATTTAATGTTAATCCATTTTCTCAGCGCTTAGCCAGAGCAGAAAAGGTCTTTTTGGTGCATTTTTGTACACAATTCAGCTTGAGTCACACCGTGCACAAGTAAAAACCTGCAGACTGCAAGCAGCTCTTTTACTGAGCAGTGTTTTGGTAACTTATCATCCCAAAAGGTTAGAGTGTTTGGCCGAGGAGAGTGTCAAAACAAATCCCACTCTAGTTCGTGTAACTCGTCTGCATTCTTTGTTTTAATCTCTGACATTACCGCCATCAAAAACACACACATTTGGATCACATTCTCCCTCCTAATGAACGAAAACACTCTCAAATTGGACGAGAACCGGATTTTCAGGCATCACAGAGCACCCGAGTTCACGTGTCCTCATTCTCACCTTCCTACACTAACCAAGCTGAATAAGCAAACATATGTGCGTGTTATTAAATCACTTCAAATATGCTTGGTGTGTCCACACTTCTGGTGAGCTGTGATGTTGACAAAAAGCACAAGATGTGGATGACAACATCAGCCTGCACATTCAATGGCCCGTATCAAACCTGCAGCCAAAGGCAGTGGTGGAATGTAACTAAGCACATTTCCTCAAGTATTGTACTTAAGAACAAAACAAAATATTTTTTTATTTATTTCCACTATATTTGTCTGACAGCTTTAGTTACTTTACAGATTATAGACTCAGACATTGAAACCACAGAAAATAATTTTTTTTCTATTGCAGATTAACTAGGACCTTTTGGGATGCTTTTCTATATCGGATAATTTATGATGATCAAAATATTCTGATTCTAATGATAATTTAATTATTTTGGCAAAATATTTCATACATAAATGTTTCTTAAAATCTCTTTCAATATTTAAACAAGATACTTTACAAAAATAAATTGTTATTGTAATGTTGTAAAATAAAAAAAACGATATCTTTATGAATATCATTGTACCTCACTTCCTGATTGACCAGTTTTTTTTTTATTTCCTTATTCTTTATTTTTGTCTTGTAATTTCCTTTTTGTTTGTTATCATTATCGCTCGCTCTGTTGTTTCATTAATGTGAACATATTCTCTTGAATATGACGTTACAACAGAAAAATAATCGCCAACTATTTTGATAAACAAAAATGTCAGAAAATTTTGTTTTCAGCCTCTCAAATATGGATATTTCCTGCTTTTCCCTGTTTTATATCATATTAAACTGAATAACTGGGTTTTAGACGGACAAAACGAGACATTTAAAGACGTCACCTTGGACTATGAAAAACTGGGATGAACATAACTTTACAGATTACAGTTTTTCATACGCTTCCTGTCCAGTGAAAACCATGCATGTCAAAATTTAGTGATTTTGAATTTGAATGTTTGTGATAAACTGAAGGATGTCATGTTCCTTTATGTGTTGAGAAGATTCTCCTTCTTCTTCAGCTAAATAAACTCTTTAAAAAGTCTCTTGGATCAGCTGGAAAATGCATCGCCACAAAGCTGAGAACAGGGCTGAGAAGGACAGGGGAGCAGTCAAGAGATCATGGAGACAGACAAATTGTCCTGATCCGGACCGTTTGATGTTGTAACAGCAGAACAGAAACACAGAGGCATATCTCCCGTTCTTGTCATCTCATATCTATTCAGTTACCACCGGACTGAAAGCTAAGCTGACACTGACGCTCACTCTGCTTTCACCATAAGCGGCAAGAAGCTCCACTATCTCGCTGCTATCAGGGGACAAAAGTGAAGCCCTTTGATTGCGTCGTCATCGCACAGCGGGTTTATCTACCCATGTTGCATCACTACTCAGCATTCACATGTACAGCTCACTGCCAAGAAAAAGGGCCTCTCCTTTGAGAAGAGTAACGCTGCTTTCTCCCACAGAGTGAATCACAAAGCTTCGGATAGAGACTCGCTCTAGAATTCTCCTCCTCTCTCAAACAGCTGACAGACTTGCACAGTGGGTTTGATGGCTGATAGCCAATTTTGCCTCCCTCTTTCTGGGAGATGAGTTAAGCCATGAGTTACTTTCAGAATTTGGGGGAGAGAAAAAACACTGTTATCTCTTTGTATAGGAGACATCAAGTTCCCTTCCAGGAGACGTACAGTATATAGTTTCCAAATGGTTCGAAACCCCTTGTACCTTCACTAGAAATACTGTGCGACAATACAGCTGTACAGTCATTTAATCGACTAGTAGTAGATCAACAAAAACGGATCTGCAACTATTTTGATAACTGGTTCATAGTTTCAGTGATTTTACAAGTAAAACTGCCAAATATTTGCTGGGTTGAGGCTCTCAAATGTGTGGATTAGATGCTTTTCTTTATCATATATGGTAAGGAACTGAATATATTCCAGTTTTGGACTACTGACAAGCAATATGAACACCTCATATTGGGCTGCATTTTTCAATATTTTCCTAGAGTTGTCCTCGACCAAAGAAATTCTTAGTTGATTAACACTAGATACGATTTTGTCGACTAATCGATTAGTTGATTTATTCGACAGATCTGTAAAGTTTCTCCACAAAGAATCACACAAAAGCACCACTTAAAATCAGCAGCACCACTAGAAATCTTAGGGATGCACCGATACCGTTACCGGATCGGATATCGGGCCGATACTGAGTCAAATAGCGGGATCTGGTAACGATGACAATGGGGCCGATCTATTAAATTCAATTCTATGTACTATATACACATTATATTCTGAAATTTTAATTCCTGTTTACGTTTTGACTAACTTATTGCTGCATTAAAATGGTTTAATTCCTGTTTTGCCAAGTTGTTGGTGTACGATTTATATGTAATGTTATCTATATATTTATTTGTTACATTTTACAATGTTAGGAAAGCAATGTTTAAGTCAAGCCTGATGTTGCCTTACACACAAAAGGATGATCCCAGTCACTTCCACACAGTGAGGCATACACAGTGTTGGAAATTAACTTTTTTGTCTACCAGCCACTCCATATATTAACATTGTTTTTTTGGCTGATGAGTGAAGCAAATCTAGCAGCCACTTGCATATTTTACCAGCATTTGGCTGGTGCCAATTTCCAACCCTGCATACAGCTTATTAATTAAACACTGGTATTGGATTGGTACTCGGTACTGTCCCATACCCAAAGCCCAGGTATCGTTATCGAGACTGAAAAAGTCAGATCGGTGCATCCCTAAATCTTAGTCGACTAAGTCGACTAATCGACTAAGAGGGGGCAGCCCTACTATTTTCTGATATTTACCAGCCAAAGCAATAAGAGAAAATAATCAGCAGATTAGTCGATATTGAAAATAATCATTAGTTGCAGCCCTATATAACACATCTTTTATAAAGAGTCTGTTTCTAGCTTGGATCGCCTCTTCACAATGGAAAGAACAAAACAGTGGCATGTATGTACCAATGATTAACATACTGCCAAGTCACAACCCTCATCACCACCCCATTAACAAATCAGTAATGACTCAACACTTGTGGCTAATGAGAGCATACAAATGTGGTTACTGTCCAATAAGAAGGATGGGCGTGCTGCTGTAGCTCTACACCATCCATTCATCCATCATAGAGCTATCTTTGTAAAAGTCTGCATGTGGAAGGTAATCTGACCACTGATGTTTATCTGATCACAACCAGAATGGAAATCTCTTGCTCTTGTGGTGTCTGTACACTCCCATACAAGCTGTGATATCATTACCATATAAAGAGAATCTAGGGCACATTATCATACTTCACAAAAACCCAGAGAAGGCTGTGAGTCACAGTTTATATATCTTCAGGGCATTCAACCTGTCTGATGGCTGAATACGTCTTTTTTAACCATATATTTCAATTTGTGAGACATTTTTTACAAACTTACCAAGTCACTAAACTTAACTGCAGATGAACACACGACTTTGATACTAACAATGATATTACACAAGTGATCCGTGTGACAAAATGACATGATGTGTATCATGGGGTATCAAACTGGTATCAAACTGGTGTTAAACTGGTATCAAACTGGTATCATACTGGTATCATACTGGCATCAAACTGGTATCAAACTGGTATTAAACTGGTATCAAACTGGTATCAAACTGGTATTAAGCATCATTTTAATGATGAGTTTTGCTGAGTAATGTAAACTAGTATCAAACTGGTATGAAACTGGTATTAAGCATCATTTTAATGATGAGTTTTGCTGAGTAACATTCACCTTCTCAAAGTTAACCAGGTGAGTTGAGGTATCGTTAGCTACTTAACTAGCTAGCTTAATAACCTCTTAGCTCATCGGTAGCGAGAAGGCAGAGCATTTCCAACACCTTATAAAGATGGTACACATCTTCACATGTTAGATTATGCTCTTTCTATGTTCTAGTTATGTTAACAAGCAAGATAAAAGCCTTATAATTGCGTCTCCAGGCAGCTTGGAGCCGTGGAGCTAACAGAGCTGCGTGTGTTGCCGCATCCGAGGCTAGTGCTGCTTTAGCTCGGTGAGCTACCGAGCGGAGACCGGAGACCGGAGCAGGCTAACATTAAAACACACCGTACCTGAGATCACCGCTGCGACCCAGAAGATGCCCCTTTAACGCCGTCAGTCAGGCGGAACCGTCGCCGTGCCGAAATAATTCAAATTCCACAGAAAGTGTGTGAGGAGAATGTCTCAGTCCAATCAGTCCTCTCGCTTCAGCCACCGCCGCTGAATGGCTGAACGGCTGAACGGCTGCTAGCAGCGACTCAACCAAACCTCCTCCTTAGCAACGGACCGCCTCCGCGAGACCTCATTGGACCGGCGCGTGCAAGACTGGAGGTGATGGATAGACAACAGAGAGAGGCCTGGTGAAACTGGTGTCAAACCTGGTGTCAAACTGGTATTAAACTGGTGTCAAACCTGGTGTCAAACTGGTATTAAACTGGTGTCAAACTGGTATTAAACTGGTATCAAACTGGTATTAAAGGTCCCATATCGTGCTCATTTTCAGGTTCATACTTGTATTTCGTGTTTCTACTAGAACATGTTTACATGCTGCAATGTTAAAAAAAAAACTTTATTTTCCCCATACTGTCTGCCTGAATATGCCTGTATTTACCCTCTGTCTGAAACGCTCCGTTTTATTGCATTTCAACAAAATTGCAATGGAATTGCGTTGCTAGGCAACAGTTTGGGTCCATGTTTACTTCCGGTCAGCTGATGTCATTCACATACACTGCAGCAGAAAATAAACAGGGACACATTTAGAATGTTTATGTTTAAAACCTGGTAATGGTCTAAATATTGTAGATTTGTGACATCGCAAATGAACAGAAATCCTAACGGCTTGTTTCAAACGCACAATTTCTGAATACGGGCTGTGCGTATTTCTCAGTATATTGAGCGTTTTGATAGTTTAACAGTATTTATATAGCACTTAAACCTGCTTTATAATATGAAAGACATGACAATCTCACTTTTTACAATATGGGACCTTTAAACTGGTGTCAAACTGGTAATAAACTGGTATCAAACTGGTATTAAACTGGTATTAAACTGGTGTTAAACTGGTATCAAACTGGTATTAAACTGGTTTTAAACAACTGGTGTCAAACTGGTATTAAACTGGTGTCAAACTGGTATTTAACTCATATTAAACTGGTATCAAACTGATATTAAACTGGTGTCAAACTGGTATTGAACTAGACTTTCACTGCATCTCTGAGACCAGGAGAGTCATCAGCTGCTAGATTGGACAAATACTTCAAATAACTTATCAAGGTTCTTCCTATGAGGTTGATCTATTATAAAAGTGGGACCGATGTCACTGGATTCCTGTATTCCTTTATTATTATTAAAATATATCTGGAAGTTATTCTTTCTGTCCTAGCTCCATGTACATTGGATAGTATATAGATGTAATACTATACAGCCAATGATGGGAAGCAGCTATGTAGGCTACATTTATTCAAGTTCTGCAGACTACTTAAATACAATTTTGAGGTACTTTTTTTTTTCAATATTATATTTATTGTTTTTTTTGTTAATTTTGTAACAACAGAACAAACATTCACAAACGTCCCCAATAATAACATTCTCGGTACAAAGAAACTTAACAAACCTAGTATTAATATAAAATAAGCCAGAATAGATACAGAAAAAAACATATTATATACAAAAAAAATAGATAAACAAGTAAAAGGATATACACAAGAAAAAAAAAATAAACGATTAAACAAAATAGAATCTATTTATATATACATATATATACTGTATACATATATACATACATACACATATACGCACATGCAGTATATAAACATACAAAACCACATATACATATAATCAATTAAAAAAAATCAGTGTACAATTCAGTCATCATCCTAATTGCCCCACATTACCAGCTGCAACATTGGTAACGCTTAGACTTAGACATTATTGTTTTCTTTTAACAATACCATTTTCATATATGCAGTATGCAGCTTAGCTGCTTCAAAGTTTACAATTAAAGACAAAGTAATCCAAAAACAATAAAAATATACAATAATAATAATAATAATAATGAACATAGAATATACTTGTACATTAATGAATCACTAATTATAATCCAATAATATAATATACATTATTCTGAAATGAACAATTCTGCATAATGAGTACTTTTACTTTTGATACTTTCAAGATATTTTGATGCTAATAGCCTATTTTTGTATGTATACTTGTAACAAGAGTATTTCTACTGTGTGGTATTGCTACTTTTACTGAAGTGAAAGATCTGATTACTTATTCCACCATTGATGCTTACTAAGATAACTTTGGTCTCCTATTTTGAAAGTGGGCCCAATGTCACTGTATTCCTTTAATTAAAAGATATGTGGTAGTTTTAATCTTTAACAATAACAATGCATCAACTTTACTTTTATGTGTAAGTTGACAGTAAGTCAATCTTTGTACGTAAAATCAAAATGCACTGAGTAACAGAGATTAAAACTGTGAAATTAAGTGTAAAAAGTACAATATTTCCTTCTGAAATGTCGTGGAATTGAAGTATAAACTAGCATAAAATGGAAATATTCAAGTAAAGAACAAGTACCACAAAGTCGTACTAATGTTCCTTACTTGGGTAAATGTACTTAGTTACATTCCACTACTGGATCTTTATACATAATAGTTTTAGATTAAATAACATGTAAAAATACTCAGTTACATGTTAAAGTAGAGGTAAAATGCCCAAGTAAATTTAAGAGAGTAAATGTACCTGTTTACAGTCACATGTCAGTCACCTGATCCATTCTTCATTATATTCTCTATCTGATATGCAAATAGGAGTCCAGTCAGTGAAACCACACAGTTTAAAGGCTCATTTGGATAAAACCACATCATCTTAATGCCCTTCCTGTTTTCACATGACTTCATCTAAAGAAGTATTCTTGTCTCATCTTCATCTGTGGCCATGTTTTAATGACTCACACTCACTATTCTGTATTTAAAAACTGATCCCATTCATTGTCATTTTGTCTTTTTTCTCAGTCGTCTGACATGTTTGCCTCCTCCCCCTCCTCTCCTCTCCTCCTCGCTCCTCCTCCTCCCCTGATGATGAAACCTCGGCCCCTTTAAAAGGCCACAAGTTTATCAGCATTAACTAACATTCCTCGCATAGCTGTGGAGCCTACTAATCTGCAGCGTGGCATGTTTTGTGACCTGGAAGGTTGCAAAACCAACAAAGAAAAACACACTAACAAAGTTGTCAAGCCTGTTATGCTGATGATGTCACGCCAGAGTATTTCTTTGCAGCCGTGAATGTATCTCTCTCTCTCTCTCTCTCTCTCTCTCTCTCTCTCTCTCTCTCTCTCAAACACACACTCACATTGTCTCCATCTTCTTTTCACTGACACCCTCCTTTTATTCCTAATTATCATAAATCCAATCTTCTTCATGACTCCTCTTCTTTTTAAACCAAGCCTTCATTCATCAACCTGTCAAGGTCAGAGTCATTAAATGTTAATGTTGAGAGCCTCTAATATATCTGTGAGGATATTCTGCCACCTTGTGGTCACTACATGTAACTTCAGCTACACAACTGCTGCACCCACACAGGTGTTTTCACTTACTGTGATTAATTACACTCCTTTTTTTTTTTTTTAAACCTACCTGCATTGAGTTTGTCTCTGCATCATATGTTCCTCATTTGAAATCTGGCATGTTTGAACTTGGAAGAAGTACTCAGATTACTTTACTTCAGTAAAAGTATCAATAAAACAATGTAGAAATACTCTGTTACAAGTAAATGTCTACTGCTGGTACTACTGGTAATACTGGTAATACTGCTGGGTAGCTTAATTTATAATAATATATCATAAATTATTTGTTGATTATATGTTGTATTAATAACCTGAATCTGCAAAGTATCTAAAGTTGTCAAATAAATGTTGTGCTCCCTCTGAAATGTAGTGAATTAGAAGTAATAATAGCAGAAAATATAAATACTCAAGTAAAGTACAAGTATCTCTAAATTTCAGTACAGTACAGTACTTGTGTAAATATTAGGGTTGTCAATCAATTCAAATATTTAATCCCGATTAATCGCACATTTTTTATCTCTTCAAAATGTACCATAAAAGGAGATCTGTCAAGTATTTAATACTCTTATCAACATGGGAGAGGACAAATATGCTGCTATATGCAAATGTATGTATATATTTATTATTGGAAATCAATTAACAACACAAAACAATGACAAATATTGATCCAGAAACCCTCACAGGTACTGCATTTAGCATAAAAAAATATGCTCAAATCATAACATGGCAAACTGCAGCCCAACAGGCAACAACAGCTGTCAGTGTGTCAGTGTGCTGACTTGACTATGACTTGCCCAAAACTGCATGTGATTATCATAAAGTGGGCATGTCTGTAAAGGGGAGACTCGTGGGTACCCATAGAACCATTTGCATTCACATATCTGGAGGTCAGAGGTTAAGGGACCCCTTTGAAAATGGTCATGATAGTTTTTGTTCGCCAAAATTTAGTGCAAGTTTGGAGCAAATTTGCATGAACGCGTCATCATCGCGTTAACTTTGAAAGCCTTAATACATATATTTAGTTACTTTCCACCACTGGAACTGGTCAAATAGGTGTCTTGACACACTGATTATGTAGCAGTCACTCATGTTTGTGCGAATTAGAAAGAATGCAGCAATAAAACATGAACATTTCGAGAAGTCACCACTGTAAATATTTGCAATGCAAAATTAAGCCATTACGTCAAAAGCTTCTTTGTACTGTACAAGCGATGACAAATAACATATCCTTCCCTCTCCTGTGGCACATTTTAGCTACTGTTGCCGCGGATGGATTTACATTGTAGTTCATGGGAAACCTGGTGTGTCTCATACCGACGCTAAAAGGTGCCTTGTGCGTTGGTATCTAACGCCGACGGCCATCATTTGACGCCCTGGGAATGAGAACGGGCTGATATTGTATAAAGACATTACTGAAAATGAAAATCACATGCTGGCACAATATTCCAACTTTTTTTTTTCAAATAACTAGAACAATAATTCCTTTGTTACCACATTTTATTTTTCAAACAACATATAGAGTACTTGACACAAAAACCATATCTGCTCCAAATATTTACATAAAACTTTGTAGAGAGACAGAAAAAGAAAAACATTCTTTGGGTCCGACCATGCAAAACAATAAATAATGTTCCTGACGGTGCTTTGCATGGTGGTGTCAAGACTGCTGTTGAGCAATAAAAAAAAAAAAAAAGCTCAGATTTTAGTTGGCTATACATAAAGCTGCCCTGGTCATCACACATGCCTCCACCTAAGACTAGGCAACAAGACAGCAGTGGCTTTGACTCGGAGTAGCTCAGGTCCACCTCGACACATTAGCTACAGTACAGTATGCACTCATATGTGTCGAGGCGATCCTCTCTACTCTGATTTTAAGCACATTGTCGACCAGGATAGATACAGAAATGAAAAAGTGAGATGTGCGACAGTTGTCAGTGAAAAGCTTAGATTACGTAGAAGAACTGCAGCATCCTCGGAGGATGGAGCACTATACAGAAAAGACCTCAACGAGGCCTTCAAATGTTTTCTCTTGTCACCAATGAGCAGGAGCTTGAAGTCGACATCACAACAGGACAGTTTTCACTCCGTTCATCCCTCGGCAAGGCGACAGACAGTGTGCAGATGTGATCCCCATGAGTCCCTCTGCAGGCCGGGTCCACAATCCGCTCCTCTCTCCTCTCCCCTCGTCCCCATCCGCCGTGGCTCAGGTGATGATCTGTGGCTCCCAGGACTGGCTCGCCATCTGGGGCCGACACTGCGTGATGACCGGAGGGCCTGTCGGCGTCTGGCTGTCCAGGCAGAGGCCGCTGACCATGTGCTGCAGAGCCGTGCCTTTAGGCTTCCACTTCTGCACACACGGAGAGAGAGAGAGAGAAAAGAAAAAGATGGAATTCATCTGTCAGTTTGTTTTATAGAAAGCACGGACGTCCTCTCTCTGGTCTGTATTATTCTCTGGTCATAAATGATGTGTACCAGCGCAGCGGGTTCATGTTAGTGGTGAGTAATGGACTGAGTCAGACCTGGATTACAGTAATCACATGAATGATTGACTTGTTGCACTCGCAGTGGAAAAATCATAGTAGAGCCAGCTGGAGTCACGGCAGCCCGAAGAAACAATTTGTTTTCACTGATAAAAATGTTCTGTGCCCCATTTGTTACTGAGTTCAGCAGCGCTGGAAGGCAACTCAGTATGTTTATTCAAGTACTGTACAGTAAAGTACAAATCTGCAGTATTTTTCCATTTCCTTAATACTTCTACTCCACTGCATTTCAGAGAAAAATATTGTACTTTTTACTCCACTACATTTATTAACAATTTTACTTTACAAATTAAGATTTTTAGATGCAAAAAATATGAGTTTAAAAAATATGTACTGTTATAAACTACCTAATAGTATATAAAATAGTTAAAATTAGTGCCGGTTCAACCAACTACAACAGTAAAATGCTACTTACACATTAACATCAGTAATAATAATCCAGTAATATACAATAGTATAACACTCACAGAGGCCATTTTTACGACGGCGTATTAGGGCCATTGTAGGTAAAAAAATTATAATTATGGAGCCAGGGAAGGGGGGTAATATTCAGAGAAAAAAACTCTGAATTTCTTGTAAATTTATGACTTTATAATTTTGCAAATTTGTGAGTTTTCTTCTTGTAGATTTGCGACTTTAATCTCGGAAATCCAGAGTACTTTCTCAGAATAATAATTTTATTATTTAATTATTATTTTTTTAACCTACAATGACCCTAATATGCCGTCGTTTTTTTTATTTTTCTGTTATGTGTACTTTTAAGTTTTACTTTTACTTTTAATTCACATATGTGAGTATATGTATGTGTAAATGTGTCTCTATTGTAGATTTTTGGAGCAGATACTGATATCAATATTTGAAGGTTTAATGAATTCAATAACGATGTATCAGCTCATGTGTTTAGATACATACTAAGCGGGACATTTTACCGTTGAAAAGTCAACTTGTCGGTGCTCTCTGGTGGACAAACTGTGATGGAGACACTGTTTCCAAACTACCTCAAATCAGTTTGGTATTTATTTACACATATAGTATCTGTAGTAAACTGATATCTGCCGCTATATTTGATTTTTACATATCTTATATAATAGTTGTATTTTTTATGTACAAACTAATTAATTAATTAATTAATACTTGCAATTGGATATTGTTACTCTCAGTTGCCAGTTTATTAGGTATGTATAAAAGGTAAATCAACTTGTTATTGTCACACGTACACGGCACAGCACACAGTGACATTTAGTCTGCATTCAACCTGTACTAGTATTAAGAACATGAAGGTTCATATGTTCAGTTTTTGTTGAAACTGTTTTAGAGTGGTGTTGATTGTAGATTGTGGTATTAGACAGAGAAGTATTTCTTTTATTTACTCCACCCTCATTGATATAAAGGGGTTGGGCATAATATTAGAAACATTTCTCAGAACAGCATCACAAACTGCAGCCTCCGAAATGACCATAACGCTGAAACAACACCTCTAAAATGGATCTAAACAAAAACTGAACAATAAAACTGAATGAAGATAGGATTTGTTATATTCGTTTTAGCTAGGTGTACCTAATAAACTGGCAACTGAGTGTATACTGCAGTATACCTACTTTTAAGTAAAGGATCTGAATATGCTTAAGATTAGAGGAGTGAGCTTATCACCAAAAGGTCACAGGTTCATATTATTATTATCACACTAGCTGGAAAAAACAGTGTTGAATTTCTTTTTTATTGTTGTACTTTTGACTAAAATCTATTTATGGTCATCATAAAATCACTCACACTCCTCACTTCACTCTCTCCTACAAATCACTCACAGGATCCTCTGAAGAGGGGGATTCAAACTCCAGTTCTTGCTTACAAACACATCATGTTATGATTGTTTTTATAGTGTAACATGATTTCTGCTGAGAAACAAGTCGGCTGGATTTCTTTGATTCTCCCTAAATCTGATATTGTTTTCAACAGAGACTCTCCAGGGTTGAGTTACTTTGTGTAAAAGTGCCGCAGCGAGTTCGACTAGAAACTTGAGACTGAAGTTAAAAGAGAAACTGTACTACCCATAAAACAAGCTGTCCATAAATCACCAGATATGAGTGATTTGTTTATTAGCTTGCTGATCAAACAGTTAGAGCCATATGGAGGCTTACAAAGTGTGGAGGTGAATGGGAGGTTAATCTTAAAATCCCAGCGGAGGGAGAGTGCGTCTGTGTATACGTGTGTGTGTGTGTCACATACTGTAAACATGTGCTGTTATAAGTGTGTGTGTTGTCAAGTTCAAACATGCATGAAATATCAGAGTGAAGACGTCAGAGTTTACTCACAATGACAAGTACATAAAGTGTTTATTTTGTGCAACATGAACCGCCGTTTACATGAGGTTCAACTGACTTTTGAAGGCAGATATAGAAGCCAATATATTTGTGATTACGTTGCAGATTGTGTCTGTGATCTGTGTCTTCAAATATGTTTAATTCATGCCAAGTCATTTCCAAGTATTTCATTATATTTATTCTTATTGGAAAGGCTTCTAAAACAGCATTTAGATCAGCATTTTGGCATAATCTCAGTGAAACCCAAACTAATGAAATTCTTTCAGGATTAGATAAAGAATTTATAAAAAAAAAAAACTTTTACATTTCAATAAAACATTAATGCTGAGATAATAAAATGTTGAACAGCTGTTCCAGACTGTTTTATTCAGCAGTGATCAGGGAAAAGCCTCTGTCATATTAATGATGGATGACATCGACTGAAAAATATTCAATACTGAATAAGAGCTCAGGATCAGGAACTCACATCACTGAAGTTCACGTAACTGAAGTTTTGGTTTAATGCAGGGCTGTCGATCGATTATAATAGTTAATCACAATTAATCGCACAGTTTTTATCTGTTCAAAGGAAGATTTGTCAAGTATTTAATACTCTTATCAACATGGGAGTGGGCAAATATGCTGCTTTATGTAGATGTATGTATATATTTATTATTAGAAATCAATTAACACAAAACAATGACAAATATTGTCCAGAAACCCTCACAGGTACTGCATTTAGCATAAAAAAATATGCTCAAATCATAACATGGCAAACTCATGTGGGTATGTCTGTAAAGGGGAGACTCGTGGGTACACATAGAACCCATTTTGATTCACATATATTGAGGTCAAAGGTCAAGGCACCCCTTTGAAAATGGTTTTGCCAGTTTTCCCTCGCCAAATTTAGCGCAAGTTTGGAGTGTTATTTAGCCTCCTTTGCGACAAGCTAGTATGACATGGTTGGCACCAGTGGATTCATTATGTTTTTTAGTTTCATATAATGCCAGTATCTTCACTCTAGGTGCCCACTACAATCTAAAAATCGCACGTTGCGTTAATGCATTAAAGAAATTAGTGGCATATTATGCGTTATCGCGCTAACTTTGACAGCCCTAGTTTAATGTCATACGTATTCATATTTTTAAAAAGGTACCACCATCACGTGTTGTTTTAAGAGTTAATCACTTCAGTACTCATTCAGAGAGCAAAGTCAAAAACACAAGTACTTTCTTTCCTTTCTAGGGGATTAAACACTCAGGACAAAGAGGCCAAATGTCTCTCACAGCAAGAACCGGGTTGCTTGTTGATGGGCAGATTTCCAAAGAACTCTCAAAGGACCGCGATGCGCCTGCAGAGAGATGAGAGGATGGCCTGGCAAGAGTCCCGCGCACTCATACACATGGTTCGAGTTAATAACTCCCTCTCTGCGATGCCATAAATCAACCGCGCTGCCAAAGCCGGTCCACATGGGACGTGAGTGTGTTCGACATTCACAAAGGGGAGAGAGCGAGGAAGGAACAGGGTGGGGTCTGAAGTTATGGGAGCGCTTGTTCTACTGTATCTATAAAAGTTCTTCCTTTTGGCTGCAACAATACTACTCAGATGGTGTCAGCCTCCTGGCATCATCATCATCAGCAGCAGCAGCAGAAGGCGGGCTGCTTTGCATCTGTCCTGGAAACACCTCCTTATCTCCAAATCTCTCATGTCTGAGTTCAACACTGTGAGTGGCACATCAAGGACAAATGAACCGCTTCATTCCAAAATGAGATAACCATTTGGACGAACTGAGACCTGCTGTTAAAATGACAGATGCAGTGAATTAGCATTAATCTTGCAGTGCAAGATTAAAGCTAATTCCTCTTTCTTTTGTTAACCCTTAAAGCTGGCCCACACTAAAAGATTTTCCAAATCTTAACAGATGTTGAAAATGTGAGAGCCCACACATAACAACATCAACATCAACATTTATTTGTATAGCCCTTTACAACAACCAAAGGGTACCCAAAGTGCTTTACATTAACATCAGGAAATAACAGGAATAAAAACATAACATATAAAAAGGTACATAAAAAGCATAGGGAAAATGTCACAGGGCTACTAGGTATTAAAGGCTAATCTAAATAAAAAAGTCTTGAGCTTAGATTTAAAAATCACTAGGTCAGTGACAGTGCGTATATCAGGGGGTAACTTGTTCCATAGTTTAGGAGCAGCGACAGCAAAAGCACGATCACCCCACAGCTTATACCTCGACCTCGGGACTTCTAAAAAAAGCTGACCAGATGACCGCAAAGCCCTGTCATGCTCACGGAGAGTTAAAATCTCGGACAAATAAGGTGGGGCGAGGCCGTTAGTGGCTTTAAAAACAAACATCAAGAGCTTAAAATCGATTCTAAAGCGAACTGGAAGCCAACGGAGTGAGTAAAGTACGGGGGGGAGTAATGTGTTCATGTCTGGAAGTGTTAGTTAAAAAGCGAGCAGCAGCATTTTGCACAAGTTGGAGGCGCGCGAGGGAAGACTGGTTGAGACCAACATACAGTGCATTACAATAATCAAGTCTCGAGCTAATAAAGGAGTGCCTTCTCAAGATCTTGCCGAGTCGACATGTTATGTTAAATTTAAAAGTTTTGTTTCTGCAGTGTGGAGAGCAACGATTTGGCCAAAACAGCAACACCGAACACTAACAGATTCATTCATGAACAACAAGAGTCCCAACTAAAAAAACAGAAATCTCATGAAATCTCTGACGATCAAACGAGACTTTAGTTTAAACAAACATTGCGGACGACGGGCAGGACGAACTAGAGATGTTAGTTTTTGCACTTTGTACTGAAAATTCACAAAGGATGGATGGAGTCATGGAGACACGTTAAATACATACTTGTGTTGTTGCCACAAATCAAACAAGTTGATCCTCCATTTCTGAGCTCCATCTTAATGCTACTTTCTGCTTCACGTTTTGCATTAGCTCATGCATTAGCCGCGGCCGCCACCTTAAATGTGCTGTTTTTTTTTTTTGAAAGGTGAACACTATTTCTTCTTACCTGTCTGGGCTCTTTGTTATTGCAGGTCTCCATCTTGACCTTTGACCCTGCTGTGAAGGCTGAAATGGCCAGGCAGAGGTCCTGCTGCCGGAGCAGCGGCTCTATTAGTTCCCATCGCTGCAACATACAGAAGAAAACTGATGACTGTGGTGGCTCAGTGAAAACACAGAGTAGACATGTTCAGGTCCATGTGATTCAAGAGGAACTTTTGGTTTAATTTATTCTTTAATAATTAGTATTACATTTAACATTAGTGCCTTTAATGTTTCTTTACTAAATTCACTGCAATCCAACAGGTTTGTGTTTAAAAGTTTCCAGCTACATGCTGCTAACTCAAAAGGTTAAAACTGTAGACATTTAACTTTAATGGAGTAGATTTCTACAGTCATCAATCAGAAACCCCTCCTGATTTAAAGATACAGGCTGAAACTGACAAACTTGGCTGCGTTTATTTCCTGGAAAAGAAAGAACTGATCCAAGTTTTTCTCACATTGAACCACATTTTTTCTTGTCAGCAACATACTCTTGAATCTTTATGTATCACCTCCGGCCCGCTTTAATCTGAGCCACAGGTGGGATAATACCTGCTGTGACGTCCAGCTGAGTTCAACATGAGTAATATAACGTGAACGTCTCGACAGTGACTAATGTTTGACTAACGTGACTGAACTTAAATTAAGGTTTGGCGTGCGGTTCCTCGTGTGATGACGTGTTTATCAGCTCTGTAACCTAGCAACAGAGGGATATGGTTTCATTTAGGCTACAGAGGAGGAACACTGATGGATTATGACATTAACATGTTGATAAAAATGTCATATTATCCAAAAGGAAAGGCGTTTATGTTACCATACTTTATCAGAGAAATCACAGAATACATTTTACTACATTT
The DNA here is from genome assembly GCF_043250625.1 of Sebastes fasciatus. Lineage (NCBI taxonomy): Eukaryota > Metazoa > Chordata > Actinopteri > Perciformes > Sebastidae > Sebastes > Sebastes fasciatus. The sequence goes on along the minus strand of NC_133809.1, from coordinate 6,006,088 downwards.
TGTACCCATCCAGGCATCCATGTAATGGTTCACATTTGACATTGGACAAACTCCTGCACATTTTCTGGCAGTAATTCAGACTTTACGACCCACAATCTCCCCCTAGTGGTCCCCAGTAGGGTCCTGACCTGCGACTGCGGCCTGATGCCTCCGATGCCCCTGCACTCTGCCAGGCCGAGGGCGTCGGTCCCACGGGTCTCCAGACACAAACCGCCTTGTTTCAGCACACTGGACACCGCTTCCTGCTCGGGGACCCTGAGGGAGCCATTGACAGAGAGGAGAGAGAGGCCAACGAGAGCTCTTATTACAGCAATAAAGAACAGATGGATCGAGTCGACCGGTTTCCCTATTGAGTAATTGAATTCACACCACTAAGTAATGCTCCCTATTACAACACATACTTATAAAAATACACAATCACAATTGGAGAAGCCACAGTTATTTGGAAGCGTGACATGGAGCAGATGCAGCCAGAGAGAAGGGCTGGGTTGGTGGGAGACACACTGATACCACACATGGATGTTCCCATCCAGATCAGATATATTTAGATCCTTGGTTCTGAACTTGGGGGTCATGATAACCCAGAGGATTTGCACAATTCTTTCTGATTTAATTGCTTGGGAAGAAGAAATTCTGACTGCGTTTATTACTTTTCTTTCTCTAAACATGGCCTTCTATATTTTAAATTTGAATTTCATTACAGCTTTATTCTCCACTTTAGTCTATTTTTAAAAAAAACCTCTCTACCTCAGTTCTTATCCCGCATTATATTCCATATTTGACATTTCTTAATCCCCTGGTCTCTATATCTCCTATATTTTATTATCCAGCACTATATCACTTTTTGCACTATATTCACATTTTGAATAGTCCTGTATCTCACTATGTTTTCAACATCTCCTGGTATTTTTATATCTGGTATATTTTTCTTTTATGTATACTTTGTACTACTTACTTGTGCCTTTTTACTAATATGTTTGCACTGTGGAACTGTGATGCTGGAAACTTGAATTTCCCTCGGGATCAATAAAGTATCCATCTATCTATCTATCTATCTATGAAATGAAGACTGAAAATAATTTCTGCCTCAAATAATCAATCAAAAGCAATGCGGGCAAACAAACAAACCTTTCACAAGTACTTTCCATAGAGCTGCAAAGATTAATCGATTAGTTAGTTGTCTCAGTTTAAATGTGTCGTACCTCAGCTCAGGATAGACGTTCTCCATGTACCAGCGGAAAGGTTTGCAGTTCAACTTCCGCCGCAGAGTCAGACGGTCTGCAATGCTACAAAAAGAAAAACACATGAGGATTAAGAGACATAAAGAGAAGAGTAGAGAGGAGAAAATGATGTTAAAAATGAGATCTTGATGCAAAGAACTCCACCAGAGAGCTTTCTGTTGTAATCCACAACCACAGCACTGAGTGCTCTCTTGTGTTTCTCTGGTGTTGGGCCTTTGACACAAATAGAGTTTAGTCCAATTATCTATATTAATCAATCAACACTAAATTAATTGGTAACCATTATACTGATCAGTTTATCATTTCAGTAATTTTTCAAGTGAAAATGCAAATCTATCTCTGGCTCCAGCTTCTCAAACTTGAGGCTTTGCTGCTTTTCTTCGTCATATGACAGTAAACTAAATATCTTATCGTTACATAAAACAGGGAATATAAAGATGCCACCTTGGGCTCTGGGAATTAATCGTTTTTCAATATTTTTATAGACAAAATGATTCTGCAATTAATCAAAAAAATTGTGAAATAAAAAGATCCTTCTTACTAGCTCTATTATCACAAGAGTCTATGTGGAAACAAATAGTTTATGTAAATTATGAGCATAGTTAGAACAACCATTATACCACGTTGATTGTCTGACTGAAACATTAAAGAATGAATAATAATGCGATATACAATAAAAGAGGCAAAATCAGTGAATCTCTAATAATCTCCCTGAAACGTAACCAATGTGCTGTCCGATGAGAGAAGGAGGTGACAGTAAAATGGACAAACCTGCCAAAGGCCTTGCCCTGGGCCGACGGCCTGGCGGAGTAGTAGTACTGTTTATACTCGTCCATCCACACCTCAGCAGCCCGCCGGGTGTTCCTGCACGGACACAGACACACAACAGCTGCTCAGACACAGTAATGACAGAGCTGCTGGCATTCCTGGAGGCGTCTCTAATGATAGCGTCACACACGGTCAGTCCTCAACATCTCCATCAGGAGTTTCATCCTCCTTAAATTCTAGGGGGATTTACAAGTGACGACAAACAGGCAGATGAGACAGTTTGGTGTTTCAGAGCAATCCGACTTGCAGCAGTATGTTTTAGACAACATATTTACACAAAACTACAGCAGTATTTGTAAAGAACTGGTACGTACAGTATTGTCTGTGTTCAGGAGGTGATGAAACAAAACTAAAGAGTGAAGAATAAAGACGTTTTTTGGGGTTGATACCATTTGTTACATAGATTTGGTGCTAAATTTAACCATTTTTTACTACTCAAGAATTGATTAAATGATCAAAAGTCCCTCCAAAATACCACATTAAGACACCAGGACCTTGAGGAACACCATAGGAAAAGCCATGCTGTGATTTGGTATCAAAATCTTTTGACATTTAGAGATTTCTGGCGATTGGATGGCGAGCACTTCTGTTGTGGAAACTGCTCAGAAACCCCCTTATTCTCAATCTACCTAGGAAAGCCACCCATCCTCTGAATGCTCTCATGAGGCTGTGATTATCCTAGACTAGAGGATACTAGTATTTTCACTCTGGCTTTAAAATTGAGCCCGCTACATCCTCTGAAAGACAGAATAGCGACCTTCGGAGGTTAAAACACACTTGGGTGGCCTGGCATAGATTTGTGCAACCAACTCTAGTTAAACGTCAGTATACTGTTCTTGGCGGGCGTGAAGGCGAATGATGAGGAAAAATGCTGCTCAGATTACAACTTCAAACAAATTACTGCAAAAATAGCGTATAAAGTTATATAATTATTATTCAGTTTTGTTGCTGAATCATATTTTTTCCTTGCAGAAGAGTTGGAAATATCTGCTTCAGTTCATCCAGAGAAAGCTGGATCTTTGTCAGTATCCTGGACAATAAAAAAATGTGTGAAAAGTGTGAAGTTTGAAGCTCTTAACTTCACTCTGAACTCTGCTGAATCATGTGACACTTAAGATTTTAATGCTGAGTAAAAGATTAACGTCTTGGCAGTTGGTCAGTTTTGTTGTGTAATAACGCTGTACAGCAGACAGGACGTCAGGTGTCTTAACAGATCAACCCACTCACTTAATGTAGGTGAGAGCATTGCCTTCTGGGAAGTCGTACGGGTGTCGTTTCCTGAACACGTGACCCACGCGGCTGCAGGGAAGAATCTCCAGGCTTCCTCCGCACATCCACACCCGGAAAGAAAGCTCTGCAGGAGGACAGACACAGAGGACGAGGTCAGGGATGTAGACAGGTAGTCTGACTGTAAGTCTGTCTGATCCGCATCAACCCAATATCAACCTGGCCATGTTCACCTGCTGCATCTTTGATGCGGCAGATGCTGTAAGCTGTAAATCAGCAGTATGAAAGCTGTTGTAGTGGATAATTTAATGCTCTGCTGCCTCGCAAATTCCAAGGACACAATTGGCATTTCTGAGAGCGGTCTGCTGGGCCTCTGCTGCATTCAGAAGCATCTGCAGCGGTCCTGAGCCAAAACAACTAAATACATGAAATGAAGACATTAAAATGTCCAGTTTCATGACTTGAATTAGAATTTTGTATTATTATTATTTGTGCATTCATGACAGCTGTGTCATTGGAAACAGCAGAATATATATATATATATATATATATATATATTTTTTTTTTAACAAATAAACATGTCTGTCAATAACAAGAAGCATTATTTGTTTCATTCATTTTTGTTCTAAACTAATGAAATTCATCCAAGTTCAAGTCTGCAGTATTAAGTCTGTCATTGATATTGCATATATACATTTCAAGAAATATTCTTATGTAATTCTTATTTATACTATTCTTACTTCTCAGCATTTTGTATTTACTTATTTGGTTATATGTCATATATTGCATATCTTAATACAAATATTTCTACATATTTCTTATATTCTCATTTCTAATTTTAATTTGTGTTATTTACTTATATTTCTCTAAATATATTGTGTTATATATTGTAGCATTATGATTGACATAATTTACATATTACATACTCCTTTATTTCTTACATTTCTTTATGTTTATATAAGAGCGGATCAATAAAGTATTTCTGATTCTGAAGTTAGTGAACACAGGATTCTCTATTTATTTACAGAGAATAGAAAAATCATTGTTCTTCTAATTACTGTAAGTAAACTGATGGGTTGCAATCAAGTAAAATACATTATCCCTCATTGATTTCCCTAGTGAAATCACTGACCTCTGCGATGTTTAAGTTTAGAGACAGCTACATATACAGTAGGAATTTGGTTTACTATTCCAATATGTATTATCTCCTGTCAACCTACTTCTCCTCCTCTGGCCACCTCTTGGAAAATGTAAACATCTTTTAGAAAATTAACATTTAAGAAAATCAAATAGAGTGGAATAATTGCTATTAATACAATTAGGAGTATTTGCAGAGTTTTCCAGAAGGGTAAAAGAGTAAAGCTTGGCTTTGTGTCCTTATTTAAAGACAGACTCTGTGTAGGATTCCTGCGGAGGATGATTAATAAAAAGTCATTCTTCTGATCCAAGTTAAAGTTTAAAATCATCAGTGAGCTCACCAAAGTTCTCCCCTCCCCAGATGTCCATGTGGGTGTCATACTGGCCCAGGTGGTTAAACCAGCTCTTGTCCATGACGAAGATCCCACCAGCGATGACGGGAGTCCTGCAGAGCAGAGAGGAGACGAGTCATTAACTCCCTCTCTTATTCAGAGTGACACTGTTAGTGCAGCCACAGGGGGTTCTGATGTTTTTATAAGCCTGATGATGATTTATAATTCGGCAGAGAAGATTATAATGTAACATAAATATGACAAACATCACCAGAATTGGAGCTACAATGGTTTCCATGGGAAAACAACAAATCACAGTAGGTAACTGAGCTTGAATTAATTTGCCACCAGAGTTAGATGTATGATAAGATGTGCAAGAGTTCAACTCCACAGGCTGCCAGAGAGCCAGGCTTCTGTTCTGTTCTGTTTATTTATAGGCGCCGATTGGTAGAGAGTCAGTGCACTCGAGGCGAAATACTTTCTGAGTCTTCATCTTAAAAAATTCAAATCTCCAGCAGTGATGTAGAAAAGGAAGAACAGATAAGAACAGAGTAAAGGAGAATAGAGACGCTTTGATGCTGCACCAGTGTTTACTGATACATGCTGCAAATATGGGTACTGATCTCAATATCATTCAGAAGGTTTTATTTTCCATCTTATGTCATGCATATTATAAAATACATTGTATTCTATTTAATCTTTCATATTTTTATTTGTATCTTATTCTATGAAGTGTTTTATTTTCCATCTAATTTCCCCTGTTTTTATGTTCATTTTATGTCTTTTAATTTATTGTGCTGCAGTTCTTGTATGAAAGGTGCTATAAAAATAAAGTTTATTATTTTTATTACAATGTGTTAAGTGTTTTGTGGTAATTTAATTGACCATTTGTTTGGAAAATAAAAGCCTTAAGGGGAACAATGGCCATTTTTAAAACATTGATATTATTCTGGAGGCTATATAACATGATGGACGGCACTTGCATAAACTATAACTACTGGAAAACGAAAGAAGTCAGAAAGGTATGACACAGTTTCCCTGTCTTATGAGTGTTTATTGTTAAAATAAAATAGATTCAGAAGGTAACAGCATGTTTATTTATACTGCAAATGGTGCTGAAATTCTATACTCCATTCAAATCGCCACTGACAGGTAGTTGCTGTTTATCGTGATGACGCTGTCACCTTGTGGTTTCCCAGCGTGTCCTTGCAATATGCGTGTACATGAGTGAGTTGCAGTATTTTTTCCATCATGTGATATAGCCTCCAGTGTAATATCAATGTTTTTAAAACGGCCGTTGTTCCCTTTTATGGTGGTTCTGTAGAGGTTTTTGTAAATCTGGTTTTATGACCTTAATATTTCAGTTTAATCACTTTAACACTCCACAAACTGGGAACCAGGTGATATTTTAAAATAGAAAAACATACAAACACAGTGCACAAAGAGCAGGAAGAACACTGGGTTACAGTAATGAGGGCCCAGCAGCTGATTTTTCCTGACATGGTCAAATCTACTCAATCTGTAAACAACAGTTAACACAAATGTTCCTACATGACTGAGGATGAAAAAAAGGCAGAATAGGTTTTTATATTGTCATATTGTTGCTATAACTAACTTAAGTGTGAGCATCATTTGATCTTTTTGTAGTCTAGGATCACTGAGGTGAAGAATTTTTGTATTTTAGCGCATGTCACAACAGCATGTTTATGTCTGGAATCAATACTATGGCACCGTGGGTCCCTACACCCCAAAGGATGAGGAAGAGGAATGATGACGAGCATTGTGGACACACCTGATTGCCTGTGTCGGGTCGCTCCTTGCCATTTTTTGCTCGATGGGAATCTGCTCCCATTTGAAGTGGAGACTCCAGTCAAATCCTGCAGAGAACGAGAGACAAAGAGAGACAAAGAGAGACAAAGAGAGACAAAACGTCAGATCCAGTTACAACCACTTTGTCTACACATCTCTTCTAAAGAGGAAGAGAGATAAGGGTATATTGCAGATTTCTTAAATGGGCTGCTGTTGAAAGAAAACTTCATATCTTCTCAAACTGAACTTCCAGACCTACGTTAATCCATTTAGGAATTTCTATCATGAGTTTTGAATTATTCTGGCAGGGATCATGATGTCATATAACGAGGGGTTTTTCCCTGACTGCAGCTGTGTGTTATCAGCCACAGTTACTGTACATGATTTGTGTGTTTTGTCCTGACCTCCTCTCAAGTCCGCAGAGGCAGCCAGATAGGCGAAGTTATCCAGGCTGATGACGTCTATGATGGGGCTGACCACCCGCGTATGGTCCTGCATGGGAGGAGAAGGACACACAGACACATCATCATTAGAACATGACTGAACATTTCATATTTGAACTTAACTGCTCTGCAACAATAGGAGTCACAACAGGTCAGTATGTTTATGTATATTTTATATATTAAAGGTGATGTGGTGATATGACAAATCTCACTTTCAGGTACATTTTGGACAGATAAAAAATGTGTGATTAATTGCAATTAATCACGGACAATCATGCGATTAATCGTGATTAAATATTTGAATTGATTGACAGCCCTAATACATACACATTCTGACCTGCAAATTAAAAAAAAAGTTGGCACAGACTGTCTAAAGCTTGTGCAACTGAAACTTGTTTTAATCAGATAAGAATCTTCCTCCGGATCAAGTGAAAGTTCAGCAAAGTAATTACGTTTTTCTCTGGGTGCGTCAAGAAAATAAATCAATATATATCACCGTAATGAACATTAAATGTCAGATCGTGCTCCCGGGGGTTAACGAATTAGTCTCCCACTGGAATATGTGACTAAAAACAGATTTATTGATTGATTAACTGCCTGTTCTGATAAGGAGAGATGAACACTGGTAACAGCCTACCTCCCTCTTTCTAGTGAACTGGAACAGAACAATGTGCAAATACATGTAAGCTCAAAGGGGACTTTAACCCTTCCCTTTTTTTGAGTTGTGTGGTGTTTGTAAGTTTGTACTGTATTTTGTGGAAAATTAGAATAAAAACTGAATAGTAAAAAACAGTAATTTACTGCTTATATTGCGTAGAACATGAGCATCTCTGACCTCTTCCCACAGTTCATAAACTCTGAACTTTAAACTACATCCTGCTGGAGAAGTAACACAAACCTTAAAGTAAACAGCAGAGAACTGTTGACTGCTGCTAGCATGTGTGCATCTGTCTGTGAATGTGTGTCTGTGCCAACACTGCTGTTTGCCCATGAGGCATCTGAATGTGTTTGTGTAGCTTAGCATCGGGACAATCCAACTGGCTGTTTCCAATTAGAGCCGTCCCTCTCTTTGCTCCGAGGGGTGAACCCGTCGTGAACTTTGTGTTCATTGCACCAAAGAGTGCGGCAGGCGGGCGGGCGGGCGGACGGGCGGGGGAGGGAGGGAGAGAGCGGGTGTGAAATGCCACTCTGCCAGAGAGCAATTTGGAAAGTGATGCTCTCAACAGCTTTAAGCAATAGACATTTATGAGGCTTTTAATGAGCTTCTGTGATTTGATAATGCATGAAGAGGCTGCACTTCCAAAATGGATGTCAGCGATGATCTCTCAATATCTCGACCCTCTTACACGTTCTCTCGTTCTGTGTCTGAATTTATTACTGAGTCACAGTGCTGTCATTGTGTCTCTCACATCAGGCTGCTTTTAATGCAGCTGATGAAGGAATTCAAGCTTATTCTTCTACTGTATGACAATTTGGAAAAAAGTGAAATGATTTACGTGATGAAGTGAAACTGGAAACGTTTTTTTGCACAGTTTTCTAAATATCATTCAACATGTGGAGATCACTATTCCTTTGCTTCATCGCCCAGTAATGTCACATCAGTCTCTGAATAGGAGACAAACAGAGGATGCACTGTCCAGCCTGGGTTAAAAGGTCAAGAGCCAGACGTTTCTGCCTTGAATCATGTCTTCTACTGTACATGCTGGTGTGGAGTTATTTTGTTGTTCGTGGTACTTTTTACTTCACAGAAACACGGCAGAAGTATTCCCTTTGGATAAAGTTTAATCTGGTCAAACAATACGATAAATTGAAAATGTAAAAGATTGGTATTGCAAGTGATGAGTATAATTTTGAGGTATTTGTACTATGCTTAGGTATTTTGATTTTCAACTTCACTTAATTTCAGTTGTGTTAAATTAGTTACTTTAAATATTAAGATTGCACTGTATTTATGAAATATAAGGAGAGCTCATAAATATGATTGTTTGCTTTAAATACAACTATGAAACTGTATATAAAGTAGTTGTATATAGCTCAACTAGACACAACATTACAATACTGCTTATAACTTAATGCATCAGTAGTAGGGTTGGAAATTAGCACCAGCCACCAGCCAAATGCTGGTAAAATATGCAAGTGGCTGCTAGATTTGCTTCACTCAACAGCCAAAAAAGACAACGGTAATCTATTAAGTGGCTGCTAGATTTTGGATCCACCAGCTACAGTTGGACAGAAAAGTTCATTCCAACCCTGAGCAGTAATAATGATTTAATAATGTAATGTAACAGTAACACGGGCCGTTCTGCCACCATGATGAGTGCTTTTACTTTTGATATTTTAAGTATATTTAATAATAGCACTTGAGTACTAGTGCTAAAAGGACTTGAGTAAAATGTTTAATGCAGAGTAGTATAGTGTTTTGATGTGGTACTTATCCATAGTCAGTGTATTACCTGCAGTAGATGACGGTCGACACGTCCCCAGTTTGGAGAAGCAGACGGGAGTTACCACACGGGAGCAAAGCAATGTACTGCTGTGAACGGAGGCCGGCAGCAAAATGTATTTTAGCCACCTAAAAAATCAATATCTGTTGAAGTGTACGCTATATTTTGAATATTTTCACCGCATTTTTTTGCCGTCAGACGGCTCCTTCCGACGGGGAAATGAACTGAAAGTTAAAGAAATCTATGCTTTTCTCCAAAGCAGCCAGACTCTGTTGACAAAAACAGTATAGATAAGTTCAGTTCAGTTCTCTATCGGAAAATCTTCTAACTGTAGCGTACACTTAAAACTGATATTGATTTCCTTTAGGCATCTAAAATACGTTTTGCCGCTGCCCCCGTTCACAGCAGTACATTGCTTTGCTCCCGTGTGGTAACTCCTGTCTGCTTACTAATGATCTGAATACTTCTTCCACTACTGGCTATAAGCCTGTCTGACTACAGTTAAGAAAACCAGCCAACCGAAAAAATTTAGTAATATTTATGTCCTCTTCTTTTGCCTCTTTCATTGGATTTCATGCTAACGACGGTCTAAAAAACATTTTGGTACCAGATTTCACTTAATCAGTGAGACGGTTTCTGCTTCATTTCTGAGAAATGCCTCTTGGCTAAAATGCTAATTGTCTCTGGTCTATTAGACAAATGGTTCCCAACCTGGCGTCGGGTCCCAAGATAAACATGAGGGGGCTGAAGGATTGCACGCTGAATAACAGGAGGAAGAAAACACATTTCTGCTACACAAAGTTTATGTTTTCAGACTTTCTTCTAATCTTTGCATTTTTATGTGAATTACTGGATACATTTACTTCTTCTGGACACTCAAATAACTGAAATAAAACAAAAGAACAAATAAATTATTAGCTGCTTGTTAAGTGTAAAGCTGCTGTAGCTCATCCAGCTCATTACACTTATTCTCCATGGTCTAAAAAAGGTATTATATGTCAGCCCAACCTGGAGGGAGTGCATATGATACGCTATAGTACCTTTCACTGAACTTTAATCTCTAATCCCCCAACATCTGTGAGTGGAGAGCTCATTATAGGTACTTAATTACTAATTAAATTCAAGTGGTTTCATTCGCTGCTCTAAATTAACAAATGAAAAGTGTCCTTGTGTTGCATTAATAAACAAAGACGGTGATCCTTCATCAGTATTCCTGCTCTCAGAGGCCTTTATGAACCCAGAGGACTTGTGAATCCAGGACCGGGTGCAGCCGGGGCCGAGGTAGCTGGTGAATTATCACTGAGCCCGGCGCTCTCATGAATGCCAGACTGAAAGATTGTAATGCAAACTGGATGAGTCACAGCTGCCCAGAGCCAGAGGATGAGTGTAGGGAAACACAAACACCATGAGCACACACTCACAATGTGTAGAGTAATCTGAATAAAACATTGGGGGGTTTTGTACAGTAGAGAGAGACGGCTGAATATAGGAGTTTTGTTGCGTGCAGAGTTTTTGAATGAGTTTGGGTTCTTGTCTGGTGTACTTTTAGAACAAACGGCAGACTTATCCCTCAGCAGAGTACTTTTAAAGGAATAATTTAATATTTTGGGAGATATACTGTTTTTCTTGCTGAGAGATTGTTGAGAAGATGGTTACCACTCTCATGTCTGTACGGTGAATATGAAGCGAGACTGGAAACTGGGGTAACAGCTAGCCTGGCTCTGTCCTACCAGCTCCTCCAAAGCTTGCTTTTGTAATAGAGTCTTATGAATAAATAGTATAGTGAATCGAGGCAGCTCACACAGATGCAGCGCTTCCTTTAAACCAAAGGAGTGGATGCAAAAACTGAGAAGCAGCTCTGTCAGAGTGTCAGACTTTAGTGGGAGTACACATGAGGGGAGAAGTGATTACTGAGAGAAATGTGAAATGAAACAGCTCCTGCTGCAGAGTCAGTGGGAATGTTTGCCTGCGATGGGGATGGGGGATGGCAGTGGATTTGGGGGAGCAGCTGTGCTGGTTAGAGCCCGGTCGCAGGTTCGTAATGTCAGGGGAGGGAAGAGACAGCCAGCAAACAGCCTATTACTCATGAGAAGGTTTCCACAGCGACATCTCTCTTTATCAAAATACCAGTGTCTCGGTGAGTGTGCACGCTCATCTCTGCAGACGCTTAAATGTCTCTAAATCGTGTATTGACATGCTGTGTGCGCCTTGCTTGTGTGACTTTGTTAACAGAGAAGCCGACAAAAACAATGAGAGCTCGCAGCCAAAGTGCCCTTGGAGGTTCACATGAAAATACCAGTGAGAAAGAAAATCCCTCCCCGATAATGAAAAGTGGCTGGTTTTGCTTTTCATCCTGGTCACATTTTTTTTGAATTGCGAAAGATTCATGCGTGAATGTGATGGTGGTGTCCCCGGTGGGCTGCATAATTGAATTTGTAGGATGCGGTGAAAGGGAGGAGAAACTTCCCATCGCATAAAAAAAAAAAAAAAGACTGTTGTTTTTGATTAGAAATGAATCCAGCATGCAGCCTGAAGCAGGAAAAGATGCTGTCACCATGCACAACACAAACCACCGCAGCGCAACACAAAGCAGACCGACTGAGCTAATGTAGTAAAACAAACCAGGGTCAAGTGGGAAGCGGGTTGGTTGGGAAAATGTCTCCGTAATGTTTCCAGCAGTGGCAAAGTGGAGCGTGTTTTCGGGTATAGTATGACTTCAATGTTAGCTGAACAAATTGAATGTTTATTTAACAACATGCCGTGCCAACGTATTACACCACAGCCAATAAAAATTACCATGAAAAGCGGAGAAATCCCCTGAAGCGTTACATCACAGGCACAAAAAAAAAAAAAATGTTCCACCTCTGAAATGTGTGTGTGTGTGTGTGTGTGTGAGCTGCACGTATTAAGTGTCTAATTGGAGAGTGTGAATGACGGCAGACTGCGAGCCTGTGGGTCTGTACCTCCTTCACTCTCTGGATCATGGGCTGCAGCCAATCAGCGTTGACCTCGCAGTGGCTGTCCAAGAAGGTCAAGATGGAGGCCGAGGCCGTGTTGGCTCCTCGCACACGTGATCGGATCAGACCTGAGGGAGAGCACACGGAGGAAATGACATTGAAGAAACCGGTCAAATATAAACAATTTGATAATGTTAGATTCTGCTTCACTGCAAGTTGGGATGTCGACATGTTTGATGCTTTATGCTGCAAAGAGACGGCTGAAACTAAAGCGTATTTATGAGTCATTATTAAAGGTGCACTCCACTCATTTAACATGTCATAGGCAATTTACTTGTCACACTGATAACTCCTCTCCTCCGTCTTTTGTAGCTTTTGATGTAGGATGTGTTTTTCAGTATTTTACCTATATTGGGGACTAAAAATCTGGATATTTCAACCTCAGCTGCATACATTTTTGACCATTCTTTTTAGAAACCGTCCTTTGCAAGTACCCAAATTTACGGAAGAGGGATTTAAATCAAGTCCTTTGCATTTGATTGGACCACTAAAAAGAGGTCGGGCTTCACACACACTTCCCTTGTCGCTAAAAGTTGCAGATCTATTGATCGATGGATGTCATGATATTATTGGTTGGAAATGGTTGGTACTAAACACACTTAATATTTTGTATTACAGGAAGGAAAGACAATTGGATTTTGATATAAAAATACAAAGAAAAATTATTTTTAGTCTTTTTTTTTGCATATACTGTACTATACTATAGGTGCACAACATGACCAGGGATGTGATCTCGGGGCGCTTTCACAAGCTATATTCTGTTTGGCTAGTCCGAATCAGAGTGAAATTGATACTTTTGGTTTGTTTTCTATTTAGTAATGTTCAGTTTCACAGTGCACAAATTAAAGCAAACCTAAAATTATTTGCTGAGGGTCGCGTACAAAGGAGCGAATTTATCTTTTTCATATTGAGAGTTGCCACTTCTATGCAGGGATAGATGATTTATTGCTGTCGAAGTGTTTTCACTTTGACTCGGCTACTGTGCACATGAATCCCTTCTCCTCCAGTTTATCAGGATTGACTTTATAAACGTTACTATTTCTGTTGACTTTAGTTATCAAATTCTGTATGTTCTCTTCTGTGCCCAGATGTCAAGCAAACATCTGACTTCTGCTGAAGTCCATATCAGTCCTCTCCCAGTCACGTTAACCTGTCATTTACCCGTGTCGTACGATCACTGCGTTCACAACCGTCAAAACAAACCGCACCAGAGTTTGATTAAAACGGACTAAATGTTGGCTTGTGAAAGCGCCCTAAAAGGGTTAAAAAGGCATTTTTCATAGACAGTTACCAAGTGTTGATTAATGCACCGCTCTATCTGACTCTCCTTCTCTACTTCTACTACAGTCAATTTATTGTTTTCTTTATTTTCCAACAATGCCTTGCAAAAGCTACAAGTGAACAGGTGTGATTTAGGTATGGATTGCATGTATAGGTGGAGAGGATGATTACAAAAGTGATGTTTTTTTCCAGATGTCTGCATTGCATCCTCGTCTACTCATCTGTTGACAGAAAAAAATGTGTCTTCTACAATGGATTTGTCCTTGTTTTATTAATGGACATCAATTCAAAACAGAAAGCTGTTGATCTTTGATTACAAGTGCTGATGAAAGTGATATTGTTAAATGGATAAAGTCTCTTCTGCAGTCAAACTCCATTTGAACTGCATTCAAAATCTTTTCACAGGTCACATTGTCTCTGTTTGATCAGTTTTCAGTGCGCAAGAGTTCGTGAAATATACAACCAAACAGCTCAGTGCAGAGATGCAAGGTACAGTTTTAATGAGAGTCACGTTTCCTTTTAAGTTCTGAACTATTTGAAGACCTTTGCTCATTAAATACTTGTTTTTTAAATAAAGGTGTCTTTCTTCATCAAAACAATCACTGTAATTTGCATTTAACACAGACGAATGTGGAGGAGGTTAATTGTCCTTTTTATCTGCAGCATCTTCAGCTAATTAAACAGATGCATCTCATCATCTCAAGAGTTTTGTTCCAAATTCAAAGATCATTAAAATAACAGAAACTTGTGAAACTGTTTGTGAAGATAATTGTGTTGTTTTTTTATCTGTGTTAAACCTTGATGAGGAGGTCATGTTTCTCAGATTAATTAAGATTCTTCTTGTTTTTCTTCATTTGAACAGCTCACGGCATCAGCAGGTGTGCTACATAGAAATATGAGTCATACGGAAGGAGTGATTATTTTCTACATCTTTTTTAATCAAATTCCTCGGAGGTACACTTTGTAACAAGGCAGTTCTGACTCGAACAGCCTTAAGGTGCTTTCACACCCAACTTGTTTGGTTCGGTTAAAACCCGATTAGTATGGTAGATTTGGGCTGGTGTGAAATCTGTCAAATGAACCCTGGTGCAGACCAAACAACCGAGACCACTTTAAAAGTGGGTTTCGGTCCACTTCCAAGTGCACTCTGGTGCGGTTTGTTTGTGGTATGAAAGCAAACAAACCAACCACAGGATTTTATGACAGCAGATATGTGATTTGAGCCTCATTTCAAAAGCTAAACTACTAATGAATCCATCTGCTAATCCTGAAATCTGTTCAGGAAGCGATCTTATAATTGATCTGTATGAGGCCATGTATACAAGTCAACACTTATGCACGTCAGCGCGGATATTTTCCCTGAGTAAGAGGTCAAAAGTTGTTAAAACTGCTGTGCTTGTATCCGACTCCTTGTTCTTTGTCAGTTCATTAAGTCCATTAAAAAGTGTGTGACAGTAATAAGCCCCTAATCATAGCCTACTGTACAAGACGTCCGTGCGCTCCCCGTCGTTCGCACCAGTCACCGGGAAGCGCGCAAAGGTGCTTTTGTACAGTCCTGTCTCAACCTCTTTATTCAGTCATTATTAATGACATGCAGTCGATTTGCAGTCTAATAATACTAAGAATGCTTATAATCAGTTTAAAGAACATAAATATGCACATCAAAAGCATAAAAATTATGCATAAACATCTGTCAGTCACTACCAAAATCTGTTTGATTTCCCCACGTGGGTACCGAGGATGCAAAAAAATAAATATAAAAAAATAAAACTGATTAATTTGCGATGAATCGCGATTAAATATTTGAATCAATTGAAAGCCCTGGTCCAAATACAGTTTATTATTATTATTATTATTATTATTATTATTATTATTATTATTATTATTATTATCATCATCATCATTGGTCCCGACTAAAGGTGTAGCACCCTTAAACAACGAGTTCATGCAGTATAAAGCTGAACAGAATAAACAGTATAGTGTCTATAAAAACACAAAAAGGCTTGATAAATAACACACTAGCAACACACAAAGTACAAAGCACTACAGAAAAATGAACAGCATCCTACTAAAACATACTGTAGTGCCAAAGTGCCTTTTTTTTATAAACCTTTACTTCCAGGATGAGGCTTGTTACTTTCAATATTTTTGTTATTGTCAGTAAATCCCATTAAGGACCAAAACCAACACTGTGTGAGTCAGTAAGTCTCTTAATACTTTCTCACTTCCCTGCCCTGCATGTGGCTCTCAGCTCCGAGCAAATCTTTAAAAACAGGTCAAGAAAACATAGTTTTATTTTTAGAAAAGGCTCAGTCATTTCCCAACACAACTGGGATCTGCAGTTTTCAACAAATGTGACTCAACCCGGAGAAAACTGCGTTTGTTAGAGACTATTTTCAGTCACAGATTTGGTTCACTATAGCGACTATTTACAGCTGGGAATGTCCGATCAAGGCATTTTTTTAACTGATCGGTATCGGTTATATTGAGCCTGATCCAATACTGCAGCCGCCGTCATCTCTCGAACTCTCTGACATCCATCTCTCTTTCACTCCGCTGAGCTCCGAGCTGGAGCTGAGCCCCGCCGTGGCAAAACACCACACACCATAAATGACAGAAAAACGCAGTATGGGACTGTTAATTTATTTCATTTGCCTAATTTATGTGCACTTATGTGTCATTTCGGCTCAGTGTGAGTGTCTCTTGAGTTTTGCTGTCATCTATGGTGCGTGGTGTTTCACCGCAGACAGGCAGCGGTGGAAAGTCGACGACAGCCACACTCACCACGCCACTGCAAGTGCAATAAAACCACCGCAAGCAAAAAGCCAATAAGAGTAATTTAATAATGTAAACCGCGCAAAAGATTTACATCCGACATATATATTTTTGTTTTATTTGCACTCTATATATTTGCTCTATTTCCTCTATAATAAAATAATTTGAGAACAACTTTAAAACTCAGGAATACAAATTGTTTACGAGAGTTGCTGTTTCTTAGAGTTTACGGATGCTGCATGTCAGATATTTATTGGCACTTTATTCCACAAAAGTCTGCCTCCTCATGCTTGTTTGTTGTAACTGTGGGTACATTTAAAGCTCCAGTGCTTGATGACCTCAGGCAGCAGTTTGACGCATTAAAGGAGTCAATGATGCCTGAAGGTGTGAAACCATTAAGAGCTGCAGAAAGTGGGAATCAAATCTTAAAATCAGTTGTCTTTTACCTGTGTTGAAAATCTTTGTATTTCTGGGGTCATCCAGTTAAAGAAAACTAGTGAGTATTGTATATTTTCACCTAATAAAAGCTAACATAAAGATTAAGAATATTCTGACATGGATTTGGAGACCGTTTTAAAGAAGACTTGAGCTCGCTCCGGCTCGTGAACCTCGGATGCCAGTCGGGAACCGCTGGCCTATATTCAATATGCTTATGTTTTGTCAGCATGTGGTTGGTAAGCCCAAACAAAGTCTTCAGTCTGCAGCGAGAGCAGCAACACAGGCAGAAACCTGAGTAAGAGGGATTACTGTTAAGACATCCGACAAATCAGCAACACCGGTTCTCCTGGCTTTTAGTTTGGCTGAACTTTCTTGTTTTGTAAATCGAGGATTTAATCTAATTCAGGGATTCATTTAATTCAAATCAGAAACACATGGGTGGTGAAACAATGCTTTCATGTTGTTCTATAGTTTTTTTTCTACATTTTGTGTTTTTTAATACGGGGATGAACTGGACAAAACTCTGTAGAGCTGATACCCAAATGTCAGGTTTATGCACCCGTACACAGGAAGTGACAGGTGCACAGAGGGACTTTGGTTCTTTAGTGTTGATTATGGCTCTGATATATTGGCTATACAGTCTGGCTAAGTTATGTTTTTGTTACCTGTAGTGCCAAAATGATTAGACAATTGATTGACTGACAGAAAAATAAATAAAAATCGATTTTGATAACAGATTAGGAATTTATCAAGCAAGAATGCCAAATATTCTCTGGTTCCAGCTTCTTTTCATCCATTTATTTCATTGTAAATTGAATATTTGGGGGTTTTGTTCAGACAGAATGGGCTCTTAGAACTTGTGATGGCTATTTTTCTCTCTTCTTTCACATTTTATTGACTAAACAATTAATTGATAAATTGAAAAACGAAGAATCGACCGTAATTCATCATGGAAATTATTGGTAGTTGCCAGTTTTCTTTGGTAACTGCACTGAAACTGTATTACTTTGTCTATTTTTATTTTATATCATGTTATTTTAGTTTATTACACAGCTTTGATGAATACTTGATTCTGATTGATCAATCACAGCATTCTACGGTCTGTTATTTCTTTATAGCAGACCGTTGCTATGTATAACAGACTGTTGCTATGGGCACAATACCGATGTTGGACTCTGGCGGACCATTATATGCCACAAATTATTGATTTCTTAAGTAAACAGCCTAGTAATAAGCGGGATAATGTATAGCGAGCCGGTCATTGTTGTGAAATAAACCCAGACAGGGTGATTAATTGATTTAATTAATGATTCATTATTTAGTTTTCCTACTCGTAATGTTTTTTAAATGTTGCTCTACTGCATTTATTGGTCTTATTTAAAGCGGTTTGAGTTGCTTCTGTTTTATAAAAGGTTCTGTACTAATAAACTGGCTTTTTTTGCCCTTCAATTAAGTTACTATAATATGGACTGCTTAAAAACGTACCACATAGATCATCTTTAAGCCCAGTTTCTTTTCCATTAAGCCAATTTGCCTCCCCCCCACCCACCAGCACCCATCCCTCCCCCCGGTCCCTCCACACTCACCCTCTCTCCTGCCGTTCCTCAGGCAGCGCACTTTGGGGATCTGAGACAGCAGCTGGCAGTCCTCAGCTGGAGGAAGAGAGCAGAGGAGATGATGGGATGTTATGGTGGAAGCAGAACACACACTGAGAAACACATACCTCCTCATCGCCTCGTCTCACTCTGTCACTCACAAATACACCACAATGTAGCGCACTTAAACATGCATAAACACTGTCACACAAGCAGATAGTTACACAGATACACACCCTCTCAGTAAAAGCCACTCACGCCACAGAATAGCATGACCTCAACACATCCCATTCAAACACAGCATCCATCAGTGATCCATCGCAGTGCTGCAAATAATCAGGAACACATAAATTCAAAAAGCAGCTCAGGGTGACTCAAACAAAAGAGCTTCATTTCACTGGATAATTAAATTCAAAACCCTTTTTCCATAAACAAATCTAGCGAGCAGCTCATTCCCATCATCCACTCCGTTTCTACATGAGCAATCTCTGGCACAGAACCTTTTGTTGATGCGTACGGATGGACATCATTACAAACAACACACAAACATGGGTACACACATCCTTGAGAGGATTAGCATTAGCGGCAGAGAGTGAGTGTGACCTTGCTGAGGGATTGTGGGTAGATCAAGCAGAGACCCCCCTCCTCCAGCAGTGATACAGCCGTATGCTGACAGAAACAAGCATGACACGTTGTAATCCTCTTTGATTAAATTTGCTGTGTGTACAAACTTGTTTGTTTGCATTTAAGCTGTCGTATCACAGGGGACGTGTGTGTGTGTGAGAGCAGGAGTATATTAGTTGTTTAGTGGCGCTCATAAGGAGGGGACAGCTGGTGTGTGTGTGTGTGTGTGTGTGTGTAGTGAAGAGGAGGGGGGCTTTAAGCTCTCAGGGATGAAGAGCAGAAAGTCATAGATCACACCCACTGAGCAGATGTTGTATACTTGTAGCCAGATTGTGTGTACATGTGTGTGAGTGTGCTTGCATACATTATACAGTTAGATGCATTCATACTTGATTCTGATTGGTCAATCACGACATTCTCCGGTCTGTTATTTCTTTATAGCAGACTGTTGCTATGTATAACAGACTGTTGCTATGTATGGCAGACTGTTGCTATGTATAACAGCCTGTTGCTATGTATAACAGGCCGTTGCTATGGGCGCAGTTCTGATGTCAGACTCTGGAGGACCATTTTTGTGTCAAATTATTGATTTCTTAAGTAAGTAGCCGTGTAATAAGCAGGATAATGTACAGCTAGCGGGTCATTGTTGTAAAATAAATCCGTTCACGGTGGTCTGGGTGGCCTGTCAGGGTTTATTTCACAACAATGACCCACTAGCTATACATTCATGGTTGGAAATTAGTCCCAGCCACCAGACAAATGCTGGTAAAATATGCAAGTGGCTGCTAGATTTTTTTTATTCACTAGCCACAGTGACAGGTGGACAAAAAAGTTTAGTTCCAACACTGTATACATTACCCCTTACTTTTAATATGAAATATGTTCACACATAATTTAAAACGCCAGACTCCATACAAACATTTACAAATTTAAGTTTTTTTGTCAATGGGAGCTCCCGTCCCCTAACCTGACCCTGTCAGATGGTTTGTTACACAGAACCATCTGAGAAGCCGTCATGGGAAACTGTTTGGGAAAGGGCAGGCACTTTCAAAAAAAGACTTGGCGGGTGATTGGATAAACCATCTGTCAATTACTCAACTCTTGCAGAAGCCAGTTGGACTCGGGAGAAGAGCGAAAACATCTTTTCCGTCGAGAAAAGCCTTCAGGGCTGTTCTTTGCTCTTCTGTCAATGAGGAAATACTCTCCAGTTCTGATATAACTGATGCAACTGCAGCAGCTACTCTAACCTCTAACAAACAGTTGCCTCTACGTGTCGCGTCACACACACACACGCCTAACCCACGCACGTAGCTGCCAGTAGCTCCGTGCTCTGGCTTGCTGGACACGAATGCATTACTTGAAACCTGACAAGATGGATTTTCGTGTGAGATATGTGATCCCCTGTGACATTGCGAGAATCCACCTGCCGTGCAAGGTAACTTGTCCCCCCCCATAGTGCACGATGGAAATAAAAGAGCTTCTCCTAGCTGATGAAAAAAATGTCTATATCAACAGTTCAGCAACAAACAAATAAAGTACAAAAAATATGACACAAAAATATGTGAATTTGGCAAATTGAATTATAGCATTATTGATCTTAAGTTTGAGGTGTTGACTGGTGTAATTTGTGCCTCCTCGTGCATGATCTCCTGTCAGTACAACACTGTAAAGGCCATTTGATTTCTCGTAACTGCCAAAATAGTGCACGTTAACACCAGCACGTAGTGTTAACCGTGGTGTATTCTCGTCTCACCGCTATTGGAGTCACATGCTGTCGTCTGGACACACAGTAAAGATCACTGTCCTTAACGGAGGACGGTGTCCTTATGATTAAGGCAAGCCTTAATAGGATTACACTGAAGCAGGACGATCCTTCCCTCTGCCTGCTGACCGCTGACCGACATCCTCCTCCTCTTCCTCCAGACGTCTGCCTGCTGGGTCACATCTACTGCCCAGCTCACACTCTCACTGCCTCCGCTGACTTAAATATATGTCTAGTCATTCTATTTTGTCTTGCTAGTTATTTGTCTGAATACACGAATAATCTTTAAAAGAGGACAACAGAAAACAAATACGTACAAAAAGTATTGTATTAGGATGCTTTTTGTAATTTGGGTGAACCAACCCTTTTAGGTTTTCAACACTAAGATGTACTGGATGTTCTTTTTCAGCCTGGGTGGCTGTAATTGTTACTCCTACAAAATTAGACCTGACAAGCTGCTACATAGACGCTGAAAGTGGGAAACACATTTCAGACCTCTGTACATTAGGTAACAGAAACAAGGACACTTGTGTTAAAGTGTTTTCTGCTCTGACGGGACTGAATCAAGACTGTGAAATCAATGATTTACTGTAGGAATAAGCCATATTAAAAACCAGACTCTGAAATGCTTTATAAACAATCTAGTAACATTTATGGTTCACAGTGTGAGAATCCATTTTCATTTAAACATAAAAACCTTCTCCAGCATAGCATGTTTTATCTCTCAAAAGATTTCAGCTATTTTGCCTTCATCAGGGCGGCATCAGAGGTTGTTTCTGTATCTTTATATATACAATTCATCGTCTTGTCGTCATGTTACTTAAAGGGCAAGTCCATTATTTTAGTTTTTTTTTATCATTCTGTAGCTTCCCAGTGGTGTTCCTTATGTATTCAAATCTGAACATTCATATTTTGGTTAAAGTATGTTTTAGCATCAAAATGCTATTTTCCCAAGCCCTTCCAAGAACTTTTTCCCACGTGACCTGACGTAGGTTTTTTCATGATGACGGTGCTACATTATACAGTATATATACATCCTTATAGTCAGTCTATTAACGTTACATACAGTTACTAAGATGCGGTTGGCGTGCTCCCAGTTTGGAGAAGCAGACAGGAGTATCGACACAGAAGCTAAGCAATGTACTGCTGTGGACTGTGTGTTAGTTTGGATCCAAAAATCACACAATAACTCAACAAACTAACCGATCGATGCAGCGGTAGACCAGCAACAAACGGCTTCAGTTCCCCGTCGGAAAGGGCTGTCTGATGGGGGGGTAAAGTGGTGAAAATATTCTAAATATAGCGTACATATTGATTTTTTTGGGTGGCTAAAATACGTTTTTCTGCTGTTCCTGTCCACAGCAGAAAACTGAAGCCGCTATATCGCTCTCTTCAAAGCCACCAGACTACATTCACAAAAACAGTAATTTTACTTCCTTTACCTTTACAAGAGTAAACATACAACCTCAATCAAAAAATCCAAACTAACCCTTTCAGTTATTTCCAACTTAACACAGCTAACTTTGACTCCGCCAGTGCTAACGTTCACATTATTCATAACCTTATTGTTTAGCTATGATTTGGTAACCTACGCCACTGCTTTTTGCAATGGCTGAGTGACAGCAGTAACAGAACACAGATGGACCCGCCCTTTAAAAATCACTAAAGAATGTTTGTTTTAGTGGAGATTTATATGATTAATTGATGAAGAAACAAGGAAAAAAAACACCCTGATGAAGGCGTAATAGCCCAAATTGTTTGGGATATAAAGCAGGGTCGAGCTGACATCTCACTGTGTGTGCGGTCTCAAAGAAAAAGAAACATGTTGAGTTAACACATCATGTAGCGATTTGAGGTTTTTAAGAACATGCTCGACCTCCTGCCTTCAAACCGCAGTTTTATACTTTACTTTTCTTTGTAGGGATTACTGAGACTTTAAATAAAACACAGCATTAGAAAGTGGCAACACGGAGAGACCGCAGAGAAGAGCTGGAGGAGACAGAGCAGTCGGCTAATGGGAGGCTTATTTTGTTCACAGACAGAGTCAAAACTAAAAGCCACAAACTGGAACCAAAGTGTTTGAGTTTGAAACGGTTTCACATGATAATTAATGCTGAACATTTAAACCCGAAGCAGGGAGGAGGTTAAAAGTCTTGCTCAAGGACAAGATGCATGTTGGCTGTAACGTCTTGGTGTGTGCAGGTAAACTGGCTGCAGCAGAGGGAGAATAAACAAGGCATTAGTGAGCTGATAGAGCCCCCGCTGCTACTGCCGCTGAGACGCTACTGTTGAGATGTCTGGCCGGCTCTGACACCTCAGTGTGTCTCCATGTGTGTGTGTGTGTCGGTGCCTGAGTACACGGTGAATGTAGGTCACCGTGCTGTTCCCACAGACAGAAGATGCATGTGGTGGTAATTACAGAAAGGGCTGTGGACAGTGTAAAGCATGAGCTCGTGTAATTCTTCTGCATAATGCTGACAAAGGGGGATAATTACTAAAAATGTGGTTATCCTCTAATTACACGGTCCTGGTCAGCATAACCTGCAGTTTATGGTGCTATTAACCGATTTGTTTTCTAAATGTCAAGGTCAATTCTCGTATTACATAAAAACTAAGCTGCTTCTCGTGGCGGTAGCATCTCCGGCTCATTTCATGCCTGTATTTTCATCCCTCAGCAGCTTCACTGATCAGTTACATAATAAGTGAGCAAATCTTCACCTCCTGATTCAATCTCTGATTCTCCTGTGATATCAGACGTCGGTGTGACTCATCTTCAAAGCCGCTCCTGTCTCTTGACATTATCCTCGCCCTACATTTCCCTATTATTTGGCCTTCTCATTCGCTGAAACATTCCTCTGACATTTGCATCACGTATATTCATAGCAAAAAGACCTTTAAGGGTGACTTCAGTATGTTTCAACCTGAATCCTATTTTCCATGTTTTTCCATCTAACGGACTAATAAGGATAACAAGTTCCGAAACTGTTCCAGTATTGCTTTAGATGGCTTCAGCTAAACGAGCGTTAATGTAACATTACGTCGACTAACAGTGCTTGTTTTCACCATGGCAGGCTCTGATTGTTATTATAAGTGTCTGACAACATTATGGAAAGAGTCTCGCTCAAGGAGAAGTCTCGTTCTGAAATCTGGCGAGGTGACGTGTTGCTGGAAGACAATGATGGAATAGTGGAATTCATCCATGGTGGAAAACAAAGCGAGAGCCAGCCGGACAGTTTGTTGTGTTGGAGTACAGAAAGCGTGGCTGAGTGTTATCTAAAAGACTTTCAATGTCATGTCTGAATATTTAGATGATTTAATCAATGTGGTCTTTGAATCTGATGAGCGCCCGTATTTATTTGAGCCAGAGTATACGGATATTCAGATTTCACAACGAGACTTCTCCTTGAACCCTGCTGACATACGATACATTTTTAAGTTGATATGACAAACTTGTAAGCAAACAGTTTCTCATTCACACATCCAGCAGACACGAGACAACATCCTGATGAATGCAAGTCTTATATTCTGATATTCTCCACCAACTCCTGAGGGAAATATCCAACACGTTCTCATCCCAACTCGTCATATACTGACACTTCGTCAGGCCCCTCAGCATTACTCTTTTCGGTCTGATTAATGTTGTCAAGTAAACATAAACACTTGCTTAGGTTCAGACAATAAAACCACCACAGTTAGGTTTAGGAAAAAACAACACGGTTGGGTTTAGAACTACTACGTTTGCAGGGGACATGAACGAACAGCTGACTGTAACGTGATGTACGGGATACCAACAGCGGCCTCCTGAATGAAAGCCTTGTGTCTGTTGGATTCATCCACCTCGACCCTCCCGCCCACCCGGTGTGTCTCTTTTCTCTCTTAAAGCTACGTCACCACACTCCCGGCGCACTTTCCCTGAGTGTTTATTATTGACGTGGATGGGTTTACATTGCGGTTAATGGAAAGCCCGGTGCGTCTCAAGGGGGCCTTAAGCGTTGTTATCTAACGCCGACAGTCATGACAAAGCATCGGCATTTGACGCCCTGGGAATGAGAGCGGGCTGAAATATCTGTCTCTTTAGCTGCTAAATGTTACACAATGTCGACCACCTAGTCACCAACTATGTCTGTCTGCTGTTTGGTGCTGAGCAGGTAGTGTACAGGGGGAGTCTTTTTGCTGAAAACAGCTGCCTGCTGTGGTTGACAATGACGTTGATGAGATCGGCGAGAGTGAACCAGAACAGTAAAACCAAAACAATGAGCTGAATGACACTAAAACGCTCACTAAAGCTGAAGGGAGCTGCGGAGTCGGTGGATAATGCTCTGAGGGTTCATCACCTTTCATATACTAGTAGTCATGTGATCCACAGTTAATATAAAAATAATGATTATAGGCGCTTTAAAGATGCTGTGTTTTTATAAAAAACTATCATAAGTAATTTGCGTAATTATAAAATGTAAACTCCTCAAATTCCCAGAAACAATACAGAGGACAGAGGCTCCATCATCAATAAAGACAAACAGAAACTCACGGTCAGAGCTGAAGTCATCTATCAGGATTATTTCTTGGATCAGAGATGGAGGACTTCGCATCAGGACACTGAGAGGGAGAACGAGAGAGAGACGGAGGTCAGAAAAACACGAGTCAATGTCGCTCCAGACTAATGTGGTCGTTTGTGTTCGGCCTCATTACCTTTTGATCGTGCGAAGGAGAGTAGAGCGAGCCTCATTGTGGAAAGTGATGATGATACTCGTGGAGGGAAGGTCTGTGTCATAATTCAGAGACGCGCACCTAGAGAGAGAAGAATTCATCACACATTCATCACACAGTAAGAGAAGGTTCACTTTCTTCCTCTTTAGAAATCACATGTATTTGTTAAACTGAACACACACTCATACTGGGCAGCTGTGATTAGCAGCGGTGCCCTGTGGAGTTGCCTCAGCATCGTTGCTGTAGTGACAAGGAAATATTTGGTTGCCAGGCAACAACTGCACAGATTTCTGACCCTTTACTTTAATCTGCTACCTGTTGCTGGGAGCTATAATCCCCGATCAGAAGACATGGAGATGAATCAGCTATTGTTAACCAATTCACCGTTTTGGTTACAGCAACACAATAACATGGTTCATTTGTTTCTTGTTTAATGTCTGAGTCTTTATCCAATTATTTTTATATTTTTCACCAAAGACACTTCTATTACAACATATTTTCTCAACATGTGGTGAAGCTGTCATTTCATCCTCCACTGTTTGAAACCAGGCGGAGAAACAGATTGCCAGTTCTTCACCATAAGCCTCTTGGTATCTGTATCTTGAATTCAAAGCAAGTGTTAAAGGGACTGTTTGTAACTTTCTAAGCGTATAAATGTACCGTTTCGGGACACATGCGCGCTCGCATATGCGCGCTCGCGTGTGGCCGCTGTCTCTGCTCCTCTGCCTGCTTGCCTTCACTCAGACAGCGCGCGCGTTCTCGCGTACTTGCTCCACCTCTAGACGTGAACGCGCGCTCACTCCACACTGCAGAAGAGTTAGTAGCTCTGAGAATATCTAGTGAATGCACAGTGGACGTTTGGGCAGAAATAAATGCTGCAGCTCCTCCAGACCAACAGAGGTTTTCCGTGTTTTGTGAAGTGACGAGGCTCTGCAGGGAGAAACGTTGTCGTCTCGTTACCGACCGGGTGCGGGTGTCTTCCTGCTCACTCCGGCTGCGGGCGGAGACTACGGCGTTTCTCGCTGCGGAGCCCCGCTGCCTCAGGCTGAGGCAGGAAAAGCCAACACTAGGATCAGCAGTGATTCATGGACAGACCTTCGTCTGGTCAGCTAACATTACTGCCAAGCAGCTGAAATATAGAGTGATATTGTGGTTTTAGCTGACGTGTGTCGCCTCACTGTTTTGAGCGATGCTCGTTCAGGTATATTTAGAGCGAGCAAGCGCGAGCCCGACGCTGACTTTCGTTGACTTAACGGCCACAGGTGTCGCTGTTAACAAGCATTTCTGAAAGTTACAAATAGTCCCTTTAACATTATTTTGTCCACCCCGTGTGTGTGTGTGTGTGAGGGATACAGCCTGGAGTGAACCTTTAGGTGTACAACAGATTTTTCCAAGCAACTCAAAACCCATGTGCAGGCTCAAGGAAGATTAGTCCTCAATCTCCTTGTGCCGATCATAGCGGACAGACAGACAGACAACACCTGGCCTGAGGAGGCGTTAACCTGGCTCACCTGTAGTGTCGGGTGTCTCTGATGGCTCGCTCGCTGCCCAGCCGGTCGCTCTCCTGCAGGTTGAAGGCGTGTTCTCTGTACGGGTCGTCCCCCGGCTTCAGCTGCTTCGCCGCCAGGTAAGCCTTCTCATCGAAGCCGCCCAGCAGCTGTCCCTGCTGCTCCGCCCGCGGGGGCTGGGTCACCTGCAGAGGACACGACAACAAGGTGTGTTTACATGTTCACATCCGCCAGAAAAACAAGACATTAAAACAATGTACAAGTAGGAATAAATTAAACAAATTCAAGTCAAAGAAAGAATAAATGATCATAATCTAAGAATGTTGTGGGTTTTAAATGACATACAAGCACAAATCCACTCGCTGTCGCTCATGTCAACACACAGAGGTGCAAACACAGCAGCACAAATTGTTGTTGGTGTCAACGCTCCACTCCTTCACTGTCAACAAAATATGCTTCTGCCACATCTGTTATTACTGTGGAACAGCTGCACGCCACATGAAACATCCTCACAAAGGGTCTGTCTGTTTTAATAAGTTCTTCAGAACAACAGACAGCATTTCATTTTTTAAATTCCACTGTTGGTTTTGAATAAATTTCAGAGACCTTCAGGTCAAAAATCTTTCTCAGCGTATAAAACAAGACCAACTAAATATCTAACAGAGGTAGAAACTCAGATATTGTTCAAACACGATGTTTAATGATTTCTCATGGAAACTGTTGTACTACAAATTTTTATTTTTTAAACACTTTAAGGACCTCTTGTCCATGTTCGCTTAAAAATTTAGATCGAGGCGTATACTGTATATTTAATTAGGACTGCATTATTTTCCTCATTGATTGATCTCTTGATTATCTTTTTTAATTAAACGTTTGGTCTATAAATGTAGAAAATAGTAAGAAAAGCCCATCAGCTGCTCAAAGAGCCTGAGGTGATGTCTTCAAATTGCTTGTTTTGTTTGACTGACAATCCAAAACGTAATGATATCAAACTGCAGACTTTGAGATGTGGTTGAAAGCCCTGGAAAAAGCTACTAAGTAGACCTTGAGTTAAGATTTTTTACAGCTGAAACAATTAATTTGAGGGAAAATTTATCTTCAACTATTGCTAATTGATTCATTTTATAAATAAAAATGGCAAACATACTCTGGTTCCAGCTTCTCAAATGGGATATTCAGTTGCTTTTCTTTTTATATCAGTGTAAACTGTTTGTTCTTTGGATCTTGGACTTTTGCTTGGACCAAACGAGTAATGTGAAGATGTTACCTTCGACACTGGGAACCTGTGATGGGCACTGTCACTATTTTCTGACATTTTATAAACTAAACAATGATAGAATAATCTGCAATGAAAATAATTGTTAGTTGCAGCCAACAAACTGATGTTTTCAAGGTCAAAATTGAGCTTTCACGCTCCACAAAGATATTCAATGCATATTGATAGATAGCATTTTAGAAGCTGGAATGTTTTTGTTTTTTTCTTGACAAATGACTCAAATGATTAATAGATTATCAAAATTGTTGATTAAATTCCTGTTGATCAACTTATTGATTAACGGTAACTGGACTTCCATAGCGCTTTTCTGCCTTAGCGAATAAAGCATTTTACAATTTCACTCTCATCCCCACACACATACTATGTCAAGGTGCTGGGCTGATAATTAGGGTTCAATGTCTTGCTCAAGGACACTGTGACATGTTGACAAGAGGAGCTGGGAATCGAAAAACCAACCCTGACATTCATGTACAACTCGCTCTGCCTCCTGAGCCTCAGCAGCCCAGATTTACCAACAAACTGTTCCACCACTATATTCAGGCAACGTCTGGAAAGTCTTAAATCCATGTACAACAAGTCCTCTGCTCCTCTGTGGTGCTGCCTGCACTGCAATCCTGCTGCAACACCGCTCATCTGAGAATTAAACCATGCTCCTCTATTACACTCACGTTTAAGCCAGTCTGAAGTGAAGCATCAGCCAAATGATTAAAATGTAAATGCTACTTTCCTATTCAGGTCAGCGTGTCAGTGTTAACGAGGCAAAATGGGATGGCCACTCATCAAGTCAGACTGTATAAAATCCTCAGTAATTAATGGATTTCCCCCGCAAAGAGCTTTAACACTGCTGAGTGGGAGGTAAAAACAGCCAATGAATACATAAAGGCAGATGAGAGTAGCTGTCATCAAAGAGAAGCAACAGCGAAATGGACAGATGGGAGACTGGAAGGAGAAAAGAGAAGTAGAGGATGAAGCGTTTGTTCTGTGCTGCTTTATTAAAGGTCGGTGTCGCTGGAGGATTTACAAAAAGCTCCTGAGCAGGTTCAGGTGAGACTGACCTCATTTTCAGTCTCTCCAGGGAGGCAGGATGAACGTTTCAAGGATCCACACACAAAATATGTCCGCAGTGCAAGATTAATGTTGACATCACAGTGTTGCCATCAGCTCTAAAAACCCACTGTACACTACCTGCGCAAAGTCAGCATCTATAGCAGGTGAATATAGTGGCGCTTTTAGCAGCTACATTGACAGATATATTCCTCAAAAGTTGCAAAACAGAGATAAAAGAAAGTGAATATTGGACTAAAATTCATCAGGTGGACAGAAACACAACTCCAAAAGAATGAAAGCAAATGTACTAAATACAATTTTGAATTTTCTACTTTAATTTGGATGGACAAAAGTCTAAATTTTAAATGTCATATTGACTATCTTGCAAAGAAATTTACATTCACACAGGGTTTTCTGTACAGGCTAAAGTCTTGTTTTTCCATGGCATCAAGAAAACACTCATTTGCTGGCCTTTTCTTGACTTTTGGTGATGCTATTTACAGGTTTGTCTCACCGTCCACCTTGTCCAAACTTGTCCCCCTGTATCACTCAGTCCTGAGGTATGTCACTAATTCTGGCTTCAGGGTCCACCATGGTAGGATGGTCATCCCTCACTCTGCGGAGGTCACAACATTGGTACATTTTCGTCTATAAGCTCATCTCTGGCAAGTTTGTATTTCTCCAGAACAGTTATAATCTTAGATCACATAAATGGCTTCAGTTTAAAGTGCCTTTTATCAGTACAGACGCTGGCAAAACAAGCCTGTTCCACTAATGGATCCTGGTCCTGGAATGATCTGCAGGCCAAGCCTAAACTAGAGACCCTTATCTCTTTAAATGATTTTAAACTTTGAGTAAAGGAAGTGGTCACTGCTAGCTGCTTCAATTAAATAACAAACACATGTGACACAAACATGCTGCCCTTTTCACTGTATGATGTAATGTATTTTGTTGTACCCATTGTTGCTGCAGTGATTCAATGATGTGTCTAGGTCTCACTTGTAAAAGAGGTTTTAATCTCAACGTGACTTCCTAGTTAAATAAAGGTTATGAGTACTTCCATTTCTTCTACTTTATACTTCTAATCCTCAACATTTCAAAGGCAAATATTGTACTTTTTACTCCACTACATATTTGATAACTTTAGTTACTAGTTACTTTGCAGATTCAGATAAATAATACGGATCATCAATCCGCCATCAATCATTGGAATAGCCGCCCTCTTTACATCCGTCAATCCTCTAACAAATCCTCATTCAAATACCATCTAAGAATACATGCAGTAATGTAAATGTAAATTTCTAATTTTGTTGAAGACAGTATTTCAGATGGGAAAACTTCACTGAATGTGAACAGGATGTAGTGTGTATATGAATGATAAGAAGTAATATATGTACAGACAGGTGTAAACAGGAATGTAGTAGAGAAGAAGTAAATATGTATATATATATGCACACAGTGGTGTAACAGATTGTAAAACAGCATGTAAAGTATATAAAGGTAAATAAAGTTAAGGTGACAAGTTAAGATGAAGCTGTCCCTGAGCCGATCACCTATCTTATCATATATCGATCAAAACCTGTTTATTAGCATCCTCCAAATAACCTTGGACAAGACACTAGACAGACTTTATCACTTCTATTCATTAAAGCAGATTTATCTTCTCTGAGAGGAACAAAGAGCACTAAGACGACAGAGTCCAGCTGTCAACTATTAAGCCTTCAAAGAAGATTAAGTGTTTGATGATTATATTTTACATGTTCAGCAGTTATGTGATTAGTTCCTCTCATCTTCACACTATTATCAACAGTAAACACAATTAAACGAGCCATTTCTTCCATCGCAGCCACATTAAAGAGGTTCTTACTGCTATTCATAGTTTAAGAGCTCTTCCCAAACCCGTGTACTTTATATCCCTCGGTAATCCGCAAGTATCATCATGGCTAAATATTAAAAGCTACAAAAAAAAATAACATGGTACTCGGAGGATAATAAGACAAAAATAACAGACGGCACTCGGAGGCTCGGCCCGCTGAATTAAATATGAGGCTCGTCTGGAAGATGAACACGTCTGCTGGCTCCTTCAAGCCGAATTAAAAGACAAATCACATACAAGTCCAATCTGGCTGATATAGGCTGCAGATGAAGCCCTGCTGCTGCGGCTCTGCTGAGTCCTATTCATGAACTATTCACACACTTATATATCACATAGTTACTGTATTAATGTGTGCAAGAAGACACTTTCATTAGCAAGTTTTTAAATGTTTTGTTTGGCAAACCAGATAAGACACAAACACATAAATAACATGACAAAATGTATAACACGTCACACCCTGAAGAAGGCTGTTTGTGCCGATATGCGTGGGTTGTAACCCATCTTAATATGTGCCGACACTGCTTATGTTTTTACTATTTCACAATGAAATAGCCATCTGATAAAAGACTTTTTAACCTTTTGCTAGAGGAGTCCCTTGGACCTTCCTTCTTTTGTGAACTTTTGTGTTCCCAACCAAAGAGCACCTTCATTACACTTATTTGAACATCCGATGACGCCAGACCTTTTCTCTTTTTTTGATTACATGTACAGTATATTGTATTTTATATGACCTCTTTAACTGACCTGCCAGTTGGTCAGTCATTACAAAGTCAAGCTGTGCAGCTAAATGTTGTTCAAACCTGCAAAACTATATTTCAAATTGTAGTGGAGATGATAGAGTTTCCAAAGATACAGAATATGTCGGACTGAACTTGGAGGAAATGTGTATAAAAAGAGGCACAAAACATTTAGAATATTTCCATTTTCTCTTTCTCCTCCCTATTGATGATGTGTCATTTCCATGTTTTTCCACCAATAGGCTTGCTCATTGATGGAGAACCACCCTCCCACTCTACTGATTAGTAAAACACAATATAGGTGTGCAAGCTACTGCTGAATGCTCATAGTGACCCTGATGAAGACCTATGTTGGTCGCAACGCGTTGGTCATTTTAAACAATTATTGCCATGTAAAATAAAGGCATTTTAATTTTGTTCAAACACTACAGTGTGCCTTGGATTATTTTTTAGGGAGACTTGCATTTTGTACTTTTTTGAGACCATATTCCACCCATGCAATGAGCCCTTCACAAGACTGAATATTTCCATTTTGAGTTTTGGTTTTAAATATTTCATTTCACTGTAAACTTAAACAAGACTTAAGGGAAAATAAAAGCAGAAAACTGGATGTTAAGGGGTTAAATTCAGCAACTTTCACTGTCTACTTTCATTCCATTAAACTTCAAGATAACTACCCGACAGTATTTACAGCTCTCCTCCTTGGACACATGCATTAATTATGATAACATGTAACAGTATATCACTCTAAAGAGGCCATTCTAAGATAAGATAAACAAGGTTAAGTTAAGGTCTGGCAACAATTTCCGTCCTATTTTGAGATTGAGTTCCCTTCAATTAACGCTTATTCTTTATTTTTTCAGCATTTATATATATTTTTTATTTTGATTTATTCATTAAGTGCCAATTTACTTTATTGAAGTGGTATTTCACTTACAGTTTTATTACCTGTTTTTATGTTTCTATGTTTATCTTATCTTGGAGTATTGAGTACTTTGTGACTGTACAATATACGTGAAAATCAATGAATAATATTTGAATAATAAACAAGGATAAGCTTAGATATGAGTACTTTCAGTACATTATGCTTATCATACTTTAATAAATGCAGGACTTTTCTGGAGTATGTTTACGTTGTGGTATTACTTTTACGTGTGTTAAAGTATCTGAATAATTCTTCCACCACTGTTTCTATTCTCTAAACTAGTGGACATAAAGACTTCATGCCAAATAAAGATATATTTACAAGATTGTTAAGCATTAAAAGGAGACTTGAATCAAAGCTTACATGACACAAAGGGATGATGTGTTTGCGGCCCACAAAGTTACCACGGCAATGCTCCTCCCGTAATGGAAAATATAGCTAATCCTTGTTCAAACACGAGTGTTACGGCACATTTAACCCAATTCTCTTGTTAAATATAGTCACGTATTGAATCAAAAAATTGTTGCCAGATTAGTCCGAAAAAAGCTTGAGCAATAAAACCAACAGCCACAGCCGGATCTAAAGACATGTACTGACTTAATGTCAAACAACAGATATAAAACATAATGTTGTATAACCTTTACATTAAGTTTTGTCGTAGAAAACCCCACGGGAGGATTACAACAAACTGATTAGCAGGATGTGCATCTGTGGTCAGATGTTTACAACATGTCCAGCTGATGTTGAGCCATGACAGCAGATGTGCAGGTCAGAGAAACAGCTGATTACTGTGAATGACACCAGTGTTCAGTGTTCACACTCTGTTACTGTTACTGTAGAAAGAGACTGAAGAGTGGTGCTGGGAAATCAGAGCACTCAACGCAGGAAATGAGGGAGAAAAGTGGAGCCAGTGCAAACAGATCTCACATGATGATGTCATTAGTGAATCAAATGCTGCTAATGAACGGGGAGAGACGAGAGACGGAGAGAGAGAGAGATGGGGAGAAAGTGGGGGAGAGGGAATGACATACTGTAATGAATGAAAAAGAAACACAAAGAGAGAAGGGAGGGACAAAAACAATAAAAGAAAGAAAAAAGGAAGTAATGATGGAAGAAAGACAGAAAAGAAAATAATGAAGGAAGGAAGGGACAAAGGAGGGAACGTGAGAAAGAAATAAGGAGGGAGGACAGACGGGAAAAAGAAGGAAAATAATGAGACAGAATTATAAAAGAAGGAAAGAAAATGAGGAGACGGAGAAGAGTCAGTGGACAGAAGAAAAAAATAGAAGGGGAAAAAAAGGATAGAAATAGAGGGAAGGGCGGAACGATAGAGGATAAAATAAAGACAAAAAGGAAGGAAGGAATAAAGGAGGGGAGGAAGATGGAAATACAAGGGGAAAGAAAGAAAGAAATAGGAAAGGAGAAGGTAAGAAGAAAGAAAGACTAGGCAGAAGGGAAAGAACAAATAAATGGAGGAGGGAAAGAAAGAAAAGAGATGAATTAATGGAAAAAGAAGGGATGGAAATAAATAAAGATGAGGACAGAAGGAAAAAGGAGAGCAGAATGAGAGAAGGACAGAATTATAGAAAAAAGAAAGAAAGAAAGAAAGAAAGGTCAGACGGATTAAGGAAAGACTTTTGATGTCATTAAATTAAACATCTCACTTAAAAAACACCAGTTCAAGAAAAACTAGGAAAAAATAAACCTACACAGCTAAAATCAGCCTCATTCACCCGTTTACATTCACACCTTCACTCAACCATTCACTGCTATTTCCCACATACACAACAAGAGAGAGAAACAAACAAACAAACAAACAACGCGAGAAGGGTAGACAGAAGGAAAAGAATGAAGAAGAAGAAAGAAAGGGGGAAAAGATGGATAAAATAGGGAAGGACAGATGGGTAATAGGATGGCATAAAGGAGGAAGAGGCAAAATGGAAAGAAAGAAACTAAGAGGGACAGGCAGAGGGAAAGAAGAACGAAAGAGAGAACAGAAAGAACGAATGAAGGAAGGACAGAATGTCAAAAGAAAGAAAACAAAGGATGGACGGAAGGAAGAAAAATAAATATAGAGGGATAATGGTGGAAAAAGTGAGGAGGACAGAAAAAGAACAAAGGTAGAAAGACAGAAGAATGAAAAAAAGGAAAGAAGAAATAAACAATGACGAACAGACAGGAAGAAAGAAAAATGAAAGACAGGACAGAGAAAAGAAAAATAAAAGAAGGAAGGACAGAAATATTAAAATATAAATACATATTATAAAGAAAGGAAGGATGTGAGAGGAAGATGGAAAGAATCAGTGAAGGACAGAATGACAAAGGTAAGAAAGAATGGATCAAAGAAAGAAAGGATAGAATGACAAAAGAAAAGAAGAAAGAAAGAAAGAAAACAAAGGAAAGGAGGATGGACAGAAGGAAAAAATAAATAAAAAAGGGGGAAAGGTAGAAAATGAGAGAAGGACAGAAGAAGATGAACGCAGGAAGAAAGAAAGGTAGGAAGTTGGAAAGACAACGAGGGACAGACAGAAAGAAGAACGAAAGAAAGAACAGGGAAAAAAAGAATGAAGGACAGAATGACAGAAGAAAGAAAGAAAGAAAGAAAGAAAACGAAGGAGAGGAGGATGGACAGATGGAAAAAAATAAATATAAAGGGGAAAACGGTAGAAAAAGAGAGAAGGACAGAAGAAGAACGAAGGAAGAAAGGTAGGAAGATGGAAAGACAACGAGGGACAGACAGAAAGAAAGAAGAACGAAAGAAAGGACAGAAAATAAAAATAAAGGAAGGACGAAAGGACAGAAATATGAAAGAAAGAACGAAAGACTAAAGGAAAGGAGAGAAAGACAGAAAGAATCAGGGGAGGACAGAATGACAAAAGTAAGAAAGATTAGGCAGAAAGATGAAAGAAAGAAAGGGAAGAATAGAAGAAAGGAAGAAAGAAAGAAAGCTGTGACATAAATAAAAGGAGCCCCGTAGAGAGCAGCTTCAGTCTCTCTCATGTCTTTGTGAACCAGCCTCCTCTCGTTGAACTGTTGGACTCTGTAGTGGCGAGCTGGCAGCCGGAGAGCTGCAGGTCAGATTACCAGAACAAATCTCAGTTTGGTGACGGAGGTGAACGACCCCGCTGAGCAAATCAAAGATTACAGGAGAAAGAAACTCTACTAGGAAACACTCCAATCCAACGAGACTTTCCTAGTAGAGCTTTTTTTTACTGTACCAGTTCAAAGGGCGATGTGATTAGAAGTCGTGTTTGTGGTTCAGCAGCACAGACTGGTTATTCAAATTGTTTCCATATTTGTTTGAGATCATATTCTGGCCTGCGTTCACACACTGATGACTGATGCCGACCGCGGCTTCCTCCAGAAGTGACTGCTTAAGTAGGCCTGCAGGCTTAACTGCCACAACAACGCTCCTCCACCGTTTGGCATTTGCCCTTGAATTATTAAACCCTGTGAACAGCGTTTTAATGAATCTGCTGCTGCCGCCGCCGGAGCGAAGCATCCTGACATGTTGGCACACATCCTCGGCCACAGCTGAGGCTGTTTTATTGGTCTAGTAAACAGTGGAAGAGGCTCAAGTGTGTTGTATCTCCACATAACTGTCCTCGCCTCCTAAAAGCACAGTTGGATGTTTAATTGATTTGTCAGCTTGATTATAGCAGCAAGTGGCTGCAGAGGGAGAACAGCTACTCAGCGAAGAATTGATTTAAAAATCTCATATCCTCATCGAATTTTAAATGGAGTTACTCTCACTTTAACATTCAATAAATCTCTCTGTCTCACTGATTCATATCAGGCTGAGAAGTTTAGTACACTGGATTCAAAAAGTAAAATAAGAAAAGGTTTATTATAGAGCTACAACAATCATTTGATTACTTGATTGCCAAACATACAGAACGATGATTCCAGCTTTTCTAATGTGAGGATTTGATGCTTTGTTTGTCATAAATGGCAATAAACGTATCATATATTTGAGTTTTGCACCAGTTGTTGAATAAAACAAACTACTGGAAGTAGAGGTTTCGTGATATACCGGTATTAAGGACGATAACTGATATTTAAAAATTAAATATTGTAGGGCTGTCAATCGATTAAAATAGTTAATTGCAAATTAATCACACATTTTTTATCTGTTCAAAGTGTACCTTAAAGGGAGATTTGTCAAGTATTTAATCCTCTTATCAACATGGGAGTGGGCAAATATGCTACTGTATGCAAATGTATGTATATATTTATTATTGTAAATCAATTAACAATACAAAACAATGACAAATATTGTCCAGAAACCCTCACAGGTACTGCATTTAGCATAAACAATATGCTTAAATCATAACATGGCAAATTCAAGCCCAACAGGCAACAACAGCTGTCTTGAGGTCAGTGATCAAGGGACCCCTTTGAAAATGGCCATGCCAGATTTTCCTCGCCAAAATTTAGACATTAAACAGACATTTTTCACTGTTTTCTGACATTTTATCGACACAACGATTAATAAATAGTGAAAATAATCATTAGTTGCATCCATAGTTTATTCTAAGGCTACAACTATCTATGAATTTCATTATTGGTTATTCTGTTAATGCAGTCAGATTAACATTTAGATGAAGAAAATGACAAAAAATGTAATCACAAGTTTCCAACGCAGAAAGTGACATCTTCATATCTCTTGTTTAGTTCAATAAAGTGTCCAAACCAGAACATATTAAATTACCAATCATATAAAACAGCAGAAAAGCTGCAAATCTTCACAATTGAGAAGCTGGAACTGCAAAAAAATCAATGTTTGCTTGTTAAATGACTCAAATTGTTAATGAATTGTCTGTCTATGGACAAATCAATTACCCTGCAGCAAAACAAGCGATGTGTGAACACATCACCTTGAGCTGCAGGTCTTTATAAGGACATTTTATAGACAAAACGATTAATTGATAATCGTTCGTTGCATCCCTAAGGCTCCAACTAACGAGTAATTTCATTAATGGCTATTCTGTTAATGCACTCACATTACTATTTAGATCATTTAGTCAAGAAAATGTTGGAAAATGTGGAAAAATGCAGGAATGACCTCTTCATATTGCTTATTTTGTTCAATCAAGTGTCCAAACCTAGAACGTATTCAACTACCAATCATATAAAACAGCAGAAAAACAGCAAATCCTCACATTGGAGAAGCTGAAACCACAAAAAAACTTAAATTTTTGCTTGATGCCTGACTTAAATCACTGTTGATCTATGGACACATTACCCTGCAACACCATAAAACTGTCAAAAACATGTGAAAAATGCCAATCTCAAGTTCCCAAAGCACCAAGTGACATCATTATATTGCTTGTTTTGTTTGATCAAGTGTCCCTAACTCAAACATATTCAGTTACCAATGATATAAAACAGCAGAGAAGCAGCAAATCCGCATATCTGAGAAGATGGAACCACAAAAAAAACTAAGTTTTTTGCTTGATGCATGACTTAAATCACTGTTGATCTATAGACAAATGAATAACCCTGCAGCACCAGAGTCCTCCTCACTTCACCCCTTGTTAAAGGACTAAAAGCACAAGCTACAGGTCTTGTATCTCTGCATCAGAAACCCTGCAGCCAGGTAGACCAGATCCCCTAATCTGAGCTGGCCTACACCCAGCAGTCACATAGTTCAGACTGTCTACAGACATGTGTTGCAACCTGGAGAGTTTATTACTGCCAGCAAAGCCTGACAACCAGCACACCTCGAGTTACCAGAGGTTGTTTCCATTCCACTACTCCACCCTGACGTAGGCAGGCAACAACAGGCGGATACAGACCTGAGCTGACAGAAACAGGCCTTTAATGACACACTGGAGGGCAGAGGAGGAGGATTGAGCAAGGAAGGAAGGATGCCTCCACTCCTCTCCACTCCTCTTGTGAAAAGCCCTCACATGTGCGCTCCAAGATAGGTCAGCATAATGTGGTTTACGCACGACGCACGTACAGGACTTATGGAAAGCCTCTTACGTGTGCTCGATGTTGACACGGGCACAGAACGGCAGCAAAACACCGACAAGCATAAAAAAAACAGGCAGCCTGTAGGATGATGGTGTAGGATGATGGTGTAGGATGATGGTGTAGGTCCTACACCATCATCCTATACACCATCATCCTACACCATCATCCTCCATCATCCTACATCATCATCCTACACCATCATCCTATACCATCATCCTATACCATCATCCTATACCATCATCCTACACCATCATCCTACACCATCATCCTACACCATCATCCTTTACCATCATCCTACACCATCATCCTATACCATCATCCTACACCATCATCCTATACCATCATCCTATACACCATCATCCTACACCATCATCCTATACACCATCATCCTACACCATCATCCTATACCATCATCCTATACCATCATCCTACACCATCATCCTACACCATCATCCTATACCATCATCCTACACCATCATCCTATACCATCATCCTACACCATCATCCTACACCATCATCCTTTACCATCATCCTACACCATCATCCTACACTAGCATCCTACACCATCATCCTATACACCATCATCCTATACACCATCATCCAACATCATCATCCTACACACCATCATCCCATACCACCATCCTACACCATCATCCTATACACCATCATCCTACACCATCATCCTACACACCATCATCCCATACCACCATCCTACACCATCATCCTACACCATCATCCTATACACCATCATCCTATACACCATCATCCTACACCATCATCCTACACCATCATCCTACATCCTATACACCATCATCCTACATCATCATCCTACACCATCATCCTATACACCATCATCCTACATCATCATCCTACACCATCATCCTATACACCATCATCCTACAGTGTAGGATGCTACACTGTAGGATGATGGTAAAGGCTGTATGGTGTAGGATGATGGTGTATAGGATGTAGGATGATGATGTAGGATGATGATGTAGGATGATGGTGTATAGGATGTAGGATGATGGTGTAAGATGATGATGTAGGATGATGGTGTATAGGATGTAGGATGATGGTGTAAGATGATGATGTAGGATGATGGTGTATAGGATGATGGTGTAGGATGATGATGTAAGATGATGGTGTATAGGATGATGGTGTAGGATGATGATGTAAGATGATGGTGTATAGGATGATGGTGTAGGATGATGGAGGATGATGGTGTAGGATGATGGTGTATAGAATGATGGTGTATAGGATGATGGTAAAGGATGATGGTGTATAGGATGATGGTGTATAGGATGATGGTGTATAGGATGATGGTGTAGGATGATGGTGTAGGATGATGGAGGATGATGGTGTAGGATGATGGTGTATAGGATGATGGTAAAGGCTGTATGGCTGAACAGAGAGGGAGGTTGGAGACGCCATACGTGTCTGTGAAAGCAATCCTGCTATGACACCCAGCTGTGCACCACCACCACCATCACACACATGCACACATGCACATCACACACACACACACACACACACACACACACACACACACACACACACACACACACTCATGCACATCACACACACGCATGCACATCAACATGCACATCACACACACACATGCACATCAACATGCAGCACACACTCTCCTGCAGCTCTCTCTCTCTGTCTCTCTCTCTCTCTCTCTCTCTCTCTCTCTCTCTCTCTCTCTCTCTCTCTCTCTGTCTCTCTCCCTCTCAGACTCACTATGAGCGGTATGGTCCGGTCGTCCCGGTGGATCTCGAGCCGTCCCGGTCCCTTCAGCCCCCCGTGGCTCCCCCTGCCCCCGCCTCGGGTCTGCGCTGCGGATGACGCCGGAGATGACTGCGGCTTGTTGTCCTGCCACAGGTAATAAAAGGTGCCTAGGATCCACGCGACGGTCAGAATGGCGATGGCGTTGGCCCGTATCCTGCGCATGCTGAGCCCATATGGAGGGCTCCGGAGGCGAGCCCGGCGTCTGGTCTGGTCTGGTTCCCCCCCAGGTCCGTCTGTCAGAGAGGCAGAAGGTGCAGCCTAAACCATCCAACGGTGATGCGATGAGAAGCAGCAGCAGCAGACAGACAGACAGCCTCTCTGTGTCTCCTCTCAGCTC
This sequence comes from Sebastes fasciatus, assembly GCF_043250625.1. Lineage (NCBI taxonomy): Eukaryota > Metazoa > Chordata > Actinopteri > Perciformes > Sebastidae > Sebastes > Sebastes fasciatus. Next base: position 5,964,952 of record NC_133809.1, on the reverse strand, counting down.
TCAGCCTCTTCTGCTGCTGGAGCCTCTCTCTCTCTCTCTCTCTCTCTCTCTCTCTCTCTCTCTCTGCTGGGATTTGCGCACTGACAGAGAGCCAAGGTCCTAGCGCCGTCATATCATCCCTCTATACACACACACACACACACACACACACACACACACGCACACCCTCTCTCAAACACACACACACACACACACACACACACACACTCTCTCTCTCTCTCTCTCTCCTACACACACTCTCACACACTCACACACACACACACACACGTTCACGCACTCTCTCACACACGCACACGCACACACACGCGCGCACTCTCTCTCACACACACACACACACACACACACACACACTCTGATAAGAACAAAAGGCATCACAGATTTCCATCGATGGAGCGGCAGCTCTGTGTAATTAATTATAATATTTAAGTACTTTATTTACTTTCATTATCTTTGTACAATAAATATTCACACACACAGTAGACTTTCTTTGATTACAGGTTTTTGTTCAAAAGGAAGCACAGAGTTATGCAATATTGACTTCTCTTAAAAGTCGGCTCCTTTAGCTACAGTAAATGTTTTTCCCCACACACACACACACACACACACACACACACACACACACCTCATCCATCCACTGGCTACAACTAGGAGATGATGTCCAATCTGCATCCAGCAGCTCAGGTCCTGGTTTCAGCCTCTATAGGAGCAGATCATGGAGCGGATGGATCAGATGATGATGATGATGTGACACATTTCTCCTCTTCCGTTCATGTGAACCTCTGATGCTGATGATCTCTCTGCGTGTCACTGATGGTTGGTTTTAGTTACAGGAACATCACCTCTTTCCCTTTAAAACACAAAGCCCTTCCTCTTGTCTAAGTCTCCTTGTGTAATGTCTGCATTAGAAGCAGTGGTGAGGAGTAACTACATCTACTCACTAATCTACTTAACAACACTGTTGAGCTACTTATACTTTGAGCACTTCAATTTTCTGATACTTTACTACATTTAAGATGGAAATATGGTATTTTTTTGCTCTACACACTTTCATACAACACATATCAGTTCATAAAGGATGATGCATTGTTACAGATTAAAGTACATAAAGCAGTTAAATTAGCTCCATTGTTCTTACGTGTTATTGCAATACTAATAACCAATAACTAAACATCTTTAATTCTATTTTACTGTATTTTTTTTATTTCTTTTATCTAGTTTAAATTAGAGTAGTTGGTATGTATATAGAGATTTGTTAATACAGTTTTCTTTTTGTACTTACCTCGTGTCGTTTGTGTGAGTGATGCACGTTTTTGTGATGTATGTAAATTCCTGCTGTAACACCTTGATTTCCCTTCGGAGATCAATAAAGTCTATCTATCTATCTATCCATCTATCTATCTATCTATACTGTAAACCACCAGAAAAAGAGGAGGGTATACCGTATACTCTCCACTACACCACTGCTAATAATGGTCCAATATTAGTACTGTATATGCACATGAAGGAATAATTTCACTTTTTGTTGCCCATATTTCTGTAATTTTATTTAACACATTTGTGAATGCAGGACTTTAAACTTTAGGATCTGAGTGTTTCTTCCAGCATTGATTAAAAGTCAACTTGACACTTTACAGCTTCTTCAGCTGTTTCATATTTGGAGTTGCTCTTTAGAGGTTCAGTTTGACCCGTAATGAGAAATAGTGAGAATTGTTATGTTCTGTTACAATAAAGTAGAAGAACTGATGGAAAACAGAGTTTAGGGCTGCAACTAAATTATATTTAATTATTGTTTAATCTGAATATTTTCTCAATTAATCCAGTAATCATTTGGTTTATAAATCAGAAAGTAGTGAAACATGTCCATCACAGTCTATAAGGTGATGCCTTCAGGTGTCTTATTGTGATATACAACAAAGCAAAAGCAACAAAGCATCACTTTGGAAAGTTTTAGGATTTTTTTTGTTTTTAAAAAATGACTTAATCGATCATCAAAATTGTAGATTTTCCATCATAGAGAGGCGAAGTCCCGTTCGAGGCGAAGTCCCGCTGAAGTCCCGCTGAAGTCCCGTGGACCATCATAAGACCTTATTTCGGAAAAAAATATGAACGGTAGTCAACGGCAAGAGATAAATATTTTTTGATCTCGTTTGAATTGCGGCATGACTTCGCCTCTCTATTGTTGAATCAATTAATGAACTAATTGTTGCAGCTCTAAAACAGCTGCATTTAAGTTCCCATATATACCCTTTGGGTATGTGGGACTTGTTGTTTTTTAAAGGGACGGATCATATTTCCCACTTAACTGAAGTAGAATTCATGCACACAGTTTTAGTTTTATTTGCCCAGTCTTTTTTTCTTTTCCACCTCATTACACTTGAAGTGAAAGGAATTTTATTTGTGGTGCTCAACGTTTTCAGAAATTACATTTAAAAAATCAACGGCTGCATCTCTTTCCAGAAACAGCGTCTCTCTGGCTTCACTGTGAACACTTTTAATAGGGACTATTCCTTCTGTATGAAGTAGTTTCAATGGAAAATTAAATTAAAACCTGGACTAATGAAACTAAAACAACCTGCAGTAGATACCTCAAAATGTATTCATTTCATTGAGCTGACCCTTTAATTTCTCCCATGCCGCTCCCCCCGCAGCGAGAATCTGCAACCTATTTATCCTCCCGGTATAAGACGACTCATTATTCTGCCTATGCATTTTAAATTACACATTTAAATTAAGAGCCTGCAGCTCACAGCGAGCATGTTAAGCAGCTGAATTGATCACAAAGGCAAAAGAACAGTAGCGTCATGAATATTCAACTCCTCCTGAGTTAATTCTGGATCTGCACAGATGACCTCTGCGACTATGACTTATTCAGTGTACGAATAAATCAGAGGCGTTAAAAAAATGTCAGAATACATTAGACTGAGAGGACCCCAACCCCTCCTCTCCAGAAAATCCATAACGGCCTTTAAACGGCTGCACAGAGCGGAGCAGTAACACCCAGAGGCACCGCAGAGCTGAGGAGGCTGAAATATTCTCATCCTATAAGAAACATAAAAACAGCCCTCAGCATGAGCTCATCCAGCTCCACCTAACAGCTATGTCCTCTGCGTGTGTGTGTGTGTGTGTGTGTGTGTGTGTGTGAGGGAGAGGCGTCTGGGCCCACCACCACCACAACATCAGGAAATGCCAAGTTCTCCCTCATCACCAGAAAACATAAAGGAACCAGAGTCCAGAGTCAGCGGGGGAGCAGCAACACGGAGAACAATGAAATCAATAAGTGCAGCTGGATTCTGTTATGTCATTCATCTGTGATCCATTTATAAGCCATTATTGCAAAGTTCAACTTCTTTATTGTCGTGTGCACAACAAGTACAGAGAAGCAGTCGCTGGCAATGAAATCTCAAGCTCCCTCTAACGCGTCACGCCCCTTAGCGTCACGCCCGATAGCGTCACTTTAGATTTAGGCATCAAATCCACTTAGTTAGGTTTAGGAAAAAACAACATGGTTGGGCTTAAAACTACTACGTTTGCAAAGTGAAAATTAAACTGAACTGTTGTGAACACGGGACACGAACGAACTGCGGATTGCAACGTGAAAGTGAAACTTAACGCAAAGGACACAAACAGCGGTCAGTGTGTATCTCTTCGCTCTTTGAACGCACTTTCCCTCAGCGTTTACTGTTGCCGCAGATACTGTAGGTTTACATTATAGTTAATGGAACACCCAGTGCGTCTCATACTAACGTTAAAGGGTACCCTGTGCGGCGGTATCACACGCTGACGGCGGTGACAAAGCCTCGGTATTTGACGTCCTGGGAATGACAACGGGCTGGCATTATGGGAAATGTAGGATCCAGTATTTTGGAGCTTAGGGACTAAGCATGTACTGTATGATTATTGAATGTTGCTGCAAAAAGGTTGAATCTATAAAGAAGCCTTTCCTCTTTGATTCTCACATACTACTAAACATTTAGCCAAAAGAAAGAAACAAAGAAAAGCAAAAGTGTGTACACTTGTAAGTAAGTGATTCAAATGTGGCTATGGGACAATGGATGTGAAATATGGAGCAATATATAAGACATGAGAATGCAGAACAAAATGTGAAAATGGAAAGTATAATAGGATCAAAACATATCCTCGGTTATAGATATATTATAGAGGTGATATGGTCACTCCTTAATAGAAAAAATAACCTTTACTGTTGATGTTTTATTGCTAAAAAATCCCTTTTATATTAAACTCCCCAATGTAGCTGCTAAATCATATTGATGTGACATGTTGTTGCTGTATTTCACCAGCTATCTTCAGGAATAAGAAGCAACAAAAAAGGCCCAGAAATGAAAGCAGCATCATCACTAATAATGTTGAAATGTTGCTGGTTTTACATCAAACAAATCAGTCTCTTATTTTACTGCCCACATACAGTATATAGATGTACTGTAGAAATGAAAGCGTCTAACGTGCTGCAGGCGGAGATCTGTCCGCTGTGTCTGCTGCCTCTCTGAAGCTGCACTCGGAGGTTAATCTCATTATACATGTAAGCTGCTATTCCCTCTCTCTCATCCCGTCATGGAGAGACATCCAGCCTGTGTATATAGAGAGGGAAGGTCACAGGGGTCAGAGCCACATCTGGCTCCGGGCTGGGAGATATTTGTCTTCATTCGTACGGACAGAGCCGCGCCTCTCGCGGCGCTGCTGTCACTGTTATCTTTGGGAAAAGACAGTGACGCCCCAAAGCACGGAGGAAAAGTCTCTGCACATCCCTGACACGGGGAAGGATAAAAGCACACGCAGCAGTCATGGCGAGGTGTTGGTACTGGCAGCTCTGTGGGGAATCCTGCTCACTCACAGATCCTGGACCTGGAGCCCCTAACTGGCTCGGTTATGTCAAGATCACTGGGAGCAGGAGAGGAAACCAGGGCTGCATGCAGCGTTTCCAGCTGCGTGTGTCAACAACGCCTCTCCTGAGACTCATGGAAAGACAAAGCGCCACATTCCCATGTCGGCCGTGGAAAAAAAAGGGAAAGTTAAATATACTGGGTGGGAACTGGGACTAAAACGTTGGCCTGTTATATCTCAAGTTTAATCCAAAGATCAGCACACTAATCACAACGAGCTGAACATACAGGAGATTCATTTACTTTCTTGAAGAAACTGACATATTTAACACAAATGGACTGAAAGAAGGCCCCACTCTATAACAAGTCACTGTCTATAAAGAGATGTAACTACTGTATTTATTAATGGAAAATAATCATTTATAAGTTATAAATCATAAGATCAACAATAAGAACAACTTTTGGGTTGCCAGATTGTAAAAATATTCTCTTAAACCGGGTTTAGTCCTTGGCACTTTTTAGTCCCTAGAACTACTTTTAAGGAACTAAAAGGTTCCTTCAGCCGTCTGTGTTTCCGTCTGTGTCTGAGATTCAAGTTGTGCTGCTGTCGATCATGATTTACGTCTTTGCCAAATGGGGTCATTGAGTCAACGCTGGAAAAGAGACGAGCAGCAGTAGCAGAGCGGTTTCTAAACGCCTGAAATGCCAGACTTAAAGTGGCAGTAGGCAGAATGTTTTTGGCATCATTGGGCAAATATTCCATAATAACCTTTCAGCATATTGTAATTCAAGTGTTCTGAGAGAAAACTAGACTGTACAATACAAGATGATTCTGAAAACATTTGAGGAAAGAAATAGGCATTATTGTAACATAATATTGATTCATATTTGATTAGCGCGGCCTAGTTTGACCGTTTGGTCGGAGTGCGCGAGTGATTGACAGCCGGCTCTCTTAGACAGCAGATGGAAAACAGACCTCAGATCAGTTCTTACTGCTTGTTTTCCTCCGGTCTGTGAAATCTTGCAGATGCCGTTAGGAGCACCGGAGGACACCGGAGGACACCGGAGGACACCGGAGGACACAGAGGCACATGATTTTTTTCAGGTTACCCGTTTCATGTACTACTGTCAGGATATAGCAACCATTTTACAAAAATAACTTTTTTTAATCATATTTGCTCCAATCTGGCCTACTTCAGCTTTAAAGATCGGAAATGGATTTTGCGAGCCATTGCGGAGATCGACAGCAAGCCCAACCCCGAAAGTTCAGGTACTTTCAGAAAGTACTACCCCCACGACCGAAGCCTTTTTTCTGGGGGGTAAAAGGTTCCTGGAAAATGTCCCCATTATTTAATTAAGACCCTGGTTCCTGCGGTCGAAATGCAAAGAGGTCCTCAAACTCTCAATCGAAACAGCGGGGGGAGGGCGTCACCTGAAGAGACCCAGGAGGAGAGGAAGCAGAAACACACTAAAACAACACGTCACTGTGTGTGTGTGTTTTCTGCAGACACTCCCACAGACCGTCACCAGCTTTTTAGTTCCGCTGACAATCACTGCCGGCATTTCAGAGAACTACTGTACGCCAAAACTGTGAATCCAGGAAGACACACAGACATCCCAGCATGCAAACACAAATGTGCACTTTGCTGCTTTCAAAAAGCCCAAAAACGACACACAGAGGACTCAGTATGCATGCTTACACACACACACACACACACACACACAGTCCTGTAAGCCTCTATGGAATTCCTCTATGATAATAGTGGAAACTCAGCCAGCGGCCTCGCGGCAGACACCAGTGATCATCGAGCTCTGTCTTGTACAAGTTCAGTCTTGTGTGTTGTGTGTGTGTGTGTGTGTGTTATGCAAACATCTAGTGTCAGAGAGGGCACACACACACACACACACACACACACACACACACACACAGACACACGCACAGCTGGAGGAATTTATCTGAGCTTCTGTCCTGATGTGGAGGGAGCAAGCGAGCGGCAGGTTTCCCATGCTGCCTCGCTGCAGACCAGAGGGGACTGTTAACAATAAGCAGCTTTAGTGAGTCTCTTTACATCGGACCGTGTTGCACATTTAAAGCCACACAAATATCTATCTATAGTATGAGGCTCCCTGCAGGCTTCAGAGGGGCTGTAAAACTTTATTGGTCCCTCACAGGCAGAGATTTTACACTAACAGTATATTCATTCAATGATCATCAGTTTTTACAGCAGGAAAAAAAACACAGAAACTTCTCGAACCACTGTTGTAGTGAAGCTCAGTGTTTGCACAAAGCAAACACACACACAGCTGTGGGGCGAGTCACAAGGCTTCATGAGGAAATTGCAAGTTAGGATGCTTGTGTTTTATATCTCTGAATGCTCAGTCTTTTCAGTGCCTAACAATCAAGTATTCATGGTGCATGAGGATTTTTAGATTCAAATCTCAAAGGAAGTCGAGTCTTAAAGAAAGAAATTGTTTGGCATTTTGGGAAATACGCTTATTTGCATTCTCGTTGAAAGAAGATCGATACCGCTCTCCTCTTTGTCGGTTAAGTATGAAGCTACAGCTAGGAGTTTGTTAGCTTAGCTTAGCACAAAGACTGGAAACGGGGGGGAACAGCTAGCCTGGCTCTGTCCAACGTATTCTCTAAAATGGTTCGTATGATATCTTACGAAAAAGGTATTCAGTTTTCCTACGAATGTTCAGCAACATGTGTCACTTTCCGCTTGTTACATACAGTACATACAGTCTTCCATCTTCACAGGAAACAACTTCCTTAGGTTTAGGCAAACAAAACCACTAAATTAGGTTTAGGTAAAGATCACGGTTTGGCTTAAAATAACTCTGGAAGTGGCGTTACTTACCTGACAAATAAATCCACGTTGACCTCTGTTCACACGGGACCTGAACGCCGGTCTCCTGGGTGAAAGTATGCTGTTTTTTGATCCACCCATCCACCCCAACCTCCTCCCTACAAGGCGTTCATCGCTCTTTATATTTCCTTGTTCACGATTACGTTAATTACACACAAATTGATTTCATGGGATTTACATGAATTACAGTGTATTGCTTTTCGTAAATATAGCTACAAACGGTGTATGAGAACAGTCTGCTACGTCCAAACTAAGGTAACAAAAGTTGCCTACCAGAACCTTTAAAGCTCGTCTGTTTAATCTGTACAAAAAGCAAAGTGTAAAAACCAGAAGAGATGGCTTTTACTGGAGGTTATGTGCCAGAATATTTCTTGGCCGGGAGCAGTAACGTCCTGTTAATTAGTGAGCTTTAGAGGGTCAAAATATTAGCCTGTCCAATACTTTGGTTTATGACCAAATACCACACAAAATATCAAACTAATGACATTCCCATCAGCCTCAGCTGTACTTTGGGGTTTAGAGCTAATTTGAAAATTGTACAGTAGCAGGTTAATGGAATAGAAAATGCTTTGTCTACTTTTTGCCTGCAAAAGACAGAATTTGTGTTTGGTTTGCATGTGCAAAACCTGCTATTAAAAAAGGTACATTAAAACACATTTATGTAAAACACAATACACAATAGAAGCTACATTAAAAGGAGCACCAGGTACTTGATGGTGAGGACTGAATCAAGGTTAAATAAATATAAAATGCTGTGTGCTGAGGCAGCAGGATTAAGATATTTTATGGAAACTGTTGCCATAAATAAAATGCTAAACTAAGAAGTTTAGTGGAGTGGAGAGAACAATAGATGGAAGCTGGTTTGTTGTTAAAAAATGGGCATCTTTGTCTCTTCTATGATAGATTTAATCTGATTGTTGAACGTCGGTGCAGAAAACTGTGTCTTGAAATAAGTATTTGGTTGTTGATTTTGAGAAACTTGACACCAAAATCTGACACTTAACCTCAAAGTTGTAGATCTTTGAAACCAAACTCCAGTGTATCTGTGCTGGAAATAACTCGATACAACCGTACGTCCTCTACTTTTGGCCGGTTACCAGCAAGAAAAAGGAAAATATCACACAAAACTGACCCAGAAAACTTAAACCACAGCTGCGTTTCTCTCTTTAAGTTACTGTACTATCCTTAAAGAAGTTCAACTGTTTTCTTAATCAGTCAGCAGACACAGCTTTTTTCCAAGTGACGTCTGATGGAACAAAGCATCATTTGTGGTTTGTATATGCGAGTCACGCCACCAGATGGGTGGAGCTACAGGATGCAGAGGCTTGTGAGCAGGAAAGTACACTAACTACAGACAATGTGAAACGCTGTTTTAAACCACACCCTTCTCTCACCTGAGCTGCAACACACACAAACCAAATATTAGCAAATAAAAGGAAACCCTGTTTGCTTTGGGAGATAAGCACACTTCACATATTATTGTCGGTAGAAGGTGACGATGCATCCGGACTGTCGGAGCCGAGCCGACATGGTCGACTGGGAACTGGAGAAGGTCATGTTGTCACAAGGCACACGGTGGATTAGGAGGAAAGAAAAGAAGCAGCAGCACTGTTTACACACACACACCTACTAAACTCACATCTCTCACATAATAAAACACGGAGAATCATATCTTGGTAAGATAACAGAAAAAACAGATGCACGTGAAGACATTTTTCATTATCTGATGACAAATAGAGAAACCGGTTCTCAGGGGAAAGTATTTCTACTCTGATTCAGAGCTCTTACTCTCTATGAAATGGTATTAATACACTTCTACTGTGGCTTAGCAGGCAGCCAGCTGTCAGCGTGTGTGTGTGTGTGTTATAGTAAGTCTGTGATTGTATTTAGTCACAGTCAGCAAAAGAATAAGTTGAGAATAAAAGCTTCTCTACAATCCTCAAACTGTGAAAATCACAGCTGAGGCTGATGGGAATGTCCATTTTGTGTTTGGTGGTACATTTTCTTTTATTTTTATTGCTGGTAACAGCCCAAAAGTAGAGGATGTAAAGTCATTCTGAGTCCAGTGCAGCTACACTGGAGTTTAATATCCTAACTTAACCCAAACTTAAATCAAAGGAACACTGACGCACCATGGATATGTGGCAGGTAGGTTTTTAGTAGAGCAGAGAGCAGCAGTTCGTTTGAGGTGAACAAGCTGGCAAGCAAACAGGTTAACATGAAACAAACTGGCAAGACCGCCAGCAGGAGCTGGAAGAGCGGCATATTGACAAACCATGAGTGGCAACGATCCAGTGGAGGCTGTCAGTCCGTTGGAACAGGTTTATGAAGTGAAGAGGAGCTACTTGATTGGTGGACAGGTGTGCTGATTGCAGGAGACCAGCAGGAGGGTCGATTGCAGATTATGTCCAGGTGAGAAGGAGAGAGAGGACAAGAGGGGGATAACAAGCAAACAGACTAAACCAAAACACACCAAGCAGGTGTCATGGAGGAGGGACCGTGGCTGCAACACATTCTCATCCCAACTCGTCACATACTGACGCTTTGTCAGACCCCTCTGCGTCACTTTTCTGTCGCAGTAAACACGTGATTAATGTTGTGAATTAAACAAAAACACTTGCTTAGGTTTAGGCAATAAAACTAGTATATAGTATATAGTTAGGTTTAGGAAAAAGACAACATGGTTGGGCTTAAAATGACTACGTTTGTACAGTGAAATGACACTGAATGTTGTGAACACGAAACACGAACGAACAGCTGATTGTAAAGTGAAACTTAAAGCACGGGACACAGACAGTGGTCTCCTGGATGAAAGCCTTGTGTTTGTTGGACCCGTCCACCTCCCCTCCTACCCACCCGGTGTGTTTCTTTTGCTCATTTAACTACATCAACACAGCACTTTCCCTCAGTGTTTACATGCCGTGGATGGGTTTACATTGTAGTTAATGGAAAGCCTGGTGTGTCTCCTACCACCAAGAAAGGATGCCTTGTGCAGCGGTATCGCACACCAACGGCCGTGACAAAGCGTTGGTATTTGACGCCCTGGGAATGAGAACAGGCTGGATGAAAAGTCAGGGGATCCAAAAAAAGTGATCCTGAGGGGACCATAAATGTCTGAACCAAATTTTTGGGCAAACCATCCAGTAAAAATTTAGATATTTCAACTCAAAGACACAAATGTGAACCAACTAATGATGGAGTGAGAGTAAAAGTCAATCGCCAAAGTTACCCCAATTGATCGTCTGGGAATCATGAATGTCTGCGCAAAATTTCATGGCAATCAATCCAATAATTGTCACTAAAAAGCAAAAATGTTCCAGTCTGGATTAGCGGGTGGACCTAAACAAACAAAACACAAAACAGATGGAAGTTTCAACGTCTTTAAATCACTCATCACATCTTCATCATCATCATCATCATAATTTGTTCAGTATTTACACAAACAAGTCCTCCATAAAAACCCGGGAGGTATTTTCTCCCTGCCAGCTCTGCAGAACATAAAGCCCAGACTGGCAGAGTTAAACTGGGCAAACGGCTGCCTGCTTTGCCTCACCGCGTCCAACTGGAACATCTTTTCCATTTGCACACTGGCGACCCTTTCCAAGACATGACAGCATCCCAGTAAAAACTCATTCACACACACTCAAAAACGAGAGCTACAATAATCTGGAGCGTGATGAAATATTCAGTGTTTGTCTCGGCCTCCCGGACTCTGCTTTTTTAGAGTCACAGGGGACGTTTGAACGATCATGTTGGAGCTCCAGAGAGGCGTCTATTAGCAGAACATAATCTGATGGTTTGGGTTCTCAGGCTCGATCCGGCCCAGACGACGACGGAGTCATCGGGATCCAGCCGAGGCCCCGACGTGGAGAGCAGTTGGCAGACGTCGCTGTTAGGGTGTGTGTGACTAACGGCGTTGCTGAGCAGTCGGGTTGTTGTGATTCTGTTACTCCAGCTGGCTCGGCTCAGTGTAGGAAGTCCATTAGCGGGAGCAGTATTGGGCCTATCTGGGGGGAAAGGACTTCCAGATGAGAGATGTGGACGCTGACTGTCCATGAACGGATAAGTGAAGTGGAGCCACTCTTCTTCACAGGAAGAGGAAGAGATTTAATCTGAAATGCCACACACAGTCTAGATTTTTTTTTCCAACATTTAACAAAAAATAAATCATTCAATATCTGAAATAAGATCACAATTCAGTCTGCATATGTGTGCATCCTCCTGTTAGGTGTATTTTATTTCTGACATTGTAAACGGAATTTTTTAATTGGTTCATGCTTCATTTTATGGAAGTCCATTACTGTCATCAAAATAAATGGAGGAATAATAATTAAAAATGCAAAATAAGGATACTACATGTAAGTCAAATTGTTAGTATCAATTATGACACAAAAAAAAGAAATTAAGAAGCTATGCAAAATGTTTGACTCACCATGTCAAAACTAAGAAATAACAGGCAATCAATTAATATTTAAGATATGTTAAAATCATTAGTAAGCAAACCTGTTTATGTATTAGGGAAAAATACTAAAATTCAATTATTTACTGCTTTAAAAAATCGATACTATCAGTTTTATACTTTTTTTATTTACGATTTCATCATTTTGATTTAAAAAAATCTTCATAATCCTGATTTAGTATAGTTGTGTACTAAATCAAAATTAAGATTATATGACATTTAGTCAAAATTAAGATATTCCAAGTCAAATTTCGGACTTAAAATTTGATTTACCCGAGTCACTATTTAGAAATAACTATACTTAATATTTCATGAATTTGAATGATCATTGAATCATTTTACTTAACAAATCCTAATTTTGACTTAAAATCAAATTTTTCTTTATCATTTATAATCTAAGTGAAGCAGCTTCCCACAATTTGACTTATCTAATTAATTTGACGTTTTATGTTTTTGATCTCACAACTTTGACTTTATTCATTGTCCTCCTGGCGTTAATGGGCTCCCGTACATTTTAGACCAAAGTATATTTTCACACCGACCACTTTATTTTTGGGGTTTCCATCAATGTCCAACTTAAAGAAGAATCAATCTTGCATCAACTAAATCTAAATGTGAGCAAAAACAAGATGCTAACACAGTAAATACCAGCAGCACCAGTGTGAACATCTGCCAGATGGTGTAGTATAAAACGTGAGTGGAAACGCTTCTTTATTACTGATTAAAGCCAGACAGACAGACAGACAGACAGACGAACAGACAGACAGACAGACAGACAGATATGTGGTGCCAGCTGGGTCGCCCCTCCGAATCAAATCACTTCAATGAGAAGTCATTAACACTCTCAGTCTTTATACAGTGTATACACACACACACACACACACACACACAGTGGGATCATTTTACAACTAGAAAAAACAAGGCAAGAAAAACAGAGAAACAGTCTTAGCAGAGAATGTGTGCAAACCTTTAAGAGCAGAAGAGGAGGGTGAGGAGATGACGATAGTGCTACAGCTTGTGAGAAAACTTTAAAATGTTGCAAGACTTAGTGATTAAAAAGACAAGTTTGAGTCACGTATATGTCCAGCGTGTCACAGAGCAACGACACCGTGGACTCCAACTCAAAAAAACATACATTCATTGCGTTTATTCCATGTCATCCTGCTTCTTGATTCACCTCCCGGTCGGACGGTAAACAGACACATCTGATAACAATATTGCCATTAATTAAAACGCACAGATCAATCAATCATTCCTTCCGAGTCATTCACATTTCTTCCAGTTCTCATCACGCAGACGTTTTATTCAACAATAAATATGACAGGACATCCATCCACTTTTAAAGTGCTGTACGTAATGTTGTGATCCGTCTTAGAGTGAGACTATATAACTTTTGAAAGATGATATCACAAAATGTTACTAATAAAAAGTTGAATTCATTAGCAATAAAACACACACAGCTGTTTTGCTGCTCCAGCTTGACTTGACCTGATATGACCAGTAACTAATGGTGGCTAATGTTAGCAGACTCTCCACTACTGTAACACTCATTGTCACATTGATGTTGGGCTGCAACTAACGTTTATCTTCATTATTAATTAATCCGTCGTTTTATTATCTTGATTAAAAGGACCAGTGTGTAACATCTGGCAGCATCTAGCGGTGAGGTTGCAGATTGCGGGTGTAGAAAATCTACGATGGCCGATGTGAAAACTCGAATAACCCTATCTAGAGCTGTTGCAAGAGTAGCGTGGGCCATTTAGAGAATAGCCGATCCAGTGGGTAGAGTGTGTATGTATGTGGGAAGTGAGTGGTGAAGCAAGAGAGAGAGAGAGAGAGAGAGCGTCGAGTGACGTCGGGGCTTAACTCCAGAGCGAATAACGTTATCGACTCCGGCCCAAGCAGTAAAAGTTAACACAGTGGTTTGTCTGTTCTGGGCTACTGTAGAAACATGGCGGTCGGCTCCGTGAAGAGAGGACCCGCTCCCTATGTAGATATAAACGGCTCATTCTAAGGTAAGTTTCAGGTGATTATACACTAAAGAAAACATAGTTATTAATATTATATTCCATTTCTGCCAATACATCCCCCTAATTGTTACACACTGGTCCTTTAAAGCAAAAGGGAATTAAGGAAAATTCAGTGTGATTATTCTGTAATTACCACTTGCCAGGCTATCGTTCAAAAGTTACATCTTCTCACTTTAAATCTACTTCATAAACTTTTAATGTTTGGGAAATAAAAAAAAAAAAATGAATACAAAGACAGATGAGTACTTCAAATAAAGCATTAAAGAGAGGATGATGTCTGTTAGAAATCACTGTAAAGACACTAAATGATGAAAAGAACATCGCCGTGAATAAAGTAGTTAGAGAAGCCGCCTCAAACGTTTAAATAAAAATACATAAACACATCGTAAGACGAATGCTTGTTTTGCTTAGTCAGTGCCGGCACATGCGAACAAAAACATCATGACAGACATCTGACTTCACTGTAAGTACAATCTTCAGAGTCACAAAAAGGCATTTAACTGTACTCCTGCAGAGCGGGTATGGCGTATCAAGCAGTGTTTGAGGCCTCACACAGTGTTACAGGAGGAGGAGTGGTGGTGGGAGGCAGGAAGAGAGACAGAATTAAAATAAAGTAATCATCTCCTGGTGAGCCCTGACGTCCTCCGGGCGTCTGTCAATAGCGCCTGTTTTGTTCCGAGGCGACGTGGAGGGACGTGGATCCCTTCTAGCGTTACAGTAACATGCTTTTCAAATGTCAGACTCTCTACCTCCCTCTCTCTCTCTCTCTCTCTCTTTATTTCTCCCCTCCTGTTGAGTGTGCATTCCTCCTGTTACTTCATGCACAGAGAGGAAGAAAGTCTCAGCGTTTGATTGCAGAAGGAGGTCTCGTTCTGCTCGGTGGGCCGAGCATGACAACAACTGTGCCCGAGGTTAACTCAGGTTAGAAAATGTCTGCACTCTTTAACTTCTGTAAAGTGCTTTGGATACAAGCATCCGAGTCCACAGCCTGGAGATTACCTCCAACCTCCTGATGCACTTCTAGTTCAAAGATGTCCGAGCATTGAAATCCACAAAGCGGGAGGGAGAGGGGTTATTTATTAGTTAACCGTTGTCGTCAGGTGGAGCGGTTACTGCTCGGTGGGACACACGTTGCGGTCTTTGCAGCAGAAGTAATGCACCACCACGCCGTTAGGATACCTGGCGAACGCACTGAAAGAGAAACAGAGGATGCTTTACTGTTGGATTATTACTCGATGCATCACAGCAGATAAATGAGCGTTTCATTAAAATTTAGAGGAGTGAACTAAAAATGAACAGGGCGTGAAATTAACAGCAGCTCAGGGCATAAAATCACGCTCAAGTTAATAAAATCATAACTGCAGACACTAAAGAAGCTGATAAAAAGAGATGAAAGATGACAAATGGAAGATGTGGTTCCACTGACAGTGTTATAATACACAAATTAAGGAGGATTGATGACAACCCTCAATAACTCTACAAAAGGCACTTTTTCAAGATTCACAGATTTGTCACTTGCAATAATAATAATTACAAAATAACATAAAGGATAATATTTCAATATATAAATGAATGCAATTAAATAAATAAAAAAGTTGTTCATACTCGTGTCATAACAAAAACCTCCGCTTTTTTTGTGGAAAATAAATTCCTACACTGAGAGGGTGTTACCTGTTTCCTATTTTCTTCTTGCAGACTCTGCAGGTCTTTTCCTCCGTAATGACACATTTAACCTGCTGGTGGAAGATTCGCTCCTCCTGCACCTAAAAACAGAAAACATGCAAGGTCAGCAGAGATAGACGGCAAACAGTACATCAGCTCTAACATCTCGTTTCTGTGGCAGAAACTGTTTCTGTTACCATCGATGACGAGCTGCAGCCAGAGTTCTGACGAAGACCAAATGCTCTTCTCACATCACCCCAGTTTTAGCCTCTCTGCACTGGTTACCAGTTTCTTTTAAAATCTTACACATAACTTACAAGCTTTACATGGCCAAGCACCAGAATTACATCAGTGAAATTTTAACTCCTTACTGTCCAAAAAGGCCTCTCAGATCTTCTGGTTCAGGCCTGCTAACGGTTCAAGAGTCCAGGTTAAGGTCAAAGGGCGACCTCCTCAGCTTTGGAACAGACTTCCAGGTAGTAGCTTTTAAATCCTGTCTTACAGAATTGCCTTTTGGCTGGACAACTAGTCTTATCTGTTTACATAATACAGCTCTGTGGAGCAACCATGTGATGTCAAGTTTATTTCAAAAGGTACAGTGTGTAGGATTTGGCGGCATCTAGTGGAGCAACGGAAGTCAGACGGCGGTTGGCGGTCCACGGTTTTGCACTCTGCTGCTCACGTTACCGCAGTTTCACCAGCGTGTCGGAGAACTACGGTGGCCTTCAGGTAACGTAAAAACATGAAAGGCTCTCTCTAGAGCCAGTGTTTGGTTTGTTCGTTGTATTTCTGATACTTTTCGATCAGTACTTCCCGACCTGACGGATTGAACACCAACAATGGAGTCACAAAATGACTAAGGAGTTGAGAGAAGATTACAGGAAAAGAAAATAAGAAAGAACTTGATGGAACAAAACTTTGTTTATTTTTGGGATATATATTTATATATATATATATATATTAGCTTTTTTCTTGCAAACAATACTTTTTCATCTTCAGGCCGCTGAAAATTTAAGTCCAACAGAAAGTCATACCAAAATTTTTTTTTCAAACTTATTGTTAATATGTTTTTATTAATTATTAAATGTATTTGGGGAAATAGCAGATATACTCATTAAGAAAAAGTGAGCAAACTTGCACTGTAGCTTATAAACCATACTAGGCAGATAGCGTGCTGTTAGCAGTGGTATTGAAGAGTAATGACCACACCAGTATCTAAGCATCTAAGTGACTTTTGCGTGCTCACATGATGTGCTGCAGCTGAGCAGCTAAATAATGATCTAGCCTGCAAAGCTGGCGTTAGCAGTGAACCTTTCCCTAATGAAGGACAAGCTAAGGTGCAGGAGAAGATGAAGTTAGATAAGAAGGAGACTTTAGCAGGAAAGCTAATGTGGTGGTTGTTCAAAGTCTGTGGTTATTGTGTTGTGTAGCAGGCTGCTGTCTGGCTGTTAGTCATTTTGTCTGCCGATGATAGAACGATGATGTTTCTGCACATTACTGATGCAAAGGTTTGATGGAAACAAGTTCTCCGTCTACGTAGACAAATTACTAACGGTTTCTGTTTTGTTTTTTTCTCAAAGGACAACAGAGGACATGTGATTTACAGAGCAGATAAACACGCAGTTTAATTTCAGTTGGACTCCAATCTGACAGGAAAAATCAATCTTCAATTGAACTGCTCTCAATTAACAGACATGCAACGTGTGGCCAGAGGCAGTAAGCAGAGCCTGCTTTGTATTAGAGGCTGGGAACCCTGCCGCACTACACAACTACAACAGATCTGATTATCTATCGATGAGTTGATGTAAACAGTGCTTTTCGTAAAATGTGGCTGTCGCTGTTCATCGCATCCTATGTGGTAGAGGAACTATTATATAAAGTTTCTGTACTACGTATTACGTGACATAGAGAACATTTAACATAACACAGTATGTTTAAGACATGAGTGCTCTATTTCAGCAACTCTGGTCGGGTGTCTATTGCCGAATTTATCCACATTGTTCCAGGATCAAATCTTCAAATTCCTCTCTAATAGTTAACATTTGAAAAGTCATATGGTTCTCACTATTTGTCCTTCAACCTGAGCTCCCAGTGTCACACATGAACACATCTACTGTAGCTGGTGAAGCGTCCTTGATAATTAAATGTATCTCTCGCAGATGACGGGAAGCAATTTCATTGCCGACCCTGCTCTCTGACTTCCCCAGAGGGAAGACAATAAACTAGTTCTCTCTGAGAGGATCAATAAAGTTTCACATTATCTTAATAAGAAAGGAGGACGGAGGCTGGATTCGTCGTCAGCACACAATAATCAATTCCCACCACTTTTTCTTAAAGGGTAAGTTTGGTGTTTTTCAACCTGGACTCTATTTCCCCATGTTTTTGCATTTAAGTGACTAATGTGGAGAACACTTTTTGAAATTCGTCCAGTATTGAGGGAGAACGCTGCAGCCGTTAAATGCGCTAATTGCTCCGGGCAACTCCTCACCGTCAATTTACCTCCATTAAAAGTGCTTGTTTTTGCCACTGACTGGCAACAAAGTTATGGAAAGGACCCTACAGAGAAATAAAACGTTTTTCCTTACCTATTGCTTGATACGATCTGTTTGTTATTGTGTCATGTGACTTGTTGCCAGAAGACAACGGTGGAAAACGTGAGTGAAAGTTAGAGAGAGGAGTGCCGGTGTTGTCAGAGTTTGTTGTGTTGGAGTACAGAAAGCGTAGCTCAGTGTTATCTAAAAGATTTTCAATGTCATGGCTGAATATTTAGATGATTTCTCCTTGAGCGAGACTTGGTTACACCCAATAACAAACAGACCGCATCAAGTGAAAGGTAAGGAAAATGTTTTATTTCTCTGTAAGGTCCTTTCTATAATGTTGTCAGACACTTAAAATAACAACCTGAGCATGACGGTGGCAAAAACAAGCACTTTAAGTGGACTTACAAGACGGTGAGGAGTGAACGATTACATCGCAGCCCGCTCCAGGTTGAAAAATACAGAAGTTACCCTTTAAGAAAGGCTTGTTTTTAACTTCACGTAACCGTCAGTCACGTCTATAGCCAACTATGTTAGAGGTTACAGCTGAAATTTGAATCTAATTTCCATGTAAACAAATGCTCCAGGACTCACCCTGAGGAACTCGGCCTGCAGCAGACTCTTCAGCACCTGGTTGCAGCGTTTCCTCTGCGCCTTCTCCTCCAGGACGCTCTCCAGGAAGACCCGGATCTCTCGGATCTGAGTGTTTGCTGGCAGAAGATTGATGGCCTGGAAAAACAAACAAAAAAAAGGTTGGCTTGTTAAACACTGTTGCCCAGACATTATTAGTTTTTCCGTCATTATGAGAGGGAACTATATAGATGGGAGGAAATCAGATGCAAATTACACTAATTTTAAAAGTATAATCTATAAAATAAGCATCTTCTCCTCTAGCAGAGGAGGTGATATTCATGTTTTGATGAAACACTGTATTCAAAGGGAACAGTGATAAAGACTTTGAATCAGAGAGTCATTTCCACATTCATCTGACACATTATTTAATAAAGGAACTACACAACTCATTAATCATTTCAAATTGATAATACTAAATGAAATTACTCCCTGTTGGGATCAGTAATTTGCTGCTACATGACTTCCCTAACAGCATCTTCCCTTACCTTTAGAAATAACATTAACTCGCCTGTGTGCTTCTGAGTGAACGCTCAGGGAGACGAAACACAATCAAGGCCAGTGCTGCTGCTGTCCTCTTGTTCAATGCAATTAAATTAAATGAGCACAAATGGCCTTGTTACACTCAGACAGCTCAGAGTTAGCTGAGAGTTTCCTGCTGGAAAACCACTGAGAAACAGAGCGGGCATTTAGTTTGTGTAGAACTCAACTTCAATTCTGTATTTGGACTGTTTTTTTGTTTAATTAACTGACTGATACTTTTAAACAGTGAGTTAATGCACAACTATGTTTGATTATTTAATACCTTTCTGACAGTTAGCCGACCCTGCCACCACCAACAGTTACTGTTTTCCTTTTTGAGAGCACCAACAACGTCTATACAACATCAAGATTAACAACCTGAAAGCCTTCAGTCACGTTTTGTGGATGTTTTAAGAGAACAAGGAGCCGATCCGGCTGCAGGGACCTCCATGTTCAGGATGTTTGTTACTTGAATGCTGCGGAATTTTAATGAAAATTCCTCTTCAAACATCTATTGTGCTGAAGTGCTGTTGAACAAGGAGCCTGACCCCGTTGCTCATGAAGAGCTCCTCATTAGCCAACAGAAAAAGAATGAGGTTGTGCTGAGTAGCTCTTACTTACTGGAAGGTGCCACTTGTTCCCAACTACTTGTAATCAAACCGGAGTTTTGAGACAAGAATTTCTGCTGAAACAATTCATCAATCGACAGAAAATTCCTCGCCAACAATTTTGATAATCAATGAATAATATATGAAGCATAAAAGTCTTATATTTGCTGTTTCCATGTTCTCAAATTTCAAGAATATCCTGCTTTTCCATGTTTACCTTTGTAAATAGCATTACAAAAATGTAATATCTTTGGGTGCAAGACTGTCAGTCAGACAAACCAATACGGAGATGTCACCCTGGAAACTTGCTTTTTCACTACTTTAAGACGTTTATAGACTAAATGATAACTTGATTATTCAAAGCAATATATTGACAGACTACTTGACAATGAAAATAATATTTAGTTGCAGCTCTAGACAAGAAATTGTAAAAAAACAAACAAAAAAACAACTATAATTACCGCCTCATGGCTGTAACCTTCCGCCAACCAGTCAAGTTACAGTTTACATCCATATTTGTCCAAAATGTCATCACTTCATCATTTTATCCTGTTAGATATTTGTGTGAAATTGTCATACTTTGCATATGAATTCTTGAGTTATGGCCAAAAACATGTTTTGTGAGGTCAAAGTGAGCTTGACCTTTAACCTCTAAATTACTCCAGTTCATCTTTGAGTCCAGATGGACGTTTGTGCCAGATTTAAAAATGTCCCTCCAGGCGTTCCTGATATACTGCGTTCACAAGAATGGTCCGGACAGATGGACAAATAGACAACCCGAAAAACATAATGCCTCCGGCCACGGCTCGCTGAGGCATGAAAAGATGAAACATTGACCAACAAACATACAAAAAAGCTGCTTCTAGTCGGAAGTTTTTGCTGAAGTTTTGTACAGTCTTGTCTTGTGCTCTCTTGGCGAGGCAGTCTGGGAGCGAGGCCAGGAGAAATTAAACCAGGGTGCCATAAAGTCAATGAGGGGGGCGCAGCGAGGCAGAGTGGCAATGAAAGACAAGATGGAGAGCTTCCCGGCTGTGAGATCTCAACCTAAACTCTCATATAAACCTGCAGCGTTCCCCACCAGAGATTCTTAATTTGACATGTCTGTGGTTGAGCACAGATCAGCGGAGCCTTTCACACACAATCACATCCACTTTAAATCACAGATACAACAACACAGTCTGTTATGGTGTACTCACAGCGGGGATATAACTCAGAACAGATAAACTTGTTCGTTTTATGTATTCAAATATTTACAGTCACACAGTGGAGGCGTTTCAAAGACTCTGTCTCTGTTGCTTTGTGATAAGACATGGAAAGAAAGAATATACAATCAGCTGAGTGGCGTGGACTGTGTGGAAAGATGTTTTTCAGCTGGATCTTATTGAAGAACACAAAACCAAATAGCTTCATGAAGTGTTCCTTAAAGGTTCTATACACAAGCAGCTATTTTACCTTCAGTCTTAGTCTTTAGACAAAAATGCTCGTTAGTTTTAGTCACATTTTAGTCACTTTTATCCTTCATAGTTTTAGTCGACGACAATTCAAAACAATTTAATCGACAAAGTCATTACATTTTAATCAACTTTTAGTCAATGTGTTTTCTCTCTTAATTTTATCAGCTATTTTTTTTATTTAGTCTTAGTCCTGTATCAAATGTCCCTTTTTAGTCATCAGATTAAATTCGCAAATTTGAGGACTTGCTTGATAAAAGACTCTACTTTGACTTGGTATTCATGACTTTAGACTTGACTTAGACTTGCGACAGATGACTCTAAGGAACTTGACATTTTTCTAGATGTTGACAAGTTACGTTTTGTTTTAGAAACATGACTGAGTGATTTCTAGTCCTATGCGTGCAAACCTGGCAACCTACTACTTCATAAGACTTCACTTGTGACTTGTTTGACTTATAGCAGGGACTCGACTTTACTTGCTTGATTCTCACAACAGTAACTTGGAACTTGCTTGAGACTTGGAGGTTAAGACATGAACATGTGTGACTTACTCTCACTTCTACTGCTAACACTAGCTACCTAAAACATCAAGTAAAATATGCTTTAGGAAGTTAAAGTTTGTTGCTTTAATTGAATGTTTGGGACGCAGCTAGCAAACGGTTATGACTACAGTATACTTCCTTTGAAGAATGTGTATTCTTTGGAGGAGGAAAATCTGGAAGGTCGCCTTCAGCGAGCTGCACTCTGCCATTTCGCTTTTACAATGCTGTGTGGGTGGTCACCCTTTTACACTGAATTCACACCAGAGCAGTGAGGCCAAATAAAAGTTTAACTTATAGCAGTGAAGTGCGGCCAGATCAGTTAACAGATCCTGTGACTCCTGTGACATGTTGACCTATGTTACAAAGAATTTCTTCCCGCCTGTAACACATGAACACACATGAATACGCCTAACAAATAGTTGTTTGCTGCTATATTAATGCTTAAAATCTCATATATAGCTCCTTTAAGGGATATCTTCTTTACTAGACAGCATTCGGTGGATTGTGACATAAAGGTTTGACAAGTAAAATAGGTTGTGAGCTCGTTTTGAACAGAACAGCTTTAATTCAATTAACCCTTTGCTATTTTGGTTCTGGGTTCAGGTATTTGAAACACGTATATTAAAAGAATTTCATCAAAGATATTCACACGCCTCTCGAGGGAGATCTGCACCCTGGTGGAAATCTTTGTTTTGGTTTGCTGGATCTTTTCTATCACGAAGGCAGCAACCTGGTCGCTGCTTTAATTTCCCACCAAATGATTAATTCTGTGTGAGCGCGTGTCATCCTTAATCATGTTATTCCATCTCGTTTTAATCCAGCCTAAACAAGCCGACTCTTATCAGTTCCACTTTCACGTCTTGTCTGAATTAGCAACGATTACTAAATTTGAGCGATGGCAAAGATTCAACTTATGATAATAAAGCCCTGGCTTGAATTAGAAACTAATTCTTGCTTTCTGATTTAATGAGCAGCTTGAAGTACCAGATGGAATCGGCTGAGTAGGAGAGTTGAATTCAAGTGCAACGGTTTTGTGCACGTGTCAGAAGACATC
This sequence comes from Sebastes fasciatus, assembly GCF_043250625.1. Classification (NCBI taxonomy): domain Eukaryota; kingdom Metazoa; phylum Chordata; class Actinopteri; order Perciformes; family Sebastidae; genus Sebastes; species Sebastes fasciatus. The sequence goes on along the minus strand of NC_133809.1, from coordinate 5,941,746 downwards.
GGGGGTGCCTGGGTTAGCTCAGTTGGTAGAGCGGGCGTCCATGTATCAAGGCTTGGTCCTGACCGCGGCGGCCCGGGTTCGAATCCGGCCTGTGGCCCTTTCCGCATCCACTCTCTCTCTCCCCCCTTTCAAGACTCTATCCACTGTCCTCTCAATAAAAATGGAAAATGCCCCCAAAAAAATAACTTAAAAAAAAAAAAAAAAAAGAAGACATCGGCAGCCTCACAAAAGTTTAAGTACTTTTCTGCGTCAACTTACTGACACAGTTTGTCCTGTCTTAAAGGGACTGTTTGTAACTTCTTACACGTATAAATCAATCCGGGTCGGTGTCCCATGCGCGCTCGCGTGTGGCTACGCTGTTCAGACAAGACTCCAACACAAACTACACGGAAGCACCAAAACCGCAAAGTTATATCTAGTGATGCCTGTCTTGCAAAACAGTGTTGGCCACGGTCAGAGGACGAAGGGGAGACCGTAGCTTTGGTCTCCAGGGCCGGAGTCTCAGCTGTACTCTGCTCCTCTGCCTGTTTGCCTTCACTCACATGCCGCGCTCGTTCTCGCTATTTCGCTTCACTCTCACGTTTATGTGCGCAAACTACACACTGCAGAAGAGTTAGTAGCTTTGAGAATATCTAGTGAATGTACAGTGGACGTTTGTGCAGAAATAAATGCTGCAGCTCCTCCAGACCAACAGAGGTTTCCCATGTCTTGTGAAGTGACGAGGCTCCGCAGCGAGAAATGTTATCGTCTCTGACCAAAACTCCGGTGTCTCCCCTGTTCCCTCCGGCCGCGGTTGGGAGGCTGAGGCAGGAAAAGCAAACACTAGGATAAGCATTGATTCATGGAGAGACCTTCGTCTGGTCAGCTAACATTACTGCCAAGCAGCTGAAATATAGAGTGATATTGTGGTTTTAGCTGACGTGTGTCGCCTCACTGTTTTGAGCGATGCTCGTTCATGTCTATGTAGAGCTAGCACAAGCGCGAGCCCGACGCGGACTTTCGTTGACTTAACGGCCACAGGTGTCGCTGTTAACAAGCATTTCTGATTGTTACAAACAGTCCCTTTAAATGCAGTAAACACATGTTATACTCTAAGGAGATAAAAAACAGTTTTATTTGTGAGTATTACCAGACTGGGCTTTGTTGGTGAGGAACGTGGGTGGCGCTCTGTCGTCATTTACCTTGGTGGTGTTGAGTTTGCTGTGGTGCAGCTCCAGGACGTGCAGGGCCGCCTGCAGGTTGGCCTGAGGCTCCGACAGCTCCATCTTTATGGGCCCCAGGCAGTGAACGTCAGGAGGCGACAGGTACATTCGCAGCAAAGACAGATAAACCTGAAGGGAAGAAACACAGCTGTTAGTACTTAACTTATCTGATTCAGAATCTTTTTCATAACACTCAACCAGACGATTGTCATGAAGATACAGATGAAGGAACAGGACCACACACACAGGACTGCAATATGTCATGCAAGACAATAATGAAGAGAAAATAACAACTATGTGTTGTTTCACAGATAAAAACTGATTAACTGAGTAAAACAGTAAGAAAGATAAAACAAGATACAACATTTGCAAAGTTACAAGAGAAAGACTTCTTAGATAAGAGAAATTTAATTGAAAATGCAAAATTTATGGTTAAATAGTAAACTGCATTTCATTGTCTCAGTAAGTTGAAACTAATCTAATCGAATATAAAAACAATATAAAAGAAGTTAGAGGACCCTACATGACTAAAATCATACTGAGTTTGTATGCAGAAAAATAAAATAAAAAAATAAAAAAATAAAATTCCATATTTTGTGAAGTGTAAAAATGATTATAGATGAAAAAACAAACAAATATGATATTGCATGTCAATTACTGAAATGTAGCTATGCTGGTAGGCTACGTAGGCTAGCTGTTTCCAGTCTTTATGCTAAGCTAATCGGCTGCAGCTTCATATTTAATGTGCTGATTTAATGAGTGGTATTAATCTTCTCATCTATCTAAAGGCCTAAAATGACAAACTGTTCCTTTAAAATCAGCTTATAATAATGGGTTTCATATTAAAAGTAGACTTTACCAGCCTTACAATCAGCTGTTCATTCGTGTCCCATGTTCACAACGTCAAGTCACATTTTCCCTTTATAAACAGTGTTTTTAAGCCCAATTATGTTGTTTTTCCTAAACCTAACTAAGTGGTTTTGTTGCCTAAACCTAAGCAAGTGTTGTTGTTTAATTCACAACGTTAAGAACCTGCTTACAGTGACCGAAAAGTGACTCAGAGCGGTCTCACAAAGTGTCAGTATGTGTCGAGTTAGGATGAGTGTTGACTTTACACCCAGACATCAAATACTCAGTGTCCAAACATGGATCTTACTTCTTTCTGACCTTCACAAGAACAGCAGTGATTCATTGATTTCCCCTCCAACCTAATGCTGATTCATTCATTTTCATATAGGTCTTGTTTGGTTGCAGAGTCAAGCAACATTTCATACACATAACAGACAATGTCAGCTGTCATTTCTGAAGAATAAGGTATTTTTTTTGTAGAGCTTGCTGCGTGCCTGTCATTGGGAGCTTCAGCCATAAATAATCCATTATATTTGTGTAGCACTTTTTTGCAAACACAGAGGCACTTAACAGAAGGCAGCAGAGCGTACGCAATGAAAAAAGTGGTCATAAAATAACAAACAAAACAAAATATGAGAGGACAAAGCAAAGAAAGTATTTCTGAAAAAAATGAACAAAAACATGAAGAAAACATTGAAAGCTACTTACGTCTTTATTCCCTTCCACTTGACTGTTGTAATGGCCGTGACAGTATCTGCAGAGCACACAGATGAAAATCATGAGCAAAGACAAAACATGAAAGTTCTGCTTATTTACAAGATGTTTGATCAACATGCTCACAGCACTGTAACAAGATAAACAGGATGGCACAGTTAAGACACGTGATCTGTTTCAGTTGAGGCCTTTAAAATGTATTTTGCTGCCTTGCAATTAAAGGGACAGTGTGTAGGATTTGGTATCATCTAGTGGTGTGGTTGCAGATTGCAACCAGCTGAGTACCCCTCCGCTCACTCCTCCCTTTCCAAGACTGCGGTAACATGAGCCGCCGAGAGCATAACAGTGGTAATGCCGTTCGCCTCGCTCAGAGGCCATCCTTAACATAATAACACTACTTTAGGAGCAACAGACGGCGGCTGGCGGTACCACGGTTTTGCACTCTGCGGCTTATGTTCCCGTGTGTAACAGTAACAGTGAAAAGGATTAATTGAGCGTGTTATATTATTACAGTATTATTACTGATGCATTAACATGTATGAGTATTTCAGTGGCTAAAATTTCAACAACTTTAGCTACTTTATGCATTGTTGGGTAGATTAATCTATATCGATGCGTCATATTTTATAAATGGATCATATTTTTTATATGTAATGCATACATACTGTTTCTTTAAATATGATTTCTGGGGGAAAAAAAATTATTTACTGCTTTAGACTCTTTTACAGTCAGAAATGAATTCCTCATCATCAGTCAGATTAGCTGCTGGAGTTAGCAAACATGTTGGCTGGTGGTTGGAGTCTGTGTTGTTTGCAGGAGTACTCACTCTTCAGCCATGCGAGTGTCTTTCAGGATGTGCACATAGATGAAGAGCGCCTGCTCGTGTTTCCCCATCCGACCCAGAAGCAGAGCGCGCTCCTCCAGCAGGCCTTGGAGAAGGAAAACAAGGTCAAAGGTTGCAAGTTTCACCTTCCTTCAGCTTAAAGGTATATAACTAAAACATTCCTCTATAACTGAGAGCATATGTACATGAGGTGATGGGAAATACATGAAATACTTTGTTTTTCTTCGGTGCGTGTTACATAACGCTACATTGAGCCCCTTGAGGCAGATTTATGATATTGGGCTATATAAATAAAATTGACTTGACATATATACTGAAATTAAAATCCGTGGTAAGCTTTGAATTTCTACAGCTTTCTTTTTGAAAAACAACTGATTTCCTTCCATACTCTAGGTATAAAGGCGTAAGACATTATTTTCACATATCACAAAGGGATCATGAAGTTAAATATCAGCTTCTACAGAAATAATCCTTGTTTGTATTTGTTAAGCTAGCAGAAGAGACGTCTCGTTTGTCCACTGTGTGAGCCACAGTTCTTACCGTCAAAGGGGAAGTCACTGATGAGTCTTGATGGTTCATAGCTGGTAGAGATATCCAGGAAAGACAGCAGCTTGTTCCTAAACTCTCCCAGATCTCCTTCCTCCTTCCCCGCAGCAACAGCTGGAACTCCTACAACAGCACAGAGGGTTTAATTACAGAGTCTAGCGCTGCGGAGATTGGTCGATTAATCGATTAGTTGATCAACAGAATGTTAATCTGCAACTATTTTTGATTATTAACTAATATTTATAACCATTTTTTTCACTGGTTCCACCTCCTTAAAAGTGAATATTTGCTGCTTTTCTTAGTTTTCTGTGATTGGACTGTTGGTCAATCGTTTGACTCTTGGAAACTGTGAAGGGACATTTTTATTCACAATTTCATGACATTTTATAGACCAAATGATTAATCAAAAAATTGAGATAATGATTGGCAGATAACTAATTAAAAAGTGAACAAATATGCTGCTTTATGCAAATGTGTGAATATATGTATTATTGTAAATCAATTACCAACCCAAAACAATGACAAATATTGTCCAGAACCCCTCACAGGTACTGCATTTAGCATACAAACTACACTCAAATCATAACATGGAAAACTGCAGCCCAACAGGCAACAACAGCTGTCAGTGTGTCAGTGTGCTGACTTGACTATGTCTTGCCCCAAACTGCATGTGATTATCATAAAGTGGGCATGTCTGTAAAGGGGAGACTCGTGGGTACCCATAGAACCCATTTACATTCACATATCTTGAGGTCTTAGGTCAAGGGACCCCTTTAAAAATGGCTGATTGACAGTTAGTGGTGGTAACTAACACGCCAACAAAGGTAGTGAAGAAGAAGGCCGCTAGCGAGCAAACATGGATGTAAACCATGCAGGTTTTTAAATATCTAAAAGTCGGCTTTGCAAATGTTTTATGAGGAAGGAAAATGCACTCAGCACGTTTGTTAGACCTCAATGACACACACAATGTGTTTTGGTGAAAAACACTGGATGTAGACAGAACTTTTTTTTTGTCTACAAGAAAGCTCCACAGGAAATCTCAACGGGGCACATTTGAGATGAACCTGAAAATAGTGCTGCTACAGCGACTATAAATAATCTATATAAAACTGAATAATCTCAGAAAAACAACGGGCTGTGTTCTGCAATGTGCTTCGTGAGGAAACGTGAAGCAATAACCTGCCCAAAGGACATATTTATTTATCTAATTAGTTGTTTTTATTAGTTTATTTCTCAGACAGAGTGAACATTAATGAGCATCCCTGGAAATGTCTGACAGATCCATTTCAATACACGAACCCCTGGATGATCATTAAAAGACACAAACACAGAGAGACGGATGGACTTCATAATAAGTCCTGACGTAGACTTTATCTGAGAGGCAACTATCTGGATGAGTAAGCACAGGCAAACTGAATCCATATGCAGTGATGGAATCACATGAAAATCCTACGATATATTAGAATTGTGTTTTTTTGGCATTAAGATGATATTAAAGCCCGAGGGCCACATTTTCCTGCAGCTCATAAAGCATTCCCTTTACTTTCCAGCTTCAGGTGGACATAGCTAGATATCTGTCAGTACCTCTTATTACATCTGTATCAAGATGAAAATAATAGTTTTTAAAGAGGTAAAAAGTAGTTAGTATAAAACTTTTCATGACTTTTTAAGGGCCCGCAGATACTAACTTTCTGTTGCATTTTTTTCAAATGGAAACGTATTTTAGCTACTTAAAACAGACCCACCTAAAAACATTTACATCAGTTTAAGCATACGCTATATTTGGAATATTTTCACAGCTTACCTCGCCATCAGGCAGCCCTTATATTGCTGTCTTCAAAGCCACCAGACTCCATTCACAAAAACAGTCATTTTACCTCGCAGAACACGGGAGTTGCTGGTCTACTGCTACATTTATCAGTTTGTTTGTTTGTGTTATTGTGTGACTTTCGTATCCACAATAACATGGCCACACAGCAGTACATTGCTTAGCTTCCGTGCCGGTACTCATGTCTGGTTCTCCAAACTGGGAGCATGCTGACCGTCATCTAAGTTACTGTGTATGTAACGTTAATACACTGACAATAAGGATGTATATATACTGTATATGTAGCAACGTCCTCATGTGGAAACCTATGTCAGGTCACGTGGGAAAAACGTTTTTAGAAGGGCATGGGTAAATAGCATTTTGACGCTAAAACATACATACGTTGACCGAAATTGTTCATATTTGAATACATAAGGAACACGACTGGGAAGCTACACAATGATATAAAAACCTCAAAATAATGGCCCCACCCTTTAACTTAAATTACGTATTATCTTGCTCGTACCTTCTGGCAGTGAGTTGAGGTACTGTTTCATGAGGCCTTGAACCCTCTCCAGGTAGAGCTGGATCAGCACATTGTGAAACTCCGGGCCCTTATCGTCCCAAATGTAAACGATGTGCTCCAAATATGGGATGGCGAGCTCCTTGAAGCCCTCCTTCAGGAAGTTCAGCACCTTGTCTCTGGGCAAAGTCTCCACCTCTGTCAGGTCCTCGGTGAAGATCTGGACAGGAAGAGACATTTTTAAACCTACAGGAGAGCCTTCTTCATCACAAGTGAACATCAAATATAGTTTGATTTTATAAACAATGGTCTTTTGTCATTTTGATAACTGGAGGTTATGTGAATTAAAAAGGTACAACAAATTAGTTTACATCAATGACCACACAGCAACAAATACATATATATATATATATATATGTCTCACCTTCAGGCCATCCTCGGGACAGATCTTCAACACCCAGGGAGAAAACTCAAAGATTATCCCCATATTCTCCACTCCTGTGTGTGTGCGGGATTACAAGAGTAAATATAAATGTAAATAAGTCACTTTAAATTCACCAGGGAAGCTCAGAGGAAAACAAGTCAACAAAGATGGAAACACAGCAGACAATCAAGCTCATAATCAGTTTCAGAAAACTCTCTTTCAAGGTGACACATGCAGCACTTTATCATCAACAGCCTAACTGATTACAATAATGATGTAGAGTTATTGGCAAGATGACTGAAAAATTTGATCATGATAAAAAAAAAAAGAATCTTGCTATTGCAATATTTTCCTCAATACACTACAAGCTTCTTCTGCTTATTTCATTATTTTTCTGAAATAAAAAAAGACACTAATGTAGTAGAGTGGCAACAATTAGTCAATTAACTGAGTAGTCAATCAACAGAAAATAAACTGGCAACTATTTTGATGGTATTAAATTATATTAATAGTCGGGTCCAGAACTCCCTCCAACTCCACCTTCAAACGTTTTTATGACAGTTTATAGACCAAACGATTACGTAATCTTCATGAAAACAATCAGCAGATTAATTCATAATTAAAATATTTATTAGTGTAGTGTACAGTGCTGTAGTAGCATATTAGGACCGTCAATCGATTCAAAATATTCAATCACGATTCATCGCAAATTAATCTTAATTTAAGTTTGGAGCATTATTTAGCCTCCTTGGCAAAAAGCTAGTATGAATCGATTGGTACCAATGGATTCATTCACATTTCATACGATACCAGTATCTTCACTCTAGCTTTAAAACTGAGCCTGTTACAACTTCAAAATTGCAAGTTGCGTTAAAGAAATTAGCGGTGTTAAAATAAATTTGCGTTAATGCGTTATTATCGCGTTAACTCTGACAGATCTAGTATAAATATAGTACTAGATCCAAACTGAAATAAAAGAAACAGAATAAGTGATATTCTAAAGCATAACAAGTAAGAACATGTTGTTGTCTTGACCTGAATGAGTTTGAGACCCAGTGTCGCCCAAATGTTGAAAACATATTTGTGGTTTGTTTGTACCGTTATTCCAAAACCATCATTCCAGTTACAATGGCTTTCTTTGGTCATTTGTTTGTAGTTGGTAGAAAGCAGAAAATGTGTGCTGTATAATGCATCACTACCATTAACAAATTGGACCACTGCCAAAGATGTTGAAAGCCTCCACACAGCTTTTTTTCTTTTGGCCACTGGGTTTTATTTCACAGGCAATTTATCGGATTGTTCTTGAGTTTAAACACATTGAAAAGCTGATGGGACGAAACCAAAAATCACTGGTTACAAAGTAAATACTGACACATATGGTACAAAACCCCCTCATTTAGCCAGTGCCAGACAGATGAAAGACTGCAGACCATGACATGTGACAAAACGCAGAACATCTATTCATCCAACATCCACAATCTATCAGGGTGAAAGTTTTCTCAGAGCCTTTCCCAAAATCACCCCTACAAATTAAAATATCTAGTGGAGATGACAACTTTGATACTCTAAGCTAGGACAGATGTGAGTTGGCTGTTGATCCTTACCCAGTCTTTGGAGGTACTGCACTGTTCGTTCGTGGCCCTTCAGAGGAGAGTTGGCCTTGGTGGACTGATCCAGCAGCACCTGCAGAGCTGCGAGAGAGCAAACAGGGTGAGGAGGAACGAAGGGAGGCGGGCGAGTGAGAGGGGAGCAAGAGCAAATGTGAGATTAAACTGAGTGATGGAAAGTAGCAAGATGTCATATACTCGGTGGTGTGCACTGCATGACATAATAGAAATTGGATGAATGTTAATTGGTGGATGAGAACAGCTGGTTTGAATTGAGGGGGGGCAGACTCGAGCAGCATGACATCAGAAGCACAAATTGCAGCAGGTCGATCAAAACCAGCCGCGCTCACAGCGAAAACAGCCCAGAATCTGCCGCAGAATCACCGCCAGAAAGCAAATAACTTTACGACAGCTCTGATCTACGAGGACGACGAGTCGACCGCATGCAGGAAACCTCCACCGAGATAAACTGTGTAGCCTGACAGAGCTGATCCACGCTGCGCCCAGAGTACAGCTTTGTTACAAGGACATAACTGGTACCTATTGAGTTTAAACATAATGGAACAATTCAGCGTGCAATGGCTCTTGTATTTGAACTGGGAGGAAATGAGGATGCTGCTGACAAAGGCCAAGGCAGGTCTGGCATCAAGTGACCCGTCATTTAAATATTAAACCCCAAACTCAACATCCAATTTGAAAGTGAAATTGGGAACACATGTTTGTGCAAAATTCACACAGAGAAAAATGCACTTCTATCTACTGTAGTATACATAACTAAATGTTATGTGACACTGATTTGACACTTCCTGTAGCCATAGGTCAAGCTTTGTTTTTTTATTCAAACAATATTGATAATTTATTAGAAAACGCAAGAATAATCCTGTTTTTTATTCCAAGTATTTTAGAAAAGAGTAAAACAATGATTTAAAATACTTGAGTGAATCTTTGCAGCTTTTTAATTGCTCTAATTCAAGCAACAGGGCAGTGATCACTACTAGGCTTTCTTCACTAGTAAGCGACAGCTGATATTTCTTTCCTCATATTCCTGAATAAGATCAGATTAATACGGGTTTATTTTGTTGGAGTTTACCAGGTTGGTCAGTTTGGCTCTGGGATGAGTTAAGGTCAGTGCACATTTCTTTAGAATAATCACAGATTGCAGTCAACTCATCCAAATGAAAGAGAGACAGAGAGGGAGAATTACACTAGTTAACAAGAGCTTAACTCTGCAGGTTGATCCTCTTAATTCATGTTCTCGTTTCTCGCCGTCATGTTTTTTTAATACGAGCTGTACCTTCTACTTGCTTATGCAGCTAAAATGTCTGTTACCCATTGATGCAGAAAAAGTCTATTTGAACTTGCACTTGAACTCAACAGAGTGAAATCTCTGACAGATTTCCAGGAAAGCTACAACAGCTGAAGGAGGTGAATAAATCCCAACTATTTCAAATGAATTATAACGCCCCAAATCACACAAATGGAATTCAAACTGGTTTTGCAGAGAAGCACAGTTGAAATATACAAATAAGGACGAGGCATCAAGTTTCAGTTCAGAAAGAGGTGAAAAGTAAAAATCACTCAATAAATTGTCTTCTTAAAGTAACACAGATCTGTCCCAAATATTTTGATTAGCATTAAAGGAACAGTGTGTAGGATCTGGCGGTATCTAGTGGTGAGGTTGCAGATTACAACTTCTTCCATATGTTAAGCGTGTAGGATTGCTACAGTGGCCGACGCAAAAATGTGAATGGCCCTCTCTAGAGCCAGTTGTTGAAAGAATAGAGTGTGTGTGTGTGTGTACGTGGTAAGTGAGTGTTGAAGCAAGAGAGAGAGAGAGCGGCAGCGACGGCAGCGAGTAACGTTATCAACTCCCAAGCAGGAAAAGTTAACAGAGTTTGGTTCGTCCGTTCAAATAAAGTAATAAACTAAAACTAAACTGTCGTTAATCTTCAACTTGTTCAGGGTGACAGAAATCTCAAAACTATTAATAATTCAAGTGGCATAATCCCAAAGAGTAGGAGTTCAGAGACAATAATACATCAAAAATATCCAAAAAAACACAGTTGTGAAGTTGCAAGTTATTTGACTTGACAAACGTCCCACTGGGAAGCTCAGATTTCCATAATTATCCAGCTCATTTCAGCACAGGTGGTTGACCTGAAGGCAGAGCCTTACCTTTCTGGTGCAGGCCTTTCTTCTCATAGAGAATAATGAGCTCGCTGTACTTATGGGCCTTCTTCAGGACGTACTCGCTCTCCTCGATGTGGCAGTGGTTGTTTTCCAGACGAAGGAGGGGGGACACCAGGGCCACGTTAGTCTAAATGAGGGGGGAGGGAGAGGGATTAGAGCAGTTTATAAAACATGCACACCACACATTTCCAAACTTTAATCCAATCGACCCCTTTAAAACTCAAGATTGTGTTTCACCCAAAAACATTCAGGGGCGAGTGACCTCACTGATTAGTTCATCCTCTCTGCTTCACAGTGTGTTTATCATTTAAATAATCAGGAGCAGGTGTTGGAACTCCAAAGGATCTCCAGTCACTCATAGGTTATCCCTCCAGTGTGATCTGGGTCTGCCCCTGGAGTTCCTCTCATTAAATGGTGCCTCAAAACGGAAGCACCTGGTGGCGTTTTCCCTGGATGCCACAAAGACTGGCTCCTCTAAACGTTTAAGAGCAGCAGAAAAGACTTTGAAGACTTTTTCCTCCTCACACGAAGCCAAACCATCCTAACTTTGGCTGCTTATATGTGATCTCATTCCAACAAAAGTTACTTTCTTACCGTAGATGAGGTTTACCTGGTAAATCAAAGGTTTTGCTTTGTCGCTCAGGCATCTACCTCCCTGAATCAAAAACCAGACCCACATTTCTGTAGCTACTACACCTAGATGACACTAACTCTAACTTCAAAGTTAACGAAAACAGAACCCATTTGGCTTAGTGTGAGGTAACTGCCTCGCATTGCTGCCAATTTCTGAGAGTGTTTGGAATTACTTCTTTGTGATATCATACTTTTTTCCTCCAAGTCGACGGTGAAGACTGCCAAGTTCATTACAGCTAAAATAACTTTATGATGAAATATAAACTAGAGCTGAAACGATTCCAGTCATTGATGCAATTTTTTTTGCATTGAAGCTACAGTATGTTTATGCCCACATGATCTGATCAGTTTGGACGACTCGCGCAGCCACAGTCTGAAGCAGAGAGGAGCGACGGGCTGCAAGAATGCACAGGGAGCAAGATCTCTGACTATTAATTAATTAATTAATATCAATTTCGAATTCAAACACATCATCACAGTTAAAGTTATGGTACCTTTCTATAGGTAGCCTACATGTATAAGACGTTTTTTGTTTGCATTTCAAAAAATGTTATATTTTTAGCCCAGAATATAATATGGCACTTAAAACACACTGAATGGGTTGAGTTTTGACAGATAATATTATTGTATGCAATTTAAGAAATAAAAATGTTGATTTTTCTAAAAAGGAAACCAATTAGTTGTTAATATTAAGAGACCTGGACGTAGTTATTTCAGCTGTAATGAACTTGGCAGTCTTCACCATCCACCTCTCTCATTTTCTCTTTTGTATATTAACTATGTAAGGGATAATGTACAGCGAGCTGGTCGTATTTATGAAATAAACCCTGACGCAAAGCGGAGGGGTCTTGCATCACCCTGAAGGGGTTTATTTCACATCAATGACACACTTGCTGTACATTATCCCGCTTATTACACGGCTACTTGCTTAAGAAATCAGCAATTTGGCACAAAAACGGTTCTCCAGAGTCCAAGATCAGAACTGTGTCCATACCAATGGTCCGTTATAGAACGTCGTGATTGACCAATCAGAATCGAGTATTCAACAAAGACGTGTAATAATGCTTTTTTAATAATAAAGCAAATGTATTTCTAATCTGATTACTCGATTAATCGATGGGATAATCGATAGAATACTTGATCACTAAAACAATCGACAGCTGCAGCTTTAATATAAACATTTGGATCAGGTTCCCTCACGAGTGGCATTAAGGAAAAGAGAACGATAAAAATAAGTCTAAGTTTAAAAAAGGTTTCAAATGAAAAAATTTAAATCCACTGTATGAGGAAAATGTGACACCTACTGACAAAATGACAGCATGAAATAATAATCTTTAGTAGTAGATCAGTAAAGAGCAACACACTGTATAGAGTCTATTCTGTATATTCTGCAAGACACTGAATTATTAATATCAAGTAATAATTATTGTTCAAAAGTGGCAGTTTGGACTGAAATGTCTCCATTTGTTAAGAAAGAAAAGGAAGATAGTCTGGGACTTACATGCAGGTAACACTTCAGCAGGGTGGTGTCGATGATCTGCAGGAGCTTTTTGCGGCTTTTAATCGTAGGCGTGCCCTCCATGAGCGGAGACGTTGTAGACGGGTCAGAGTCATTCAGCTGTTTCACAAGGTGGCTGCGTTTCTGTGGGGACAAATAAAAAAAAGATTGTTAATATTGTACCTCCTTTAATTTACACCAATGATCTTGATCCTTGACATGCTTTTATTACTCTACGACCCTTGGGTTTTTGTTAAATCTCTTTCAAAGCCTAAATGCTTTACAAAGTGGTGTCTGACAAAAGGATTGCCTTCCTGTTTATCCTGTTTCTATCCCCGTTTTCCAAAAGCACTCAACACGTTTTTGGTCTACGGTTGAATACACAGAGCAAGCAGTTATCTCTCTGTCTTTTTATAAACACACACCTGTGTGAGGTAATCGATGAGAGCGAGATGAGCCTTCTCCAGCTCGGCCCCGGACAGAGTAGGCAGCGGGTTGGGATAGTGCAGCTGTTTGCGGTAGTCTGACGGGAGCAGGTCTGGGTACAGCCCAATCACATGGGTGGGATCTGCAGAGCACAGGAGGGGAAATTTGTTGCACTTTATTCCACGTATGATCCTCGAGTTGGTTTAATAGCCTTTGATTAAAGAGGGAAAAGTGATTTAAGGACAGAGTTTATAACACAAACACAAAACATATACCATAATAAAACATCTTTAGTTGACCAGACCTAAAATCAAAAGCTCATTAGCGCAAGGGAAAGTCTGTCATCACGGAGGAATACATTCTCACAAACACAAGAGGTGACATCATCACGTGAATAAAAACATCAATATACACAGATGTTTAATGAGGTCAGGAAAAGAGAGAGAAACGAAAAAGTAGGCAGAATAAATGTGATCAAATTATGACCAGATTCACCTTGATTAGGCTCCAATACATAAACATAGATCAGGAGAATATAATAGGTGATGTTTATCACACTGGAACAAGTCCCATCACCCCATCAAAGTTGAAAACAGTACAAAATATTTACTTTCCAGATGTCTAAGCTACAGGCATTCTTCCTATGTAGTGAATAGCAGGCATGTGTTACAGGTTAAAACAAATAAATATTACAAAACATACAATTATATCCAACAAATTTGGCCTGTACAGACAGAAATCAGGTGTCCACTGGGAGGGAGGGGAGGCGTACCTGTGCCCAGTTTGGCAAACACCTGCATGGAGTCATCGAATCTCTTCTGGCAAAACAGATTGAAGGCGTAGAGATTCTGGATGTGATTGATCTGCTGCTTCTTATCACCGTCTGAATCATCCTTCATCTTATGGCAGAAAATAATTAAAGAAAGAAAAGCAAAAAAAAAAATCCATCAAGCTACAGCAACGTGCATCCAGTTTACTTCACATAATGGTAGTGAAAACCTTCTGCACTGGCAAGAGAAACCACATGAATGGCCTTTTATATTCTTGAAAAATGAAATGCCCCTGGAAGGCTAGATGGCCAGATAAGCCGACTATAAAGTACAAAGCCTTTTACTGTTTCAACATACAGCTCCTAATCAAGATATAAGTGATTTTACGGTTCCATCCTCTGAGCTGAACGGATTGAATCATGAGGAATAAATAAGGTTATATAGTAAAGTGAGTGATTGTGCTACTAACCGCCAGCTGAAGTTTTTTTTAATGATTTTTTAATGACTTCGCCACGATAATATAGACTTTCCTCATTGTCACTTGTTCTAAGATTTTGAAGTACCTGGATTGCCTTCCTGTTTATCATGTGCGTGTGTTTATGATGAATAAATCCATGATGGAAGTGATTCATTTTCAGGCTCTACTTCGAGGACAATTAACAAAAAGACAAGGGTTGTATGGTAATAAAAGCATGTCAAGGATTAGGATTAAGATAACTGGTGTGAATCGAAGGAGGTACAATATTAATAATTTTTGTCATTTGTCCCTCGTAGCCACCACTACAGCAACATGCCTCCAGTTTACTTTTCAGAATGGTAGCTTTCCAAGAATGCGAAACCACATGATTGGCCTTTTGTATTCTTGGAAAGCTAGATGGCTAGATAAACTGACAATAAAGTACAAAGCCGCGAGCATTTTACTGTTTCAACATACGGCTCCTAATCAAGATATAAGTGATTTTACGGTAGTGTTCCATCCTCTGAGTTAAGGCACAGATTGAATCTTGAGGAATGAATAAGGTAAAATAGAGAAGTGAGTGGTTGTGCTGCTCACCGCCAGCTGAAGAGCCAGCTCAAACTGCTTGTCCTGGAGAAGCTGCCGGATCTGAGTGGCTATCGACACGGGCACCAGGCGCCACACAAAGTGGTTGCTGGCAACATACACAATATTTTGCCTGAGATAAAAGGGAGAAAACAAGATTAGAGAGAATAGGTTGGAACAAACGTGTTTTCTTTGTAAGGAGGAACTGACATTATCAGCATGAGAAATAGAAACCAGGGGAACTGATGAGAGCGGCAAACCGTGCATCATGTTCTCTTAAGGATAGGATGAACTTTATTAATCCCCACAGGGGAAACTGGTTTGCCACCATAAACAAAGACATACACAATACATCGACAAAGATATAGTCACAATATACACAGTATGTCATCTGCACAATAGATAACACTAGGCAAGGCTATTGAAGGGAAATACATAGTTCCACTGCAACAAAGACAGGAGGGTCAGTAAACACTGAGTATGCAGTCACATTTGCAAGGATAAATTGGCAGAAATTCCTACACAGATTACGAGACAAGGAAAGTTCACAGAGGACAGCCTCACCCTGCTGAGGTGATGAAGCGAGGTCTCTGCAGCTCCACGCTCTGCACCAGCAGCCTCGGCTCAAAGGTCCGGATCTCCACGTACCGAGGCAGAACCGCTATGATGTACGGAGGCTGGTGCTCTGGGAACAGGTGAAAAGAGGCAAAGAGTGTAAAGCTTTGTGTGCAGGTCAACCAAAGCCGAACTGCCACAGGTGGGTTTGTGACATAATTATTGTGACATATTACATATCTTCTGCAAGTCATCAAATATCTGTGGATAAATGGGTCTGAATCAAGTCAAAATGAATAACACAATACAGCAATATCTAAAAAAATAGTTGTTTTTGAGGGAGAAGAGGTAACTAAAGTTTTTTTTTCTTTTATTCAACAGTTGACAGAGAAGAGACAGACAGGAAATAAGAGGAGAGAGAGAGGGGTGCGACATTCATCAAAGGTCCTCTGCTGGAAACGTACCAGGCATGTTGCTGTTACGTGGCATGCGACCGGTGCGCTCCTACAATATATTTTGTTGCAGAACGAACACATTTTAGTCATTCCAACATTGAGAAGCATAAACTACAGGTTCAGGTATGAACCTCTTTTTAAAATACAAAAATGTGAAATTCACGGTTATCTTAACGATATCAGCTGGAAAAAAAAAAATCCATATTGTGCATCTCTATTTCAGCTCTAATAACGATAGCGTGTATTGACGTCCACCTAACCTGAACTCAGTGTCTGGAGAGCAGGTGCTTTGGTTGTGATTATGGGGTGAAGTCCTTGAGGCTAATGGGGCAGGAGGAAATCCAGCCGTGACAGGTATGGGACAGATATGCCCACAGGCCCGAGTCCAGACCCTCTGCTCCAACCATCAACAGTTAGGACGGTCAGTTAGATGCATTTCAAACTGACCATCCTCTGCTGATGCACCCATGCCAAAGCCACAATCAAAACAAGGAAATTGCAAACTGTATGAAAGCCACTCCTTAATTTCCCCTTCATATTGTTCATATATGATGCATCTGCCACACTTCTGTTACAAAGCTCATTAGTAACACAGACATGTGGTGTCTTGGTCACGGGGTAGAAGAGGGTATCTAAAATGATGTTTCCTCTTCTGACATGTGGAAAACAGCAGCACAGGTCAGACAAGAGTAGAAAGAAGGACTTTGCACAGGAAAGCTTGAGGAAGAGAAAAGAAAAGACAGACAGTAGCCGGTCAAACCGGCTCAATCACTGTGACAAGACGAGAATAAACTGTACTGTCACAGTCAGCACACATACCAGTCAGTGAAATCAAAGGGCAACATGCTGAACACTTAATACAGACGCAGTAAAAAGCTGCATGTAATTCAACAGCTCACGATTAACAGAAAGGAACTGAAACTTCTATCAAATGATGGAAAGTTCACCAAAGAGAGATGAAGGAGATTAATCTGAGATTATGCTCACACTCATGCTGAAAGAGCTCCAGTTAGGATATTTTAGATGCCGACTGTGTTTTCTAATTTGTGTGTGAAACAAAAACCTGCATGCGTAATGCCGTGAATTTTTTACTGTTTAGAAAGAGTGATACGAAAGCACAACAATAAAAAAGCTAATTTTGTTTTTCCATGAGTGAAATCCAGAGGTGACACATTTTGGCAAAACAGCCTCTGTGTTATCTGGAAGACTAACCCACATAGAGAGGCGAGGGAGGATGTTTTGGCTCTTGTTACTCAGCATGTGTGTCCTTTTGACTTTGCTGTCAGTTCCTGTCGATATCGAATACGAGTTAACTCCTCCAGCAAAGACATCAAGAGTCATGAAAGAATAGACACAGCGACTTGGACTGGGTATGTAGTAGCTTGTTTTCCATATCAGCAGAAATAGAACAGCACGAGCAACTAAGAATTGTATGTCTACAAGAAAATAGACACACGTAAAACATCACTAATGTCTTCAGAGTATTAGTTGTTGTGCCTCTTTCTTACCCATTGCTATCGGGATGTCTGTCCAGTTCAGGGCACACTTCTGGGTGCAAACGCCCTCTTCATTCAGCACTACGGTTAGGTCATCCTGGCCAACAGCCACCTTCCCATCAGCCAGTGGGGCAACCAGAGGCTCCAGCTGTTTTCCAGTGGGGAAGAGCTCCTTGATGGAGCCGCGACCATCCATCTGATTGACAGCAGAATGAGTGAGAAGAACCTATTAATAACATCTTACAAACTTCGTCTGTAAGGTCATTAATAAACTGCTTTAGACAAACAATAAACAAACAAAGCTGATTAAACCAGCAATAACACCAACCAAATATTAGTTGATAATAAGAATAACAGGAGAAATGAATACTGAGGAAGAAGCTAAAAATAAACACACAAATTCAAGGACAACAAAACAGAGAGGAACTAATTATATAACGGCCTACTTCCAAACGTTTCAGAAGTGGTTTAAAAAGATCATTTTAAAGTGATGCTCCTTCCAAAGCCTGTCTATGAAACACTCCCTGTAGACTTGCAAAATGTTTGTAGTTTGCACTTCACAGAGAATCAAAGATTCAAGTCAGTTCATGACAAACTCCAGCCCAGCTCACAAGGATGCATATGATTCATGAACCGCAGAAGACTGACAGCACATTTCCACCAGATCCTGTGACAAAGAGTGTCTCAACGCTTTCCATTCATTTCTGATGGAAAGCAGGAGAAGCAGTCGCCCAGTGTATGGTGCATAAAGTTGAAAATCTCAACTTTATGCAAATGAGCTCATCCAGTGCGACGCGTCTGGCTCTCGAAACTTGGACCAAGAAGTCAAACTAGGCGATGTAGTTCTAAAATGAAACGAGATTCAGATAGCCTATTTCTCGCATCAAATGTTTTCAGAAGATTGTTTTGATGAAATAATAGAATGTTTATGAGCAGGCTGCCATGTTGTTTCCTGTTTGAAACGGAGAGCAGAAAACTAAGACCAATCATGTGCATTCCATGATAGGGTACGTCACCGCTTGAACGGCCAGTTGAGTGGAGCAGTGTGTCCCCTAGTGTCCTCGCCGAACGTGGTGAACATTTAGCGTGACGACTTGTGCTATTTTGCAATATTTGGGACAGTTTAGAACAAACTGAGCATACAGATGGACAGTTGAGAAGTGAATTATGCAGCAGGAGTAGTGGTTTCTATTAACCTTGCACGACAACTAGATTATCGCGAGAATCATGAGAGAATCGTGGTATCAAATGTCACACAAAAATCCCTCTTGTCAGGCTTCAAGTAATGTGTTTGTGTAAAGAACACAGACCAATCAGCGCCCTGTGAGGAGCTACTGCAGCTACAGGCGTGGCTTAGCTGTGTGTGTGGGGCGAGGGTTCGTTCTAAACAACAATGGCGGCTCCTGAAGAGGTTAGCGTAGCTGCAATAGCATCATTTATATCAGAACTGGAGAGTATTTTTTTCATTGAAAGAAGAGCAGTCGGGGACTTATTCGACTTCAGTTAGTTTCGCTTTCTTTACTTTGATTGACAGATGGTTCCTCCAATCACCTGCCAAGTATTTTGTCAAAGTGCCTTCCCTTTTCCAAACAGTTTCCAATGACGGCTTCTCAGATGGTTCTGTGTAACAAAACATCTGCCGGGGTCAGGTTAGGTTTCTATGGAGGTTTTGATACTTTGAAAACCTACAAACCTTTTACAGCTTTCTTTTAGAGTATCACTTTAAATTGTAGGTACAGATAAGTAAAGCCAAGTGTAAAAAGCTTAGTGTTTCCTGTAGCACATACCCGAATGAGGTAATAGTCTCGTTTGAAACCAACACATATGGAGTTTTCACACCAAGCCATGGACTTTGGAATGTCTGGTGCACCAAAGTCCCCCTGACAGACAAAAAGAAAACATTAAGATGATTTAATGTGTCAACAGGCTGGAAAAAAGACCTTTAATCCTGGATCAGTGCAGTGAGTCACATCTGAAATATATTTTATTTTACCTGCAGCTCGTGGAACTCTCTGTCCTTCCAGTAATACAGCTGGAGCTTCTTCTTCACTGCGACACACATTCTCAACCTTTCCTCTCCTGAGCTCATTTGCTGAAAACAAAAGAGACAAAATGTCCAATTCATGACCTCAGATCAGGGGAAACTATGAATATAACACAGAAATGTGGACTGTGGAATGTGTGTGACTGTCTTCGACTGTGCCATAAGTTTGCATGTGAATAATACCTGTTTTTGTACGTTTTAGCCCATTTTATTGTTTTTAATTGTATGCATCGTACTGTACATTAGTGCATTTTTTTTTAAAAACTGTCGTATAGACGTCTAAATGTGTCTTCCTGTCTGCAGTGTGATAATGTGGCTAAGGAAAAGCAACAAACTTGACATGAACTGCAAATCTGCATAGGATTGTAACTACTCTTATGTCTCCTGCTCTTAAATTCGCTTTTGTTAATTCCAGTGATACTAAAGCATTACTAAAAATAGTCAAAATGATGGATTACCTATCTTAATCCGTTAAGCCTCTATTTTTTTCATACTGCACCGAAATTAATTATGAAGAAAAGGCTTACTGAAACGTTTAAAACACACATTCAAAAGGCAGAAAGACAATGGTGAGTAGGGCTGCAACGATTAATCGATTAGTTTAAATTAATCGGCAACTAATTTGATAATTAATTTAATCGGTTTGAGTAATATTTTTAAGAAAAAAAGTCAAAACTCTCTGATTCCAGCTTGTTAAGTGTGAATATCTCTTGTTTCTTTACTCCTATGACAGTAAACTGAATATCTTTGAGTTGTGGACAAAACAAGACATCTGAGGTACTGTACAAGTGAAAATTGGATGGGAAGCAATACAAATGCATGAATAGGATAGCAGTGCTGTACAGTAACAGTACTGCAGGCATACATATAGTGTCTGCACAAGGGGACTGTAACTGACCTGTAGGTCACAGGTGAAGAGCGTGGCTCCTTTGGCTTTGGACAGCACAGTGATCTGCTGGAAGGTCAGGAGGTCATGGACGTGGATGTTGTTCTCTGCAGGACAAAACAGATTAGTCTTTAAGAGATTGCAGTTTCAAGGCTGAAATGGTGATGAAGACTAACCAGCAGATCTTTTAAATTAAATATATATAGATACATATTAGGGAGAGAAACTTACCTAGAAGACTGACAAGAATTTTGTACTGTGAGACAACGTAGAGCTGTAGAAAGAGGAAGAAACCCAAATGAAAAGGAGGTTGGAACCAAATTAATCCAACATCAATCAGACATGCATGTGGACCTTCTTTGTCTTTTAAACATGTCTTTTGTGTTTCTATAATATAATTTTTATGTTTTTTGCTATATTTTGACTGCACTTTGGTCAACTGTTGTTGTTTTTAAATGTGCTTTATAAATAAATTTGGATTGGAATAATCTTTGGTATTCTAAGTTGGTATATGGATGGGTCTTGAGGTGTGTGGGATTCCCCGATTCATGCCAAGACAGGGAGTGAAGTGAGGCTTATGTTTACTAGCAGAAAGTCATGTTATTAATAATAACAGGGCAATACAGTATGTAGTCCTAGAAAATCCAGAAGTATTTAAGTTGTGACTCGCTCACCAGACTTCAAAATCTTATTCCCCACTGATTTTTTTTTGGTGTATGCAGAAATTAGTGTAAACCTCATCATGCAGTCTTATATCTACCTGCTGAATCTTCTTTGAGAAGTTCTTATTGGATTTTTCCAGTGTCACCTCAAACCGGTTGGTACCTAAAGAGAAAAGAGACACCAGAAATGACTCAGGCAGACAATAGTAAGTTGAGAAGGTCTGCAAATACACAAGGAATCAGTTGCATCACACATCTCCTTTTGATTTTCCTACCTGCATCCTTTTTCCTATGGTTTTGCCACTATCTAAGCATGATGAGTCTTAACTACACTGTTCAATTTGAAGGTTGATCTGAGGCATCCTAACGCCATCAGTCATGTGATGACTGTACGCTTTGGGATTTATTTTAAGATTTTATTGTTTACCAAATCATTAAATAGGCTAGCTCCAACCTATCTCTCCGACCTTTTACAACCATACATCCCATCAAGGTCCCATCCCATCAGTTGCATCACACATCTCCTTGTGCTCTTCCTACCTGCATCCTTCTTTATTCGGTAGAGGAGGAGATGCCCAGGCTTTGTCCCCACAAGCAGCCAGTCCTCTGTGGGGAAGAAATACTCAAGAGTCAGGGTCTGACAGTTTAAAGGATGCTGTATTTATGCTATCAAACAGAAACATGTTGAGACTGCAGTCCAATAAACACCCAGAGGGACCACTTCAATGTCAAAGATATATATATATATATATATAGCTGTGGGATAAATAAAGTGTCAACAACTTACCCCAGGCCGCCAGACAGTCAATCTGAAGAGGAAGCTTCTCCAGAATAGGCACTGGTTCATAGGCGTCATGCATCTTGAAGCAATGTTTGGTGTGATTCAGTTACAGACCTCTCTGATCTCTGATGGATCGATCCTACACCAAGCTGGAAGCCTGCAGCCTGCAGCAACAACAGCTGACTGACTGACCGCTGATTAGTCCGTCAGGGTGGTACAGCTTCATGTGTCGCCATTAACCGACTGAGCAGTGAGAGTAAAATGAGGAAACACTCCTGTAATGCTCTGCTATGTCTGGCTTGTTAGCCTTCTAGCTCTGCGACCAAAACAACAGCTGATCGTTAGCCTGCTAGCTTCGAAGTTAGCAACCTGCAACTGCTCCTAAACATTGTTCATAACAACAGAAACAAAGAACAAAGGCAGTCCGGTACTTTGACGTTAAACACGTTAGGTAACTTAATACTAATATTAAACTCTAGTGTGAGCCGCAGCGGTGAGGTTTCGGTAGCCAGGTTAGCTTGTGTGCTAGCTACTTCCTCAGTTGTCTGCGGGTTGTGTTGACGACGGCTGCGCGAGGGAACCGGGGTTTGACAGGCACGTGACAGAAAGTCAGCGAACACTCACGAGGAACGCATTAAAGGTGCAGTGACTACATTTGTATTCAGAGCTAAATTGAGCCCTGCATACCTCTCGCGAGATTTCGTCGTGGAGTTGTTATAAACTAAATAGTGCTTTGCAGTTCTCGCGAGATGTAATCATGGAGCTTTAAAAACTAGTTTACTTGATACAAACAAGAAAAACTAAGAAACAAAATACTATTTTAAGGAAAATAATTGGACAACAATTATTCCCCAACAAACTATATTTTTTTCTTATTTTTTCTACATTCTGTAACATTTATATTGAAACATTAGAAGATGATTTTTTACATATTTTTTACATGTTAAAAAATACTACATATACAGTATATACACACATATATATATATATACACACATATATATATATATATACACACACACATATATATATATATATGGATATATATATCCACAAATATATATCCACATATACTGTATATCCACATATATATACACACACACACACACATATATATATATACACACACACACATCTATATATATATATACATATATAATATAATACAAAATGTTACAGGAATCATTTAAAAATTGGATATCTGAGCAGATACCATCATTCACTTCTTTTAAAATTATTATTATACAAAATTAGAATTTTTAATCAAAGAAAAACAAGTGGAAATGTTGTCCAATTGTTTAATAATTTTTGACATAATATATTCACAGATGTCGAGTTATCTAGTTTATTACACTTCTGCTTTCAGTTATTTGTATTAATTATTGAATTTTAAGACAGCACTGAAGCGTATAAAAGAAGCCCAGAATATTTATCAAAAATACTTACTTCAATTCCTTATTAGACCTCATTGTTATATATTTGTTTCATTTTTATTATTTAGGTATTCCCATTTTTAATGTGTAGCATGTCAAAACATTAAAAGAGCAATTTAAAAGTTATACTATTAAAAACATTTAAAAAATATTAAAAACATTTGTCCTAAATGCACACAAAAACTGACATTGTAACCATGTTTTAATATAAATTTTATTCGCAGGACATACGCAAAAAGCCATACAATATCATCAGCTTCACATTACAATGCAGACTCACATCCAGAAATTGGGCTTTAGTGTCTCTCTAAAATAAAATATCCTCAACAAGACCTGGACAAATATTAAAAAAAACATAAATTAAGGAATTTAGAATATCCACACATACTGCAGTAGATTGCACAAGGACGGGGATATAATTTTGCCACATAAGGCAAGATTATTTGCAGTGTGAATGGGATAAACTCAAAGGAATCTGTAATTGCGGTGAAATGAAAATTATTCATTTAGCATGTACAGAATATTTCTTTAAACTACCCTGTGCTAATGAATTTGAGTGAGGACTTTAACAAAACTCTGGCCTAGTTAGTGGAGGGGGAGTGAGAAAGGATTACATACTGTACATACAGTAAATCACATGTATATTTGAATTTAGGCCCACATCACATCCATGAGGTTTATCAATGGATTCTGTGATTCAGTAGCTAAAAAAAGTTTTCACTTTGCTGACATGTAGTGGACCTAAATCACTGTGAGAAGCTACAAAATGTTACTTTTTTATAGAGATGAAAATAAACATCCTTAATTCAAGACTCCACTACTTTGCTTGAAAACGAGTCATACATTTCCCCCTCGCTGAGGACCAAGCAGTCTTTCATTCGTCAGTAAAAGCTTGAAAATCACCAATATTAGAGTCATATTTTCAGTTGCTTTAACTGTTCTGTGTAGTGGTGACTTCTCAAGAGAAGTGATCTGGTGTAACATTTGGGCGTACAATATGAACACTTCTGATGACACTGTGTTTACGATAGTTTATACTTTCACGACCAAGAGGGTCGTTACATTCTCCCAGCCCAGAAAACGATGTCTTCTAGTTAACACAATTATCCCCTCATAACACAAATGTAGCATGTTTTACCCTGACAACTGAGATATGCTTCAAGTATCAATATTCACTGATGCAGCCGTGTTTACATAGAGTAACATAAGTTATTTATTTTTAGGAGTTAGCCAGACAAAGTGTTACTCAGTCATAAGACAAACATATAAACCTTTTCAAATTTCACAACATAAACCTTCTAAATGGGCCCCTTTGTAAACAAATATCACGTTAACTTTGACAGCCCTAATTAAAACAAATTGTTTTTAGTTATCTGGCTAAATGGTTAATCATACCAAACAGTTGCCTGCTCATTCAAATATTAAGTGACCCATTAAATACGTAACGCAATAAAACACTTGCTGAAAACAGCCATTTCTTTTTTACATTTAGTTGAAGATAACCTTGAGTTCAAGTGTCCGACGCTGTAGTGACTTATATATAATAATATTATGCACAATAACTTGCTGTTTTCAGCATGTGTTTTCGCCTCCATTCGTACAATCATCTGATTTCTTGGCTGAGACAACCACCAAATCATCATCATCGTGATTTGTACCTGAACATGTTTCAAGATCAGTTCTCACAGTCCCACAAATTTGAAGCGGGTGGGGAAACTTCTCTCAAATGTTAAATATTGTTTTAGTGTAAAACCATAAGACATGATTTTGATAAATATTCTATTTAGTGTAAAATGCCCAGTTTCTGCTTGATTTTAGCCAAGTTCGAGACATCGGAGAAACATCTTTGAAACAAATAAAATATTTATCAAAGTGCTCTGGTGTGTTATTGCTTCAGTTTCAGCCCCATGTCCAGAATGCTGATCGTGACATTAAAAGCCAAACCCATCCAACTATGGGTTGCACGATACTGCCTTAATATAAACACACTATTCGTGCTTCTTTTGAGCTTATTACGGTGTTACACAATAGTTGTGAAACAAAATTACAAATGTAAAGTGTCTGGAGAGAACAGTTGGCTTTGCCCACATTTTTTTTTTTTTGGTAATCAGATCACTCAGAACGCATTCGTTGCTGCCTCAGTGAAATTGCTTTCTTTTTCATCCTCACATCATCTTCTTGCATTTACTTCTACTCCATTTTGGATCTCTCCATCTTGGTTTTCATGATTTCCTGGAACAAGAGAAGACAGATTAAGACATGTGCAGTCATGTGATGTGTGTGGAATGATAAAGGTCATTACCAGGAGCATTTTTAATAGACAAAAATGTGAATGGAAATCATGGGACTAGCAGAAGGAAAGTAAAAGACCCTTTACCTCTTCTTCATCCAGCATTACAGGGAGAGCTCTGTATAGAGGGGGTGGGGAAACAGAAAGAGAAGAGAAGAAGAAAAGAGAAGGAGTCAGTGAATAACTGTCCAGGCCTGGGTCAAACAGCATTTTAAGATACTCTCCATAGCTTGTTTGTGCTTCCAAAGAGAGAGAGAGAGTTAACAGTATATATTTATATTCTGAGCCGTCCTTGATCAGGTACTGTAAGCTACATCAACACTCTTACATAAGCCGAGACAATATGACATTAAGAAGGATTACTGTTTTAAGCCGATACCTTTTTACCACAAATTCCAGGTAGCGCAAAACTGTATGTTTTTAGCAAAACACTGTAATGTGAAAACTATAATTTGCTTTACTTACACATCGGCAACAGTTGTAGGAATGTTCTCCTCAACCCATTTTAGGTCTTCATCCTGGCGAAAGCAGAGTTTAGAAATACAAAATGATAGTGAGAGTTGTTCCGATACCAATACCGGAAATGCCCCCGATGCAGCCTAAAATGCTGGATCGAGTATCGGCAAGTACGTGAGTCTGTGCACGATCCGATATCACGGTATCATGTAATTTATCAGCTCAATTAAGCTACACAGGAACAACAACAACACGTGTCACTTGCTACCCGATCTGTACATCCTATCCCATCAGTGAGAGTTGCACTTGCTCATTACCGATTGGGCACGTGCTAGCGGAGAGTGTAACGTTAGCCAGAGCTAGCAAAACATCGCAATTTGGCAATATTTGACACTGGAAAATCTGTCAAACTAGATAATAAATTTTTTTTATTTAGTATTGATTCTCTGTATGCATTTGTTCATGTTTTACAATGGTTTTAACCTCAGCCAGGCTATAAAACATAAATTCACATCCATACAGGATTAGTAGTATAGACATTTCATGGTCGTGTCTAAAAGGGAGCCTGCAAATTGTGAAATCTGATCTGAGATCTGCAAAGACTCTTGCGAGACTTGCTGCCCGATGACCTGTCCTAATCTTAACTATTCTAGATCAATGCCCAACCTTAACAACCTCACAAGAGTTTCCCCAGTTTGCTGGTCCCCTTCTAGCCACGACCACATTTCATCTCCATTCTGCCAACAGCTTTGGTCCAAGATTACTCCCTGTAAGCTACTGCATTAACGCACATTGCAACAGAAAACACAAAGGGGCCTCCTTAAAATGTTTATGTTAAGTTTGAAAAGTCTATACAGCTGTCAAAAACTAATAATTATGTATGTATTTTTAGTTTTTAAAGCAGTGGTATCGGATTGGTACTCGGTATCGACCAATACGCAAGTTCAGGTCTTGGAATCGGTGTCGGGAAGGAAAAAAATGGTATCGGTAAATCTCTACAAAATTATTCATTTTTGCGTGAAGAAAACAATAAATAGATAAAAAAAAGAGAGATGTTCACAGAAGAACGTAAACCCACCTCTTTACTCAACAGTTTCTGGGAGCCATTCGAGTCAGGCTTTGAGCCTCTCATCTTCATTCCCTCTGAAAAATAAAGAAGCCAATTGAAATTACATAGAGGTGAAATGTCCAATAATATGATTATAACATAACTAGGTTATTAAAATGTCCATTCAAACTATTACATGATTATAAGATGAATATTTATAAATGAATCTCCACATATCTGCTTGAACAGATTTAGATCATGGCCTCAGCAGCACCGGGTTATACAACACAAACCCTCAGTTGACTTGACAGCATCGTCTTTACGGGATCTGAGCAGACCTAGATTATTTGCAGATGAGTGGGTTTGTCACAGACTACAAAAATGCATAGAAGCTTTGCAGTTGCGACACAAATCTACTGGAAAACATTTCTGGCACGATCACAGAGGTCCATCAGAACAGAACAGAAGAGAAAAGAAAAGTGTTTCCACATTTAGTGTGTTGATGTGACAAACATCCCTGCAGCCCCATGGCTCTGGGATCTACAATAAGCTATTCAAGCACTGAGATGGAAAAGCATCCACTCAGTTTACCTGAAACAAACCTGGCTTTGGCTTCAGGCGGCTCAAAACTACAGTATATATTAGCTCTGTTAATGCTAGCTTTTATTGGATACTTAGCATGCATATCAGATATGTTTACAAGATGATAACACTGGTTATCTGGATGCTTCATAGCAAACAGTGAACAATGCTCCATCAGAGACAAAAGGATCACTCTTCAGTAAAACAACAGGACAAGAAACATGGTGTCCTGGCTGCTAAATTACGAATCCTGCTATGGCGAATGCATGACCCGCCCTACTCTGCCTCTGACTGGCTGGGACTTGTTGTCTTGGGTTTAGGGATGAGGAGTGAGCTTGGGCCCAATCCCAGGGTTTAAGGGCGTCCCACTGTCAAATCATCAGGAATCATCGCAGTCATTTTGAGCCCTTTATGAACACACTCCGTAAATCCGCATTTCTGCAGACTTTGCCTGAGGGATTACCCACAATTCATAGTGTTGTGACGTTAAACACAGGGTTACCACAGTTACCAAGTGTTCATAGAGATGAGTTGAGGACCTCCAATATGCCTGCCATGGTGTTAGCTAGCACACTTGGCCACAATAGCACAATAATTAGATATTAAAGGACCAATATGTAATAAATGCACTGTAATAAATCATAAAATGACTATGATATGTCATCAGAGGTTAAGGAAACATGCTGAATTGAAATACTGGCTTCTCCAACAACAATGCTACAGTCAGTATGTTCTCCTTTGAAATTTCCATTCCGCGCCGGAACGTCTGTTTTTGGTTTTGGCTGGTGTGATCCTGTCCACTCCCCATTTCAACACCCAGTTACCACATATGAAACAAATTGGCACGCAAACACAACGTTCTGCAGCCATAGAAGCGAGCAAACGAACTGGATCAACAGAGATAACGTTAACATTAGATTCTACCCGATCTGAAAAGCCTCAGCACATCTCTCTGTGGTCCGTGTGCAGCTGGGTCATCAAGGCAGCGAGTATTTGAGACACACAGCCGCTGAAGTGATTCCGACTACTGCTTGTGGGCAGAAGCTAACGTGGTCATGTCTAGAAGGTAACCATTAAATTGTGAAAACATGCGCTAACTGCTATCAGTCACATCAGAGAAGCAGATGGCTCCAATATTTTGAATTTGGACTGCTGTTACTCATTTGAAACACTAGCTGTCAGTACTAGTTGTCATGGTATCTGAACTGTACTAACACAACAGCCCACCCATCTATTAGTAGTATAAACACTGTTTGAAGCAGATGTCCTCAGTCTTACCAAAAGCTTCATTCAGCATTGGCTCCTTGGCCTCTTCCTCGTCATCTTCTTCATCAATCAGAGGAGAATGGGAGAACCTGAGAGAAAACAGAATCACATAAAATAAATATAACTGCTGGAAACTTAAACTGGGGCGGCTGTAGCTCAGTGCGGGTCGTCCTTTGACCACAAGGCTGATGGTTCGATTCCCTGACTCCAACAGACTGCATGTCTAAGTGCCCTTGAGCGAGACACTAAACCCCAAGTTGCTCCCCGGGCGCTTTACAACAGCCCACTGCTTCTAAAATACTAACGATGGCTTAAATGCAGAGGTCAAATTTCTGTATGGCAAATAAAGGTTTCTTTCTTCTGCCTCTTTCTTAACTGACAGCAATGTTTCTGGGCTCCAGGTGGACTCTGACCTCTGGCTGTTAGCAGACGGCCGCAGCAGCACCATGATAACCAGCAGAATGGTGGAGAACAGGAGACGCCAGAAGGCATCGTCTACCCACAAGTCCCTCCAACCCTGTGGAAAGGATAAAAATAGAAAACAGTGATGATATCAGGTTGGAAGGTGAGTTCACTTTTCATCTCTGCATAAACAAGAAACAGAAACCTCATGAAGGGAACCAGGACCAGAACACGACACAATAATCAATCAATAGCAGACATCAAACTGACCGTCTGGCAGTCTACCAGCTTGAAGACTTTGGTGGTCCAGATGATGAATATGATGGAAGCTGTGGACATAAAGTAAACACAGGTCTGTAAACAATATGCAAATGCTGCACATGAATCCTCCCACCAGTGGAACCAAAACTAGAAAAGGTTATCCCAGCCAAAGGGTAGGCAAATATACAAATACATTTACATACTTTAATACATGAGGAGCATATTGAAACAATACAGGACATATGTTTTAGAGGAATGGTTCACCACTTTATACAACTACACTTTTCACATGCAGTAGTACTTCCCAACACCAGTAAACACTTCCCCTTTACAGACATGCACACTTTATGATAATCACATGCAGTGTGGGGCAAAAAACATGCAGTTTTCTTAATGCAGTATAAATGTGTAATTTCCCCTATTCTAAAAATGGTGTATTTGAATATTTCTGCATACTGGGGTCCCTAAACAGTCTTGAATTCCATAAATTGGGTATCACTGTAAAGCTGAGACTCTTGTGGATCCAATGAGTCCAACTGTATTCATGTGTGATGATGTTAGACCCCATAGTAGCCAATTCATTGTAGTGAGACCATTTTTTTTAAAACTTGACCTCACTGTATAAAATGACCTCTGGTGACCTCTAGGATTATCACAGTCTCGTGAAACTTTACAACCCCAAACTAGAGACCTAGAGCATTCAGTGGATGGATGGCTTTCCTAGCTAGATTGACAATAAGGGGGTTTCTGAGCAGTTTACACAACAGAAGTGCTCGCCATCTAATGGGCAAAAAATGAAATTCTTGCAGAAATCTCCAAATGTCAAAAGTTTTTGATACGACATCACATCATGGCTTCTTCTATGGTGTTCCTCAAGGTCTTGGTGTCTTAATGTGGTATTTTGGAGGGATTATTGATCATTTGAATCAATTCTCGAGGTTAAATTTAGCCCCAAATCTGTGTAACAAATGGTATCAACCCAAAAATCGCTGCAACAACTTATGAGACATAATAGAGCATGGGGATGACCATCATATACTTCTATCATAATGTTCTAAGCCTTTATACACTGTCACAATGTATTAATTAATGTTTATTTCTGATTTATGACTAGAACTACTTGACACACAGTGCTGAGCTGCTTCTCAAATTAATCTTCAGGTTCCCAGCTTTCAGATGATGCACACCACTTCTATGTGACATCTACTGTTGACCTGCTATCTCCCTCTAAAGACCACCCTGTACTCCCCTAAAAAAAAGACAAAAAATGTGTCTATGTGGGTCTACTGATCATAATGAAGCAGCTGTTTCTGAACTAAAACACAGCTCTACTAAGAGGCAATCCATCTCAGAGCAGTTGCTACTCACCGACCACAGAGAAGATGAGAGTGTTGGTGAAGTGCTGATACAAAGAGAGTTTCACTATATTTCTGCGGAGCTTCAGGAGACGAGTGGTTTGAGACAGACTGATGAAAATGTGGATGCAAATTAAGGAGAATATACTGCTTATACTTTCAAGTAACCACAATCAAAATCTTATATCTGCAACACTTCTGAAAATGAAAATGAGTAGCCGTTTTGGCTGGACGGGTAAAGGATATCCACCACATGACGCAGGAGTCAATAAGGGAGAGGCTGAGATTAGCCACCAAGGCGACCGTCCCGTAGAAACCCTGGAAAAAGAAAGTCGGATTTACAATCGAGACAAATAATGAGCCTCGAGTTAAGCAGAGAGCGAAGAGTGTGAAGTCACAGGGCTTTTTTTAAACACAAGATAAGCTTGTGTTAAGATCTGATGAAGATGGAGCTGACTTCACATAAAACACATCTGCTCATCAAACTACATCTCCCTCCATTCCTCTTACAGTCTTTATCTTATGTTTGCTTGTATAACGTTGTGTTTCCATTACTTTTTGGACTTACTGCAGCGTCTTTGTCTGCTTTTGTATTTCACTCTCGATCAAATACGTCATTCCCGGTTATCATCACTAGTCTGCCTCCCAGGGACTGAATCCCTGCGTAACCTTCTCTCTCTGCTCAAATCAACTTTATTCATACGGAGTGCCTTGAAAGCTGCGCCAGGCAAGATTTCTATGTAAAAATACACCACCACTATCAGCTTCAATCAGCCTGTGGAGGCTGCAACAGCTAATGTCCCATCTGCAATTATTGAAATGCAGAGGGCTCATTATATTTTCCTGGATGAAATTCATCTGCAGCCACAGAAAAATTATGAAATAAGGGGTTAGAAGTGAAATAGAAAATGGTCCTCTAGACAGCAGCGAGAGAGTGTGTGTGTCTCCCAGAGGAAGCTACACTCGGTGTTAAATCTTTTTCCTCTCTCATCCATTTGGTGTATTTTGGGATTCAGTGAATCTTCTCTGGGTGGTTTGGTTGATATAGATTACTGTGTGCGGATTAGTGTAGTCAACACGTTCTCATCCCAACTCGTCACATACTGACGCTTCGTCAGACCCCTCGGCGTCACTTTTCGGTTGCAGTAAATGCGTGCTCAACGTTGTGAATTATATAAAAACACTTGCTTAGGTTCACCAATGAACAGCTGATTGTAACGTGAAAATGAAACTTGACACACGGGGCATGAACAGCGATCTACTTAATGAAAACAGCGTGTGTGTTTGTTGGAGTCAGTTGATGCTACCTAACAGGATCTCTGTTTCAAAAAAAGTTGTCTCTTGCTTCCGTCTAAAGCTAACAAGTTGTGCGATTTTCATTAAATCAAACCTCGCTGTTGATTCTTATTATAAATAATTATAATTATTATAATGGGGGAAGGGGGATGGCCCCAGAGACCTGTTGACTTCGTACCGTGCTTGTGTGTGCAGGTCCTTTGCTGGGTGGAGCTGAGGTGCCATCTCGCTAACTGTGAACACCTGGCCAGTGTTCCTGAGTTATTTCAAGGCCTATTGAAGGAGGCTGGGACACGGGTGGACACGGGTCTTGGGGTATGGGGTATAACACATGCACAGTGTAACTGAAGCTGTGGTCGTGTGTTGCGATTGGCTCAATTTCAGCGAGTGCAGACCAAATTTTTACTGACATGTGTTGCACCCCAAAGACATGACGCGTTGATGAAGCGTGACCCAGCCTCCTTCAATAGGCCTTGAGTTATTCAAGCCTTTTGTTTGACACTGACAACATGCGCCTCACATTGACCACCGCCCTCATACACCACTGATTCTGACTGTCACACCTCACTACTTTAATAAATGAGTTTATTATTGGTAAGTTTGATGTGCATCTCCCTCTTTTGTTGCAACCCTGCGAGCCAGAGACACATGAGGGATTCACAGGAAATGATGCAGCATGTAAATCCAACATCACTGTTTTTAATTTGATCTCACTGACATGAGTCTCGCGGTTTACTGATCACTATTTGGCTTTCATTTCACACTGCTGCTTAGGGCTGAACAATTTTGCGAGAGGGAATGATCATTTCTACATCATTATTCTCATTGTATAACATATTAAAATGATGATGGTTTTATTTTTGCGGGGATGTACTAAACAAAGATGTTTTCTTAAGACGGTAGAATGTCACGTGAAGGCCAGGCATCTCTGCAGCAACACAATATTTAATTTAAAATGGTGTTTTGAAACACATTTTGTCTTTAAGAAAATATTGCGCCTCCTGCCAATTGAAAACTGCATCAGGCCATATTGCGATTTCGATAAAATTTTGATTCATCATGCAGCCCTGATGTCGCTGCTTCACAATAAAAGCATTCAACTAGCAAAACCACGGGGTGGCTTTTATTGTGAAGCAGTCGCAAAAAACGCAATGTAGTTGTCATAGATGTTAGCGCTGACAGTACTTAATGAGAGGGGTTACAACCAGGACAATTCAGACGGTTAGAGGATAGTTAGCTTTTATGTATTTGTAGTATTTATCTGAAACTGTCACTGTGTCCTACATGGCGTGTCTTTCTCCAAGTAGGCTAAGATGAATATTGTGAATGACAGCTGTTGGGTGGTGGAGTTTATTAATTGTTGATACTTACACCCGTCACTCTCAGCACACCTTCCACAGAGGAGAAGAGCAGGTAGAGAAGCCCGACAGCTACCAGCCGGTGCACCGTGGTACCCAACCTGGGCCTACACAGGTGAGGAGAATTTTTTTTTTTAAATTATACTAAGAAATGATTGAAATGAGAATATTAGCAGCAAACCCCCCACTGGATTGAGACATACCGTGAAGCAAAAGGTAAGTTTTAAAAGTCTAAACTTACTTGACTATGCCATAACCAAGACTGACAATGAGGACCAGGATCCGGGCTAGAGATCTTTTGAGTGCAGAGAGCAGCTCAGCAAAAATCACAGCACCTTGAACTGTGAAGATGAAAAAACACACAAACAAAATGACAATTACATCAGACTGAAACGAAGAGAAAAAGAGAGACAAGCAGAGGTATAAAATCAACCAACCGAAGTCTCCTTTGTAACGGATGCTCTGGTATTCAGAGTAAAACACCGCTTTTTCCAGCATGCCGAGGATGATGACGGCGCCGATCCAGAACTGGATCCGCAGCAGATCCCTCCAGTAGCAGGCACACCAGAAGAGCCAGAGAGCCCCGAACAGCACGTACACGATGCACATGATCATGAAGAACTGGGATGGAGAGGAGAGAGAGAAGCTTTGTTCAGCCTTTGAGTGGTCGGAAGACTAGTAATGCAAGTCCATTTACCATTTATTCTGCATGTTTCAATTTGAAAACTATTAAAGGTCTGTTTGCCACAGACTGTAATGTCATGTCATTTGTGTGTTTAAACTTAAAAACCCTCCTTTTATATAACTTAGGGTACATACCATCATCAGGGGCCAGTCTGCTGGAGAAGAGAAGTCATGTGGTCCTCTCATCTCCACTTTCACTGGGGAAAGAAAATTTTTAAAAAAGTCACTTCTTAAAATTCTCAATTATCAGATCTTCTTATCCCTTTTTGTTTTCATTAACTTATCTATTGAGTAAATATGAGATATTCTAAAGCTTTTGGAGTGAAACAGTGTATCTCACTTGTGAAAGCAAAGTTGACCTGCTCCGCCCCGATGTCTTCGTCCTCGACTCCGCGGTACACAGGATGCACCTTCACTATGAACAGGTATGGACTGTCCTCCCAAGATTTGGCCACCGCACTGATGTTCTGCAAAAATAAGAATCACAACAACATGACCTTGTATAAAAACACACATTTAAAGACATTTGCTGTGTAGTTTTTAATCCGTCTTTCATTGAGAGTCTCCTTTGTTTTTCTTTTATCTGTTGGTTTCACAGCCTCTCAGTTAAAGACAGAAACAGTCTAAACAGTATTGTTAAATAATTCCTTTTGTAACCAGCAGATCCTCCGTAAAACTGAATGTATTTTAGCATCTTCTGGTCATTTTCTCTGTTGCTGTCAGGACGTCGTTATGGTTTACCGGTTTGTAAAACTAACCCCTCTTCTAAATCATTTATCCCCTCTGAAATCAGATTATTAAATGCTCCTTAGATTTTTTACTTCTTACGGACTTTTATCATTTTACCATCATAGATCCTTTTATCCCTTATTAGACTGATCCTTCTATTGTTCTTATTCAGTCTGTTTATTTATTAGTTAGTCTAATTTACATCAGTAATCATTTTAGGTCCTGTTTTATATTTTTAGCTTACATATATTGTTGTTGTTGTTGTTGTGTGTCACTGTGTTTTATCTATGTTTTTATGTACAAGCTGCTCCAAAACAATTGCCCTTAGAGTGATTAATAAAGTTGTTTCAATTTAATTTAATTGAATTAAAAGCAATAACAACATATCTTACCGGCTTGTCGGGCCAAACAAGGCTCTGATTCGATGGGTCACTCTAAACAGAACATAGAAACATAGTGAGCTTCATAGACTTTGGTGATTTGGCAGTGTTAAATAAACAAAATCCCTTTTATTAGCATAATATATCAGCTCGATCAGTGACTCACCTTTGGGCTAGTGAGGGGCTGATATGGGTTGTAGTCTGCGTAATACACCTGGGAGAGAGGACAGAGTAAAGAAATATCTATACTATACATGTATGTAGCAAACTAACTGAAATGTTGGAATGATGAAACATTTTCCTGATGTTACCTAACATTAGATAACTGCTGCACACTGAGGTTAAACTTACTGTGTGTACACAGTGATGATTAATTGTGTGTTTATGTGCTATCAATAGTAAGACAGCATGTTTGTCATGGTAACAAACCTTCGGTGAGAAGAGGGAGGAGCAGTTGTCGAAGTACATGTAGCCCTGACTGTAGAAGCCATTCCAGCCGTCTTTCAACATGTGGTCCATACCAAACATGTTCATCGCTTTGTTGTCCTACAAGAAGGGACAGTGAGGGGAAATCAGTTTGAGAGTTTGCTGACTAACAATTTACTATTTGGATAACTTTAGATCAATGTATTTGATTTCAATAAACCTTTTAAAAATACTGTAAAATGTATTGCGTTTTTGGGGGGGGAAAGTGCGCTCTCGCCTCGCTTTAAGTCCTTCTTGTTCTACCCGTTTTAGGAACCTGTTTTGAGCCTGACAGAAGAAAACACCCCTGACCCCCCTGCTTCAAGACCGACAGCGACAAGGTGAAGTACATCAGCTGCTGTTTGAGATGCTTCTGGACGAAGAGCCAGCGCTGGCACAAATGAAGACGGAAGAGGAGCCCAAAGCCATGAAAACGCTTTGAGGAAAAGACACCAGCTGCTCTGACTGACATACCGTTGATGCTGAATGTGAAGTCAGAACAACTGAACTGGTCAAAAGTTCAGGAAGTGAACTTCCTGAGAGTGAAAAGTCCTTAAAGGTTGAAGAACAGACAGACATTAACAGACAAAAGTCACTACTCACTGGAGTGTTAAAGACCTCATTGTAGCAAACAGAGGAGCGCAGGTACCAGCTGATGTTGAAGGCCAGGTTCCTATCACATAACGCTGTGTCACCCTGGACTGCAGAGAGATAAAACAAAGATTATTAGACAGTAATAAGACCGTACGTCCCACCAGCTGTTCCAGATCATCCCGTCACAGGAGTTACTCTGTGTGTTGTAATCTACTTTTTGTGTCCGTGCTTTCCCCCCCGACATCCCTCGTCTAGTTCTATTTCAAAAGGTGACTTTCCCTATTTCACTACTTCATGTTGCTGCATTGCATCCTGGTCTACTTTCTGCTACAGTGGGAGCAGAAATCAGTATCTCTCCCTCATTTAGAGTATTGTGGATTTCTCACTTCCTGACTGGTGAATGCTGATGCAAAACTGACGTCTCTAGAGAGAAGAAATAGTCTCTGATTCTGAGGGACTGACAACAACGTCTGACGTTTACTATCAAATGTTATGGATTCTATTTTCTCCTACCAAACGCCATTGCCTTATCAGCAAGACTCAAATAACTGCTATAACAATAAATAAAATTGTCCCTGAGATAAGTCACATTGTGTTTAAGAGTTTTAGGGTGAATTTTACCTTTAAGATTTTAGATTCCTGAAACTGAAATGTGTTTTTTAATGAAATAACACACCAAATCAGCAGCATAGGTAATGTCACCATGTGGGCTAAAAGTGGCAGCATAAAAAAGGGTGTAAACAGCATATGGTTCTATGGAGAGCACCATGACAGTGTGACTCGTCTGTATGGTGCAGATAAGATGATCTCCAACATTATTTTTTTATCAATTCAAACACTGACATTTTGTTCGTAGTGCCAAGAGGTTCCCTGTGCAGGTTTTCCAGGAAAATCAGCCCAGCAGGACAACCGGCTTATACGTCATGTTTGGAGTTTAGCCAGTGAGAGTCATAAAGGCATCGTGGGATGTGAATTTCAGCACAACAATGCCATTCCAGCTGATATTTAAATGTTAAACCCAACACTCTTGAGTTCTTGTGATAGTAAAGTTACTGCTTATTTGTTTAACTAAAACCAGCTTGAGGTGTTTTGTAACTGGGTCAAAACTAAGAGATACTATGAAGCCAAATTATACCTCAGGAACTGCATGAAATTTCAGAGGAAAGAGACACAGTGGACAGAAAGGGCCTTTCTGTACAGAACATCTCATTTGCCTGCTGTAATGCTGTATTGTATCACCTGACTGGGGTCAAACTGGCACATTTTGAGTGTGTTTGTTTTTTTAATTTAAGTGTCTGATGGGTGGACTTTGCCACTTGCTACGTTATGACTCACAATATTGTCCAGCAGTACCTGAATGAATGTCTTGTTATAGTAAATGTTCTACCTATCAGACGAATGATCTTTGTATGTTAATATTTATATAAGGTGGATGCAGATGCAGGAAGTAGCCAGGGGAAATGCTACCCTCATTGTTGGCATGAATCATGCAAAGCCCCAATTCTGTTGGTAAAAGAAAAACAACACATGATGAAGAGGTCAAACTACTTACACTTCATGAAGATGGTGGTGTTGGCATAGAGCGTCTTTCGAAACACAACTTCCTGTGTCTGAAAACACAACAAAGGAGAATCAGTTCTTAACTCTAGCTCAGTCAGATGACATCAACCCTCCTGTTTGGAGCCGCTTCAGGCCGACAACACAACATGTCATTAAAGATCTGGGTACATTTTTAGGAGGAGCAAAAGATGATATCAAGTGAATACAACAATATTTCATTTTGTGAGATAAAACACTTAAACTGGGGATAGCAATTAGCCAGATTAAGCATCAGCTTTTTCATGAGCTATGTGCACACTACAAGGGGTGGACACTGGAAACAATAAAATGTACTGACGTTTTTGTATTTTTTCATATTAGGAACTGCAAGCTTCTGGCTAAAACACCATGCTATAAACCAAAACACATCTTTTTTTTGGTGCAGTGTAACATCAGCTACAGAGGTCAACTGTAGACTGTGTGAAATGCATTTTTTAAAGTGTCCATAAAAGTGGTTATTGTTTAACTACTACCCTGGCTACAGTAACAAGGTAGGGTCATTATGAAACACATTTATATTTACTTTACACTAAGTTTAAACTTTATCAATTGGTTGTTTGTTTTGGGAGGTGCTGCAGCACACCTACTTCCTTGTCCATGCTATTTGCACAAATAATGACTGTAATGATCCTCAAAACTAAATTCTAGGCATTGATTCGTTTGATATTAGAAGATAGATCAATATTGTTAGATTATTTCTATCCATCCTAACTCATTAATCACTAGCCAATATTAGCATTAGAGAGACACTTTTGCCTATTATGGTCTTGAACAGGACTTGCTCAGGACTTGGTCTCGACTGATTTAGGAGTAGGTCTTGACTCGGACTCAACTGGATCTGGTCTTGGACTTAATTTGGACTCCATTAAAGGTCCCATATCGTGCTCATTTTCAAGTTCATACTTGTATTTTGTGTTTCTACTCGAACATGTTTACATGCTGTAATGTTAAAAAAAACACGTTATTTTCCTCATACTGTCTGCCTGAATATACCTGTATTTACCCTTCTGTCTGAAACGCTCCGTTTTAGTGCATTTCAACGGAATTGCGTTGCTAGGCAACAGCTTGGGTCCTTGTTTACTTCCTGTCAGCTGATGTTATTCACATCCATTGCAACAGGAAATAGACTGGGACACATTTATGTTTATGTTTAAGATAAGTGGGGAAATTTGCAAAAAAAAATCGTGTGATGATCTATATATATTGTATATTTGTGACATCACGAATGGACAGAAATCCTAACGGCTTGTTTCATACGCACAATTTCTGAATACGGGCTGTGTGTATTTCTCCGTATATTGAACGTTTTGATAGTTTAACAGTATTTATAAAGCACTTAAACCTGCTTTATAATATAAAAGACATGAAAATCTCACTTTTTTACAATATGGGACCTTTAAGTTGGACTTGGCTACAGCCCTAAGAGTCTGTCATTCTCTGAGGCAATAACTGGTTGAGCAGCATGTTTTCTGACATAATGGCATTCCTTTCTTTTACTTACATGTCTGTTTGTAGATTTCCTTAGTAACACACTGCTTTTACAAAAATGTTTCCACTGGTAGCATATTACATTTGCACCACTATGTAACAGTAGCACCCTATTTGACAGGCAGAGTTATGCTGTATAGGTAATTCCCAGTGAGAAGTTCATCTTGTCAGACAAGCAGAACTGGTAGCATTTACATTTGCACCGCTATGTAGCAATAAGAGGTAGCTCCATAGCTGACAGGCAGAGTTAATAACATATAGCTCATTCACAGTGAGAAATTCATCTTGTCAGAAAAGCAAAACATGTCAAAGAAGCATTGTGTGAAAGAAAGAAAAGGTGTATTAACGCTACAGCAGAATGCTAGAGGCTAGCTAGTTAGCTCCTCTGCTAACAGCTGCTCTGGTAGCTGTAGCTCGACAGGCTGAGTAATAACCGTTAACATGTTATATATGAAGGTTTAACTGACCGAGTTGATCTCCACGCTCCATACTGAGACCTCTGCTGCTGTCCCGAGACGGAAAACTAACACAAAGAGCAGGACACATAACCGATGCGACTCTGGCATCTTCATTAGTGCTTCTATCTACAGTCTACAGTAACAGACAGACGGGTCAGACTGGATCCGCCTCCAGTTCCGGCTGCAGTTCACAGCGTCGCCACCAGATGGAGACAGAAACACTCCAAACGACTCGAAACTAGAATGTTGACGTCACATAAATATTATAAAAAAGTGAGATTTTCATGTTTTTTTTATTATAAAGCAGGTTTAAGTCCTATATAAATACTGTGAAAGTATCAAAACGCTCAATCCACAGGGAGATACACACAGCCCGTATTCAGAAACTCTGCATTTGAAACAAGTTGTCAGGATTTCTGTCCATTTGTGATGTCACGAATATACAATATTTAGACCCTTTACACGGATTTAAACGTAAACATTCTAAATGTGTCACAGTTTATTCCTGGTTGCAGTGTATGTGAATGACATCAGCTGACAGGAAGTAAACATGGACCCAAGCTGTTGCCTAGCAACGCAATCCTGTTGCAATTCCGTCAAAATGCACTAAAACGGAGCGTTTCAGACAGAGGGGGAAATACAGGCATATTCAGGCAGACAGTATGAGGAAATTATTATTTTTTTAACATTACAGC
Source organism: Sebastes fasciatus (assembly GCF_043250625.1). Taxonomy (NCBI): domain Eukaryota; kingdom Metazoa; phylum Chordata; class Actinopteri; order Perciformes; family Sebastidae; genus Sebastes; species Sebastes fasciatus. The sequence goes on along the minus strand of NC_133809.1, from coordinate 5,900,953 downwards.
ATGTAAACATGTTCTAGTAGAAACACAAAATACAAGTATGAACCTGAAAATGAGCATGACATGGGACCTTTAAGCTAAGATCAAGCTAAATACTACCCCTTATTGTTTTATTAAATATATAAGTATTCCCTACTTCTGCTCTCAGACTATGTATAGCTCTGACCCAAAAGTAGTCTTCATTATGGTCATTTTAAAATACATTTTGTTAAAGAAAAAAAGGAATTTTCCTAAATTTGTAGCTAACCTTTTTTTTTTTTTTTAAATGTCAGTATACATACAAGATGCATCAGCTAACACAGTAAAAAAAAGAGCTAAACAAAGTGTAACAAAATATGAACCATTTAAATAGAAGGAAGTATAAAAATAGGAGCAGTATATACAGTATTGACAATAAACAGACTATTAACAAAATTGCACAAGTAGAACATGATATTGCACAGTGAGAATGAAATGAAATTCCACCTGAAAATATCAGGTTATTGTCAGTTTTTTGGTGTGTAAGTATAAGTGGTTTACTGGGAGCAGTGCTGGTTGTGGCGTCTGACAGCTGCAGGAAGGGAGGACCTGCAGAAGCTCCTTCACACACTTCGGGTGGAGCAGCCTGTCGCTGAAGGAGCTCTCCAGTGCTGAGATGGTGTCCTTCAATGTATATATGTTTTTAATATTTATATTTTGAATATCTTTTAATCATTACTTTTTATAGTGCCTCCTGCATTGTAATGTATTATATGTAATGTATTGTTGTTGTTTTTTCTTTTTTCTTACCTGGACCTTGAGTCTGCAATAAAGTTTGATTTGAATTGAATTGGTGGGAAGATTACTTTGAAAATCCACTCCGGAAGTGTGGTTAGTGGTGTGCTGGCAGTGAATCACATCCTCTCTGTGTGTCGCTGCTGCTGTCAAACTGCTTCTCGCTCTGTCAACATCAAGGAGAGTTTACACAGAAGTTTACACCGAAACTAATGTAGTTAATGCTCAAACCAGAAGAAAACAACCAACTGTTAACTCTGATGTTTGTCTGCTCGAGATGGAGGAAGTGAGCCAGCCTGTTGTTGTTAGGTATAAACAACCTCTTTTAATACATCCATGTAAACAACATGCTGTCTTCAGCCACTCTGCAGCGCTGCAGAAGTTTCACTATTGACCTTTGACGTTTTTTTACACCATTTTAACCACTTCCTGTCATGCAATGTGATCATATCTAATGAATAGTAGTTATAGTAGTGTTCACATTACTGCAGGATGAAATACACCTGCATTTTGTGTGCACATTTGTAGATTTTGTGCCTGGTATATTTAGTTTTCTCTCACTGTGCTTGTTCCTCAGTGTTGTCCCTGATGATGAAGGAAATGAAAAGTTCAAGAAGAGTGAGAATGTTGCTTTTTACAAGTATGTTGGGCATTTCATATGCATTTTATAATGCACAATTTGCATTCATAAATAACTTTAATCACCCACAATTAAGTGCATTTTGCAGAACATAACCTCATCAATACCTTGCTGTGCTGTGCAGGACTCTGAAATGTATATTGCATTATAATGTTGATGTTTATTGTCACTCTTGAGGCGACAGATCCAGGGACCCAACTTGCAGCACCGAGCCCTTTTGGACACCATGGTGCTCACAGAGAAGGGGGCACGTTTTGAACTGTTGGAGCCTGACACACAGGTCTGAATTACTGTATTACTGTAAATCAAAACTAAGGATGATCTATTTCTTCATTCATATTTGACACCATTTGATCATTGCCATATTTAAAAAAGTTACTGGTATTTTTTTTCTTCTGTTTTAGTGCACTTCTAATAATAATAATAATAATAATAATAATAATAAATTCAACTTATATAGCGCTTTTCAGGGACTCAAAGACGTTTAACACTATCACTATCATCTTCTGTGGGACTAATATTGGGGGCTAAATTTGCAGAAGAATCACACAATGTACATTGCATTTTCATTGATAATTTGTTAGACTCAACAGTAATATAGAAAGAGAGAGATACATCTTCTTTGAGCAAGAATTATGATTCAGAATTAGAGTTACAGAAACTGTAAAAAAGTTTTAATTTAGATAATACGACGGCAGCTTATTGCTGCCACACCAGAAAAAAAATCTGTATCATGTTATAATGTTAAAAGTTTATTGTTACAACAAGATGTTTTTCACATTGTAACAACATAATCTCACATTATTATGACATACAAGAAACAATATACTATTTATCTTGTTATAACGTGAAACTTTTCATGTTAAAATGTGATAACTCATTGTTATGACTTAAAATGTTTCACGTTATAACATGTTCATCACTTTTATTGTTATAACGTGAAATGTGTCACATTTTTACAATATACTAAGTTATCACATTATAATGTGATACTGATCCGTATTTTTTTCTGGTGTGGCAGCAATACACTGCATTAATAATACATTTAAACTCAGGTGACATTAAATGGGTTTTCATAAATTCACTGAATTGTGCTTAGAAGCCAAACCCAAACCTTTCATCAATGATAGGTGATAATAACCAAAGTTAGCTCACTGTGTAGCAGTTGTGTAATATAAATATCTCAGAGGATCATTTCTTCAGCACTACCGACCTTCACTAGCATTGTTAAAAATAAAAATCTCAACAATAAAAACAATCGTGCAAGTGCATGAAAAAACTAAATTTTATAATAAATCACATTTTCTTGTTAATATCTGAACTACCCTTTTTAATTCTACATAAAAAAAACTCTTTCATTTCTCTTTTCACAGACCACACTGCTTCTGTCTGTGTCACCTTGCAAAAATGACACTGTGAGGATATTAATAGATGAACTGCAGCCCATCAAAGCTCGCTACCGAGTTCCAGATGTGATAACGGGGGAACCGCAGTGTGAACAGTAAGAGCTGCATCAGCATCATCCCTCGATTAGGATATCTAGTTACACAAGCGATGTAGTCAAACAATCCACTCCTCCTCTGTTAGGCCTCCCTCTGATGTGTTGTGTATGTATTGGTGAAATCAAAGTAGGCCAGTTAGGAGCTTCTCTTGTCTGCTGCTTTTGTTTATAAGTCAAAAGGTCAACATATAAAATCATAAAATAACTTTAAAATGTAAAGGTACAGATTCCAACTCCAAATTGCTGCAGTACTTTTGACAGATGTTGACCTTTTCCCTCCTCCTCATCTGGCAGGTTGAGAGTGGAGAGACAGTCTGAGGACTCTGTCACCCTCTCTTGGTCTTCAGGACGTCACCAGGTTTGCGTTTGGCATTTCCCTTTCCGACTGGAGATCCTGTGTGAAGACAAAGTGATGGTAACATTCAACTCTAAAGGCAAACTGTGGTTGGAGACGCTGCGGGATCCACCCAGGTGAGGATCTCAGGGAACGGTTGTGTGCTGGAAATCAACACATGAAAAAGTGAATTCAATTTGTTGTGTTTTTTTTTTCCTCAGCGCCGCATCTCCTAGTAGTGAGGTAAGCGAATACTCTCAAACTGCGATGTAATATGACTCCTACTTGAAGCCTAATCCGGTCTATAAATGCTTTTGTTTTTTGTTCCTCTGACAGCTTCAAGAGGACCACACCAGTTTATTATGGAAAGAGACTTTCAGGCAGTTTGTGGATATCAAAGCTAATGGTTTGTTTCTGCTATTTTACCATTTTAAAAGGCAGACTTGTCAGTATTTCCAGCTGCGTAGATAGTTGCTTTGAGATATTGACTCATCTAATGCAATGAACTGGAGAGGAATAGTGTCTGTGTTTCTCTAAGGAACACCAAAATTATTTTTAGTAAAATACTAGTTTTTCTGTAGTTATTCTTTCATAATATTGCACTATTTATTCAACATATTTTGATTCTAAAACAGATTAGATTCAACTTTATTGCCATTGCACAGAGTACAGGTACTGAAGCAATTCAATTCTTATTATAAGTATATGATAACCATATTTACATTGCATCTTTTCTTGCAAATTTATAGAGAGAAATTTATGAAGGAAAAAAAAGATTACACATCCTTCATTTAAAGTTACTATGAGGAACTTCTAACTGGATATGAAACAGTCTCAATTTAATACTGATGCATCTACTGTATATGACCTACATAAGTAAATGAGACCATCAGTGAGAATTTTGGCTATTTCTATATAGTTATCCTTTAGATGAAAAAATCAGACAAAATCATGCGGGTTCACCAGAGCCTCCTTCAGCTCAGACTCCAGCCGGGCCTCTGGCAGCGACAGACTCAGATCCGGCTTCGCTGCCGCCTTCAACCTGCTGTCGGAGCTCCGGAGGGAGGTGGAGAGCTCCGCACCCGGCCTGGAGCAGAGCTTCGCCTTCGCTGCATTGCCGATCCCCACTGGGAGCCAACACCCACATCACGCTGCTGGAGGCCCAGGCTGCATTGCTGGGCCTGCTGGAGGGAAGGGAGGTGCTGCAGAACCAGAACCAGGACTGTCAGACCCTGCTGCAGTAAAATGAGAGGTTTTCTAAAGGGAATCTGGTGCTCGGAAACACTACCGCTTTTGTCCACAGGGAGCGCCAAAATCAACACAAAATTAAAGTTCCTCGTAGTAACTTTAAGAGAAAAAATACACAAAACATCAATACATTCAGAATTACATGACTAAAACTAAAAATGCTTCATCTGCAGGTCCCAGTAGCATTGGGTCTGACCTCTGTCTCCATGGGTTCAGTCATGTGTACGGTCTACCAGAGCACGCTGACGGCCTGCAACTCAGAGACACCAGGTACACACACGTATTATAACTAAATGCAAGTAGCAGCAACAGGAAGCTTTAATATTCATCAACTACAGCTTTTAATGTTCGTAATCAGTTGGTAATCGTGTCTTTAATTCCTTTCATTTCACAGAGATGGTGAACCGTATCGGCTGTATAACTTGGATGTCTTTGCGTATGACTTGTACAGCCGCCTCGGCCTGTATGGCTCCGTGCTGCTGCTGGTGGCCCACAAGCCGGACAGGACTCTGGGTGTATTCTGGCTCAATGCATCCGAAACGTTTGTGAACGTTCACTACAGCCCATCTGACCATCAGGTAACTGGTGTTCCACTGCTGTCTTTCTGGTTGCAAACAGACGATAAACAAGTTTATTTAGCTTTAGTAAAATCAGGATGATTCTAAAAAAAAAAGAGCCAGAGATACCATTTCCAAGTTAAGCATTGTATAAAACCTACAAACATGTACATTCATAACCACATAATAACCCCTACCTGTCCCAGGATGACCAGACACCCCCAGTGAAGAGGAGGCGGATGGAGCCTCAGACTGACGTCCACTGGCTGTCAGAAAGTGGTGTGATTGACTGCGTGGTTCTGCTGGGGCCCAGTCCACAGCAGCTGTTCACCCAGTATGCTCAGCTGACAGGTGTGTATGAAGCACTGAAGGTATTTTACTGTTTATTTGCACATAAAAAACAAAGCATGACCCCAAAAAATGTCAATTTAAGATCTTAAAAATGGAGGTTTTCACTTTACGATGTCAGATTTATTTGTAATTTCCATCTACAATTAAACCACATTTATTGTTTTGCCAAATAACACATGATTTTTTTTTAATATTTATCATGTTGTGTATGTTGAAAATGGAAGGAAAATAGTATTAAGCAAGAAGACAAATTAATAAGAACAAAAAACAGTACTATACTTTATAATGTCCAGATGTTGATGGTGACAATTTGCCCGTACATTATCATCTCCTCTCTCTGTCAGGATATCAAGCCCTACCCCCTTTGTTTTCCCTCGGGTACCACCAGTGCCGCTGGAACTACGTTGATGAAGCTGATGTGAAGGCTGTAGATGCTGGATTTGATCGCCACGACATCCCGTACGACGTTATCTGGCTGGATATTGAGCACACGGATGAGAAGCGTTATTTCACCTGGGACTCTGCTCTTTTCCCCGATCCAACCGGCCTGCAGCGCCACCTGGAGAAGAAGAAGCGGAAGGTGAGTTTTAAGATGCACCGTATATATTTACAGTCATATGTCACAAATTTAGGGTATTTATTGTGCATATTTTTCTTATCTTTCAGTTGGTTGTGATAAGTGATCCCCACATCAAGGTTGATCCTGATTGGTCATTGTACCGTGAGGCCAGAGACGGAGGGCATTTTGTCAAGAACAGAGAGGGGCAGATCTATCAGGGCTCATGCTGGCCTGGTAATGTTGTTCTTACTATAAATAGAGTTTAAATCTAAAATAACATAATGAAAGCTCGACCACAAATGTGACTCCTACTCTGAAAAAGCCTCTGCTGACATATAAAATAAACCTGATTTCTGAATATTGTAGTAGTTGGTTATTAGTTGTATCGTGTGTTTTTTACTTTCAATTAAGAAACATTTTTCAGATGATTTTTTTAGCATGATTTCAGTCATTTTGGAGCAAAATAAATGAAGATAATTCTTTGTTTTTTGTACTTTCTAACTGTAGTTTTTATTAATCTTTCTCACAGGTGAGTCCAATTACCTCGACTTCAGCAGTCCAGACACTCGAGCATGGTACTCCAGATATTTCGGCCTGGATAAGTACAAGGTAAGTGTAAAAATAACCCCAAAATCCATGCTACTGTTCATATGCAACCCAATTTATCAATAGAAATCAATAATAATCCTAATAATCTAAAAATAATACTGATATGATATTTGATGAAGTTCTTTTTTTTTGTGGTAAAGGCTTCTCAAATCTTTTCAAGCACCTTCAACCTTTGACACTGTAAAGAATGACGATATATTGTATAATTATATTTTTACATAGTATATCATATTCTCACTCACTGAGTAGTTTTACAGCTCGTTGAAGTGTTTCTGTCTGACCCAGGGATCGACGCCATCGTTATTTGTGTGGAATGATATGAATGAACCGTCTGTGTTCGGCGGGCCAGAGCAGACGATGCCAAAGGACGCGGTGCATTATGGGGGCTGGGAACACCGGGAATTACACAACCTGTACGGCTTCTACCAGGTGAGCAGGCTCATTTAAATTCTTTTGATACAGGTGTCATTATTCCACCTGCAAATCTATGGTTGCTCCAGAACTTCTGTTTTGTCAGGGTAAAAGAAAAACATTTAAGGATGCTAAAACTTCAATAAAAAACAGAAATTCTAGTGCAATCTCATCTTCACCTAAATGACAGTTATAAGTAAAGTGTATGAAGTGAACTATTACCTTTTTAAGGTTTCTTTTGTTTGCTCACAGCACATGGCCACAGCGGAGGGTCTGATAACTCGTTCAGGAGGCTCAGAGAGACCTTTTGTCCTTTCACGCTCCTTCTTTGCTGGGTCACAGAGACTTGGTACGTTTCTGAAATGGTAAAAATAAACTCCTCTCCTCTGTGATGTCTTCAGGGTTGTGTCCTTAACTGCACTGTTTGTTTGGGATGCAGGAGCCGTATGGACAGGGGACAACGTCGCCAGTTGGGAGTATCTGCAGATCTCTATTCCAATGCTTTTGTCTCTAAGCGTGACGGGCATCGTGTTTTGTGGAGGTGAGCGCAGTGCTGTACATTTTGGTATTAAAATCACAGCTAGAATTGTTATTGACTGGGTTGAGAGACAGAAATACTGGACTTAATTTGGCAAGACAGTCAATCTGTGATGGTTTTTGGTACAGAGACATACATTAAAACTATACTTTCTACCTTAAAACTATTCTTACAGTAACTAGACTTACAGAACTGTAACATGCTGCTTTTCTGCTATTTATTTTCATAGTCTCGCACTTTAAGTTGCAGTCTCTTATATAATTTTATCTCTGTGTTTCAGCCGATGTCGGTGGGTTTGTTCAGGATCCGGAGCCGGAGTTGCTGGTGCGCTGGTACCAGGCGGCCGCCCTGCAGCCGTTCTTCAGAGGTCACTCTGCAAATTTTACGAAGCGCCGGGAGCCGTGGCTGTTTGGAGAGGAAGTCACCGCTGCCATCCGTACTGTGATCCAACAGAGGTACTTTAAGAGGGATATATCATGCTCATTTTCAGGTTCTTGTATTTGGGGTTTCTACCAGAACATGTTTACATCCTTTAATGTTTAATGTATATTTCTCATACGGTCTGTCTGAATATACCTGTATTCACCCTCTGTCTGAAACGCTCTGTTTTAGTGCCTGTTTCATGGCGCACCTTTGCAAAGGTAGTTCTCAAGCTCAAGCGGTATATTCTCATGAGCCTGCTTGTAGGAAGGGGAGCCAAATCTGAACGGCTTGTTGAATCATTTTTTCTGATCTAGACACTATTGGGGTCTTTTATTTGTTCGTACAAATTAAATTTTCCATGTCCAAATAACTAACTAACTATCTAACAGCCTCTGTCTTTTGTTGTTGCTTTGTTTCTTTTTGCCAGTCACATTTTGCCTGAAAAGAGACTTGAAGTGATCAGTTTCAGCCGTCTTGATTGACCAACCAAGACAGCTGAAATTGATCAATATCATTAAAGGACAAGAACCAATCCCCAACGAGGCCAAACAAACTGTTTCACCTGATTACCTCGTTAAATATCAGAGTCAACATAATGGACGAATGGAACACAAATGTGTTGCGTGTTTCTTGTTTTTTTTCCTAATGCATTTGACAAAGTGATGTTTTAATGATCCCAGTCTTGTCTCTTCTGCTCTCAGGTACTGTTTGCTGCCATACTGGTACACTCTGTTCCACCAGGCTCACACCTCTGGTCTGCCTCCACTCAGGTTGGTGCTGCTGCTATCTGCTGCTCAGTGGAAGTACTGCAGACCCCTAAACCCTCTGTGGCTTTACCTTTGAGTTTTATCAGACACTAGAGGTCAATGTCTCCCATGTTTTGATGAGAGTATGGATTTAATAGATAGATAGACTTTTGAGGAAAGTGAAAAGCAGAACGTTATAGAAATGTTCATTTATTCAAACCTGCACAGACCTCTGTGGGTGGAGTTCCCGAGAGAACCGAGCACCTTCTCTGTGGACTACCAGTACATGATCGGTGATAAATACCTTTTTATTTCTGCATTTTTACTCAGTGTAATTACTAGACTTTTGTTTTTCTTAGTTTAACTGTCTTTGGTTTCATGTAGGAGGAGCGCTGCTGGCCTGTCCTGTAACCGAACCGCATGTTCAAGAAGTCAAAGTCATACTCCCTGGATCTGGTGAGGTAAATCAACCACCAGGTAACATGTTCAGATCTTCTCATGTGTTCATGATGCACCTCGGTGTGGATGTTGTATTAAGGCTTGTTTCCGTTTCAGGTTTGGTATGACGTCCACTCTGCAAAGGCGCATAAAGGAGGCAGGACTCTGAATCTTCCAGTCACCTTGGACACAGTTAGTGATTGTCTTTACTCACACATCCATGGTTTATTCATGCATAATGAAATGCCAATTCTAAACTGACATAAAGCCAGATATTATGTTATGGGGGAAGCTTTGATTTCCTAGTATTCCCTCCGGACAGGTTCCTGTGTTCCAGCGTGGCGGCTCGGTGGTCTGCAGGTCAACAGGAAGTGGCTCCTGTACAGCCGATCTCGAACAGCTCCCACTCGCCATCACCGTGGCCCTCAACTCTCAGGTAAGCATTGAAAGGATAAGGGGGGTGCAAAATTAGATTTGCTCATCTAAAACTAAAATTATAACACACTTACTGTATAATTTATACAAAAGTCTGTAGATAAAACTATTTAAAAAGATATATATTGTTGCTACTTTGTAGCTAAATCTAACAAAATATTCTATTTCAATCTATATTTGTTGCCGTTTAGCCTTTCAAAACTGTGATCAAAGACCTATTTTCTCTCCTGCTTGACACACACAAAGGGAGGCTCGCACCTGTATTAACAGGGTGGTCTAGCAGCAATCTAACAACATCATGATTTATGCTAAATTAATAAAGTCGTTACAAAAAAAGATCATATCATATTTCTGCATTCGCTTGCCGAATCCGTCAAGACGTCATCCCTTTATTTATGTTGATGAAACTGACGAGTTCTATTGATTAAAGTTCATTTACAAGACTAACTCATTTAATACACTGAATCACTTTATTCAAATTGAGGATTTTGTTTGAGGATTTGTAATTTTTTTAGGGTGATGGCGTGGGGTTTCTTAAATTCAAGTAGGGGGAGCTTCAAGGAAAATAGGTTGACAACCACTAATATAACAGATTTCATAAAGCAAATGAAACCAGGTTTAGTCCTGACCAGGTACAAATATAAACTGATCAATATTCTAATATTTCTCCCCCTCTATTTATTAGTGATGGCTAAAATATTAGAAACATCTGGTGCTTCTGAGATGGTATTTGCTGTCCATTAATTAAACATGATTGTGTTAAAGTTTTAGCACTGCAACAGCAGATGTCGGCCAAACAGAGACAATTTGGCTGCAAACCAGATCATATCACAATATTTATAAGTTTGTTTCAGTGCATGCTAAAGGATTTGCATTATATACTAATAATTATGATATTATATATTATAATAAGAAAGAGGTGTAGCTGCTAAAAGTGTTCTAACAGTTTCACTTCGGTAAGTTTAATACTTTATAAAATACAAAATTATGCTTTTTTTTAAGACTGAGGCAAAGTTCATACCTTCCAAAAACTGTTAAGTAATTAAACTCTATATTAGTTTAGACATTTGCATCATTTAATTATGAAATCCTGACTGCTTCCCTGCTCTCTGCAGGGCGTCGCTGATGGTGAGTTGTACCTGGACGACGGCCACTCCTTCAGCTACCGAGACAAAAAGGCCTTCTGCCTGCGCAGGTTCAACATGCTGTCAGACCGTCTGCTCTGCCGGTGAGTCACAACTCACACCTCCGAAGGAGACGCGTCCATTTTTAGACCACACGTGAAAGGAGCTAAAAAAAAAGTTTTCTATTTTTTTTTTTTGGGTTGTACAAGTGACGGCCAGGAAAGTGAACCTAAGATAGTTTGAATGTTTGAATTGAAAACACGTAACACACGTTTCTTTCGTCTCTCAGTCCTGCGGGTGAAGAAGGAACATTTGACTGTGATACCGTTGTTCAGTCAGTCACCGTCCTGGGAGTGAAGAGCAAACCGTCCACGGTGGTTGTGCATGTGTCAGGTGAGGATCTCAGCCTTCATAGTTACAAGTATAGTAAGTAAAGTTTATTTCTAGAGCACATTTAAACACGGATTAAGCTGACCAAAGAGCTGTATAAAGGAACATTAAAATGTTAAGTTTAAGTAAGAAAAAAACAAAAGAGAACATACCAATGACAACAATAAACAGAGTACAGAATTAAAGACATGATATCAGTGGGCCTAAAGGGCCAGTGAATAAAAATGTGTCTTTAGCCTTGATATAAAAACAGAGAAGGAGGGAGCACATCTGATATCTAACGGCAACTGATTCCACGGTTGTGGAGCAGCAACTGCAAAGGCTCTGTCACCTTTTAGCTTTAGTCGAGATCGTGGGACATACAAGAGAGATTTGTCGTCAGATCTAAGAGACCTAGGGGCTGAGTGCCAGTGAATAAGGTCTGTGATATAAGATGGGGCCTGAACCATTAGGAGCCTTGAAAGTAGTAACATCTCATATGCACCAACACGGGCCCAGTACAAGTAAAGCCACATTAACATCCATCACAACCAACAGTAAATGAGAGAAAGGTTTTAAAGGAAAAACACCAGCATTTCCAGGTCTGTTTCTTTGTTTGATGGTGGCCAAAGTGGCAAAACATTGAGTTATTCTCTCAAAAATGTCTCTCTTGACTCACCATTTGTTCTGTTTCACAATTATAAAAGAAGAAATCCCATATAAAGAGGCAGGGAAACACATTTTTCTCTTAAAGGAAATCATCAAAGGAAGTAATCTGATACAAATAATCCTAGAAAATTGAGGAATTTCTTTGTTTTTCTCACTAACAATATAAAAAAGTAAAGCATACCATATTTTCTGTCCATCACCAGGTGCTAAAGAAACCTCCGCTGCTGCATTTCAATACACGGAGACCTGCTGCCTGCTGACAGTGAACGACCTGAAGCTCAGAGTGGCGATGGACTGGGAGATACAGATAGGTTAACTGTGAATGTGTCACTCACTGGTTTTCACTCCTCCAGCACAATGTCAGGTAAAGCTTGTCAGAATATATTTTTATCAGCAAGTACAAAAGATTAGAGAGATTACAGCTCAAACTGCACATGTAGCTAACAAATAAGTCCACGATTATGTTTTAATTATTTCACTTGTATTGAACTTCAGATTTACTTTTAAACCTTAAAAGAAAAACCTTAATGTTTACAAGTTGGCAAATCCGTCCATCCGACTTCATCGAGTACTGTACTTCTTTAAAATATGGGTCTGTAGTCAGAAATATAAAGACAACAGAATTAGATTGTCTCGATTAAATTATTTCATCTTAAATGAACGAGATTCAAGATATCAAGATTGATTATTAATAATCCTGCTGTAACAGACTTTCTGTGCAAATTAATAAATAAATAAAGTTTGATTTTATTGTTAACATGTCGTCATGCTGAGCTAACACCTGGTGACAGATCATCAACAACATCGTGTTGTGTTGGTGTGATGTTTGACCTGAACTCTTCCTAACCCCGAGGTTTTCTTTTTGAGCTGTCAATTGATTAAAAATATTTAATCGCATATTTTGTATCTGTTCAAAATGTACCTTAAAGGGAGATTTGTCAAGTATTTCATAATCTTATCAACATGGGAATGGGCAAATATGCTGCTTCATGCAAATGTATGTATATATTTATAATTGGAAATCAATTAACAACACAAAACAATGACAAATATTGTCCAGAAACCCTCACAGGTACTGCATTTAGCATAACAAATATGCTCAAATCATAACATGGCAAACTGCAGCCCAACAGGCAACAACAGCTGTCAGTGTGTCAGTGTGCTGACTTGACTATGACTTGCCCCAAACTGCATGTGATTATCATAAAGTGGGCATGTCTGTAAAGGGGAGACTCGTGGGTACCCATAGAACCCATTTACATTTACATATCTGGAGGTCAGGAGGTCATGGTTTGGAGCGCTATTTAACCTCTTTCACGACTAGCTAGTATGACATGGTTGGTATTATTGGATTCTTCTAGTTTCATATGATACCAGTATCTTCTCTCTAGCTTTAAAACTGAGCCCGCTACAACCTAAAAATCGCAAGTTGCGTTAATGCGTTAAAGAAATTAGTGGCGTTAAAATGAATTTGTGTTTATGAAAATGGGTTCATTTTCATTCACATATCTTGAGGTCAGAGGTCAAGGGATAATGTAAAGCGTCTTTGAGTTCTTTAAAAGCGCTATATAAGTTGAATTTATTATTATTAAGGGACTCCTGTGAAAATGGACAGTTTTTCCTCGCCAAAATTTAGCTCAAGTTTGGAGCGTTATTTAACCTCTTTCATGACAAGCTAGTATGACATGGTTGGTACCAATGGATTCCTTAGGTTTTCTAGTTTTATATGATACCAGTATCTTCACTCTAGCTTTAAAACCCGCTACAAGTTGCGTTATTACGTTAAAGAAATTAGTGGCATTAAAACAAATTTGACAGCCCTAGTTTTCTTAAAGAGTGACATAAAATAGTACAATAACAAATGCTGGAATAAGCCAAATTCAATGTGAGACATTACAAGGAAATAGCAGCGAGTGTAAGATTCAGGGTCAAAACACCCCGACATCGTAACATACTTTTATTTTATAGAGAAGTGCTGTGCTATTCATATCTGAGAGTAAAATACCGTCATGTCAGACTGAACGTTATGATTCTTTTACTGTTAACCGCTCTTTAAGACTCACATTGGGGATCATCTATGCTGTTTAACAATACCCAAAACATCGGATATATTTTGTACTTTGCTAAAAAAAAATGGATGCTACTCCTCTCCGTAGCATTTAGCCTGCTCTAGTTATGCTGAGACTGCTCAATGCTGAGCTCCATTGAGAATAGGTTTAAAGGGGTTGAATGCCTTCTGCTGAGGCAGGGCATCTACCGGCCACTCTTTACATGCCCTCTGGCCCTTTGTGTCACCCAACAATGATGGCACTGGAGCACCACAGCCAGGGAGAGGTCATTGTTCCCGTTCAGCCAATGGGAGAGCAACAAATACACATTTATGTGATGTTTGAGTTTCTGTGCATATGTGTGTATGTGCATGGTAATGCAAAGGTGAATGCACGCGGAGTCTTTCACACCTTTTTGCATCTACTCTGTGACGAAGGGGAGGGGGACGTCACACAAAGAAGGAGCCAATCAGACATTAGCTGTTTGGATTTATGCCAGGGTTGTTAGGCTTGTAAGACTTTAGTACAAGTGGCAAAAGCCAGTTTTTAAAAAAAGAAAAAGTCAGCTGAGACGAGATGCCCTACACACCGTCCGGCTTTTTCTGTGACCGGTTGATCCGGGAACGAGAGAGGAGAGACGGGGAAGGGTCCCTGAACAAGCCCCTCCGCTTCAACGGCCAGGACTTCAACACCCTGAGACAGGAGTGTCTCGGTAGGAAGAGCCCGTTTGAGGATGACTCTTTCCCCGCCACCGTGGAGTCTTTGGGCTTCAAGGAGCTCGGACACAAGTCCAACAAGGTCAAGAACATCGTCTGGAAGAGGCCCAAGGTAGGACGGAGGGGGGGGGGATTGACGCACGGAGAGACACATTAAATAAAGAGGGGATGGATCACACACATGTGGGACATAGGACGTTATTTTTGATGCATCAAACCTGAGCTGCTGTGGGATTTTACCTGGAGATGTGGATCAAAACACGCCCCGCCAGTCCTACACGGATGGATCGGAAATTCATTTACTGTATTGCAGCACAACTCTTAAAGTGTCATTATGCCGCATGTTTCCTACTTTTTGGGGCTTAATGGCTCTGATATAATTTCTATTATCTATTTAGAGACGACTGTAATTTAGTCAGTATTTGCAGTAAAATCACAAACATCAATCCTTAGATTCACAAAATCAGATGATGTGTGAGGGATTGATTATTGGTTAACTATTTGTGTTTATTATTGTCTACAGGAAATCTGTGAGAACCCTCAGTTCATTGTTGGAGGAGCCAGTAGGACAGACATCTGCCAGGGAGATCTTGGTAAATTAAACCTCTTTTAAAGGACCAGTGTGTAAACATTTAGGGGGCTCTATTGGCAGAAGTGGAATATGAATATTAATAAGTATGTCTTCTTCTAGATGCCACTAAATCCGTCACACTGCTCCTTTTAATTAAACATAATTGTGCTTGTTAATTTTTCCTGCTTGGTCCGGAGTCGATAACGTTACTCGCTCTCCATGCCGCCGCTCTCTCTCTCTCTTGCTTCACCACTCACTTCCCACGTACACACACACACTCTACGCACTGGCTCTGCTTCAAATGACCTACACTGCTCTTACAACAACTCGCTCTAGAGAGGGACATTGGCGTTTTTCGATCGGCCACCTTAGCTCTCCGACACACGGGAGAGGCTTCAGTTGGTTGCAATCTCCTCACCTCACCGCTAGATACCACCAGATCCTACACACTGGACCTTTAAACATCGTAATAACATCACAGCATCACGGTGGCATTGACAGTTTCTTTATTTTGTGAAGCGAAGGTGGATTTAATTGACATTTTTCAGCAACGATTGACTAAAATCAACCCCAGCTTAATGTTAATGAGTTAACAAGAGCAACACATCTGTGGAATGACAAAAGGAAGGAATCCACCATAAAACACTGTCCTGTCATTGTTTGGTGGTTGAAACTCACTGACTGAAGCAAAAATACATATAGTGTAACAGGCTGTATGGAGCCACTCTCAGTGTATTCAACATTCAGTTAGTCTGTTTTCAGGCAGCTTTAGGGGGTAACAGGGTAGCAAATACTGCATCGATCCCCCGAACACGGCCTCTCTGCCTGCAGCGGCCTCCCCATATTGTGCTTACTCTTTTGGAAGGGAATCCAACCAGCAGCACTTCTCATTGTTGTTCAGTTCAGACTGCAAATAAAAGAGGACCAAAGGGACAAAGGTCCTGGCAGACACTGTTAACAGTTCCCTGTTGAAAAACTTACATTGTTTGCAGTATCACCCCGTCTATCTATCTGTCCGTCTGTCACACACCTGGACAATCAGAAAACCCTAACGTCAGCACTCGGCGGCGGTCTTTTCCTCCAGCAAAACAAAAATATGTCCAGCAGAGAATCTCCTGTCAGTCTTTGACTTCAGTGAAAAGGTTCTGAATGAAGGAAAGGCGATACCAACTAAATCCATCCGAAATCACACCAGATCTGTGCTTAAAACAGTCCCCATTCTTGTGATGTCTGATGTGTGACTGTCATGAACGTTGCTCAGCTGTAATAAAAGAAATGAAATGATCTCCTGTGTTCAGGCGACTGCTGGCTGCTGGCCGCCATCGCCTGTCTCACCTTGAATGAGAAGCTTCTCTACCGCGTTGTTCCCCTGGAGCAGAGCTTCACAGAGGGATATGGAGGCATCTTCCACTTCCAGGTCAGAAACAACCATCTAATCACCAGATATTCAGTCCTTCCTTCAGCATTTTATCCTCCTTAAAATCAAATTTACTGAAACAGATGAGGAGAACAACATTCATTTTGGGCTGTTCTTTCAGACTAGTGGAAAGAAAACATCCAAAATACACATTTAGGTGTTTGTTGTACTAATTTGTCTATTTGTATCCGTAGATTTCTCCTAAATTCACCTAAAGTTAGCATTAGATAATGCCTCATTTACATATTTAAACATTTCAGTTCTGGCGTTATGGCGACTGGGTCGACGTCGTCATTGACGACCGCATCCCAACCTTCAACAACCAGCTGGTCTTCACTAAGTCCGCTGAGAGGAACGAGTTCTGGAGCGCCCTGCTGGAGAAGGCCTACGCCAAGTAAGTACTGATTTATTGTATTCTGCAGTGGAGGAGAGAAAAGCTTCTGTTCTGGTGTTTTCTGGTCCTGTATTCCCTGAATGTTAGGTACTACACATACAAAGCTCTTTTTTGTTTTACTGGGTTACAGATTTGTGATTTTTGTAGCACTTTTTTTATAATTTCTCCAGACTTTTTTTTGTTCCAAGCTGAATTTGAGGGCTGCAATCAAAAGGGCTTCTTCTCATTTCTCAGTTTGCACATCCTCGATTCCTTTCCTCGCCTCCTCTCCTCACGTCTTAGACCCTCCCACCTGAGATGCGAGCGTAGGAGGCGAGGAAGAGACGTTAGGAGAGAGGAGTCCAGGCATCAGGCATTGAACGAAATGGGACATCCTTGCCTCGGAGCCGTCATTTTAAAGAAATTAAATATGACGTGTGGCCCAGCTGCATTATCTGTCCATTGATTTGTATTTTATGATCTCTGTCAGATGACAACTTTATATATTTACTTTTAACTCAATTCACAACGTGGAACAATGTGACCAGAATGTGTCACGCCTCTTTTATACGTCACGGGTACCGAAAAGACGTTGGCAAAGGATACGACTGTGCGTCCTCGCTCATAGCTCCTCCGGCGAGCCTCCTCTCTCCTCGAGATACATTTAAGGAATCAGGACATCCTTCAAGATGGCGCGCTGAGATCGATTTCCGGTTCACAGGCAGAAGGATGAGGAGAGAGGAGACGAGGAGGCATAAAATCAAGAAATGAGAGGAGCAGAGTCTGTTTAATATAATACGTCCTTTTTTTGGCATACAAACACACAACTATCAGGTTATGGCTAAATAAAAGTGTCTAACTAATATTAAAAAGTAACACAGACTTATAATAGGGTTGAAACGTGGATAGACTCCAGATGAATGGATTGGGGAAATCTAAGTGTGCTCTTTCCTCTCGTCCAGGCTGCACGGCTCCTACGAGGCCCTGAAGGGTGGAAACACCACCGAGGCCATGGAGGACTTCACCGGTGGAGTCACTGAGTTCTACGAGATGAAAGAAGCTCCCAAAGAGCTCTACAAGATCATGAAGAAAGCTCTGGAGAGAGGCTCCCTCATGGGCTGCTCCATCGATGTGAGTCACACATTATAAATACTGTATGTAGCTGCGATACAGAGGATGAGGAGGAGGACTATGATTCCTGGGTTAATAACTCATAACTTTTATACTGTCATCATCACAGGAGTAGTAGGAATTCTATGCACTACATAGTACATACATAGTGTGTACTATTGTTCATACTTTTGTGTTTCACCAGAAATAGTATGCAATTCACGTACTATTGGTTTCATACTAAGGTTCCGGACATACTCAGAAATCTTGCATACTGTGTTAGCGTACTAAATAGCACGTTGGGGTGGAATTTTGGACGTAACCATTGTAGTTTGCATCTGTAAGCAAACTTAAAAGTGATGTCACGGTGCATTGGATACACTTGAACACGATTTTTGCAATGCAAATTGAATTATTAATAATAATAATAATAATAATAATAATAATAATAAAATTAATAATAAAATTAATAATAATAAAATGAAGCTGTATTTAAATTGCATGTTTCAAAACAAAACATTTCAGGACGCAAATAAAGTAAGACAATACAAAAATAAAATGGAATAAAATACCTAAACGTAATATAAAATAACTACTACTGCTACTACTAATAATAATAACAACAATAATAATAAAACAGATGAAACATGTAAGAAATAAAACTGTGTGCCAGCATTAATAAAACATTTTTTAAATGTATTATTATTTAATTTTTTTTAATTTGAAATTTTCTGCAAGCCATTAGGTAAAACGTGTCCTCTGCATATGTTTTTATTTGTAAATTAAGAGTTTTACTTTGTGTAAAATGCTAGTTGTGTTTACAATATTCCTACAATATAAATGGGTATTTTGTGTGTCTACAGTCCCTGGTTCCTGCTCGCTTTGAGACTCGTACTGTGACGGGACTTGTGAAGGGTCACGCCTACTCCGTGACGGCGGTGGAGGAGGTAAAGCTGCTCACTGACAACAAAACAGTATTGTTTATAATGTACAGTACTGGGATTGTTTCAACTCTGTGGCCCTGCAGAGCTGCACACACACACACACACAGTAACAACACCAGTGTTAGTTTTGGTTCACTGATGCTGCTAATTAATTAGTTAAATACAGTATCAGTAAGTCTAATCAGTAAGTCTATGGGTTTAAACACGAGAATCTCCACTTCTCCTACAGTGTAAACCGTCTCAGCACAAGGAATCTAAAGTTCGTCTGGTGCGTCTCAGGAACCCGTGGGGTCAAGTGGAGTGGAACGGTCCCTGGAGTGACAAGTAACCATCTTTACCATCCACTTCTTTAGTTAAAATCTCTCGTACCTTTCTGTAATTTCACTATTTCCCCCTCCTCGTCTCCAACAGCTCTAAGGAGTGGGCCACACTCTCTAAGACTGAAAAAGAGAAGCTGCAGCACCAGAGCGCCGAGGATGGAGAGTTCTGGTAGGTGTGCATGTTTTTACACTTTAAACAGTTTGCAATGTTTTTAGTATATAGGGAATTAAAAGGAACAATATACAAATAATTTATATAACGAAAAAGGCAATTATTTGAACACAGCTTTGTGTTTTTTCTTCCCTCATCAGCAAAACTTTTATTGGTATTTAAAAAGAGTAAAGAACTGTACTGTGCTGAACTGGACTGATACCCATCCATCTCTTCTAGGATGTCATTTGAGGACTTCAAGAAGAACTACACTAAGATCGAGATCTGTAACTTGACCCCCGACGCCCTGGAGGACGATAAGATTCACAAGTGGACGGTTTCTGTGAACGAGGGTCGCTGGGTGAGAGGCTGCTCTGCCGGGGGCTGCAGGAACTACCCAGGTACTGTACCTCGATCTGCTGCACAATAACGCCACTCATTTAACCCCACAAACACAGAGCTCCATCACTCAGGGTGCTCCCAATTTTCCTCTTTGATTTACGTACTACCAGGTTAACCTTTGACTGTCAATAATAGAGAATCAAGTCTGAAAAACTACGCTCCCTTCTGCCATGAAAAAAGACCATAATTATATTGAATATATCTCTACTCGATGGTGGAAGAAGAAGTACTCAGATCCTTTACTTAAGTAAAAAATAGCAAAACCAGACTTTGTAAATACTCCATTACAAGTCCTGCATTGGAAATATTACTTAAGTACAAGTACGTAATGATTATCACCAACTTACTATTATTTATTGGATTATTATTACTGCTGCATTCATGTATTAGCAGCATTTTACTGCTGTACTGTAGTTGGTCCAGCTGATTTGAAGTATTTGATATACTGGTGGGTCATTTAATGTATTTTACGTACGAAAGATATGTTTAACTTGTTGCGTTGTTATCAAGTTTTAACAGTTCATAATATGTTTTATAATCTTATAGTAGTCTGCTAGTAAGTTAATAGTTACTAAAGCTGTCAAACAAATGTAGTGGAGTAGAAGTATAAAGCAGTATAAAATGTACCTCAAATGTGTACTAAAGTACAGTACTTGAGTAAATGTACTTAGTTACATTCCACCACTGTCAATACTTATTAATGACTATCATCATGTATTGAAGAACAATGTGGAAAAACACTAATGTTATATAAACTGATTGATTTTTAAAAAAAAAAGCCCAACAAATGTGACATTGAATGTCCTGCAGACACTTTCTGGACCAACCCTCAGTACCGCCTGCGTCTGCTGGAGGAGGACGACGACCCCGAGGACAACGAGGTGGGCTGCACCTTCGTGGTGGCGCTGATGCAGAAGAACCGGCGGAAAGAGCGCAAGATGGGAGCCAACCTCTTCACCATCGGATTCGCCATTTATGAGGTGAACCTGCTCTCTTTCACCATGAAGGGACCGTGTCACATGACTTTGGTCAAGTGTTTCGCACAGTTTTTATTACATCAAGACTGACATTTTAAATATTGTCATGTTAATTGATTTATTGATTTAAGCACTTTGTGGCATGTTCCATAATCCTACAGCACCAAAATATGATTAAATAAATGACAAGTTTTTAAAATGCTATTTGTTCTAGTTCATACGGAGACCCCTAGACCCCTAGGAGAAAATGTATTAATTCATTCCCTCAAGTTAGTAAATCGGGAATGATTGGAGGAAGTGCACTATGAAGTAACTCGTGCCCTCGACTTACTAACTTGAGGGAACGAGTGACTAACTTGAAGGAATGACTTACTAACTTGAGGGAACGAGTGACTTACTTCAGGGAACGACTTACTAACTTGAGGGAACGACTTACTAACTTGAGGGAACGATTTACTAACTTGAGGGAACGACTTACTAACTTGAGGGAACGACTTACTAACTCGAGGGAACGACTTACTAACTTTAGGTAACGACTTACTAACTCGAGGGAACGACTTACTAACTCGGGGGAACGACTTACTAACTCGAGGGAACGACTTACTAAATCGAGGGAACGACTTACTAAATCGAGGGAACGACTTACTAAATCGAGGGAACGACTTACTAACTCGAGGGAACGACTTTCTAACTCGAGGTAACGACTTACTAACTTGAGGGAACGACTTACTAACTCGAGGGAACGACTTACTAAATCGAGGGAACGACTTACTAAATCGAGGGAACGACTTTCTAACTCGAGGTAACGACTTACTAACTTGAGGGAACGACTTACTAACTCGAGGGAACGACTTACTAAATCGAGGGAACGACTTACTAACTCGAGGGAACGACTTACTAACTCGAGGGAACGACTTACTAACTCGAGGGAACGACTTACTATCTCGAGGGAACGACTTTCTAACTCGAGGGAACGACTTACTAACTTGAGGGAACGACTTACTAACTTGAGGGAACGACTTACTAACTCGAGGGAACGAGTTAATAAAATGTTCTCCTAGGGGTCTAGGGGGGCTCCGTAAGTTCAGATGCACATGTGTAATCAAATTTTTCGAACATTTCTCATTCTTTTAACAGCATTAATAAAATAAATTACTTTTTATTTTGCACCCTTATATGACACAAACACTGATGTTGCCTCTGTCTCTCTACAGGTGCCAAAGGAGGTAAGGAAGGTGTAAACTCTCACGGTGGAGCAGCAGTTTGCAAGTTAACTACATCCTACTGTTTGTTTTCATATATCATGTTTACAATGTTTATACAATAGTCCTGGACTTGACTGACCTCTGAGGGCATTCTTGCTTCCAGATGCACGGGAACAAGCAGCATATGCAGAAGGACTTCTTCCTCTTAACCTCCTCCAAAGCTCGCTGCAAGTCCTACATCAACCTGCGCGAGGTGACCCAGCGCTTCCGCCTGACCCCCGGGGAGTACGTCATCGTCCCCTCCACATACGAGCCGCACCAGGAGGGCGAGTTCATCCTGCGAGTCTTCTCTGAAAAGAGGAACACCTCAGAGTGAGTGGGTGAGGGCGGTCAGGGTAGCGAGCTGGGTAAGAGGAGGGAATGGGTACGCAGTTACAGTTAGATATGTCTGTTAGATCATTATCTCACTCCATTGATGTTGATGTTTATTAGTAGGGCTGGGTATTGGGATTTAGTCTAGAAAACTACCAAGTTAAAGGTGATTTATCCCTCCATGTGCATTTTTATTTTACAGTGCGGGTTTGTGTGTTTGTGTTTGTTAATGAGGGTGGGGTTTTGTTGTTGTCGGGGGGTGCTTGGTGGGTGGGACACAAACCACCAAGAACAAACAATTTTAACGGCGATTTGATTTGTAGAACTGGAAGAAATCGGCCCCAGTTCGAAGCTGTTATGGAATCTTTTTTAGGACAAGCGACTTCAGATTTGGGCACGCACCGGTAAACTTTCAAAATATTCAATACTGCATATTCAAGCATCAACAAAACATCCACCATCCCTCCACCTCCTGCTGCCCTGGAGGACCAGACAGCATGCTGCACTCTGATGGACCGGGACCTGCAGTGGGATGGATGTGAAAAGCAAACAGCTCACTGTGATGAGCTTTAGATTTAATTTTTTTAAATATTAATAGCATTCATTTTAACCTCCTTGAAGGGTGTAATTGACAAACTTACTTAAACTCCATCTTATACAAAATCAAGAAGAGGACGCCTTCGACAACCAAGATTGCCCAAAATAAAGAAAAAGCAAGAGAAAAAGCTCTTGACTGGAGGAAGCAACAGGTGGTACTGAACTAACACATTTTATTCACAGCTTCATTAAGTGTCAGTCCGATGTGAGTATGGGACTATAGGCCTTTAGAGATGGTGTAATGAATCATTTATGTGTGAGTCTGAGCTCAGGATTTCAGTCTGATGATGTGTTTAATACCTGATGCAGAATAACGTGATTGTAGTGAACAGGCTTGTGGTCCAGGTGAGATGTTGTTGTCACCATCGTGACTGCTGTTTGTTCGTCTTCACCCAGGGAGATAGAGAACAGGATCGAGGCCGATCATCCAGTGGTAAGTGTCCTTCATTTCTTTCCATGACCTTGCAGAATTTCTCAACAAGAGAGGCTGACTTTTAAGTGATTGAAAAAGACAAAACTTTCTTCTTCAGCAGCTTTAGTTTTCGGTTTTGAGTTAATTCAAAGCAACTAGCATACAGCTCTCCTTTTGCATCCAAGCAATTCAAAGCTATTATTGCATAAAAGTCACAGAAAAGAGTGCAGTATTGTTCTGCGTTCTAGATAACCAAGTCACATTAGAACATATATTAAAGCTATTTCTTCAATATGTTCACCCTGCATCAGTCTATCTGAGTAATGATAAATAATATAAACACGATTTCAGTGAAGGCAGTTGTGTACTGTATAAAGTTGAGTTTTTATTCACAAACTTTATCTTCACATTTTTTCCTTTCACATCTTCTCGCTCTTGTCTCTTCATCTCTTTCTGTTTTGTGGCACCATGACGCCTCAGCCGGCGCCGTCCTCAGCGGGGGAAGAGAGCGAGGAGGACCAGCAGTTCAGGACTATTTTTCAGGAGATAGCCGGCGATGTGAGTACAAGAAGTACAGAGAGACATCGAACTTAAGAAGTACAGGGAGACATCGAACTTAAGAAGTACAGGGAGACAACAAACTTAAGAACTACAGGGAGACATCAAACTTAAGAAGTACAGGGAGACATCAAACTTAAGAAGTAGAGGGAGACATCGAACTTAAGAAGTACAGGGAGACATCAAACTTAAGAAGTACAGGGAGACATCAAACTTAAGAAGTACAGGGAGACATCGAACTTAAGAAGTAGAGGGAGACAACAAACTTAAGAAGTACAGGGAGACATCGAACTTAAGAAGTACAGGGAGACATCGAACTTAAGAAGTACAGGAAGACATAGAACTTAAGAAGTAGAGGGAGACATCGAACTTAAGAAGTAGAGGGAGACATCAAACTTAAGAAGTACAGGGAGACATCAAACTTAAGAAGTACAGGGAGACATCGAACTTAAGAAGTACAGGGAGACATCAAACTTAAGAAGTACAGGGAGACATCGAACTTAAGAAGTACAGGGAGACATCAAACTTAAGAAGTACAGGAAGACATAGAACTTAAGAAGTACAGGGAGACATCGAACTTAAGAAGTACAGGGAGACATCGAACTTAAGAAGTACAGGGAGACATCAAACTTAAGAAGTACAGGGAGACATCGAACTTAAGAAGTACAGGGAGACATCGAACTTAAGAAGTACAGGAAGACATCAAACTTACAGATAAAAAATAACCAGTTTGTGTTTTTCTTACGGTCCGTAGCCCTCCTGTGTTTTCTGAAGACATTAACTGTCTTTTTGTGTAAATCTGTGTGAGTAAAATTTTAATGGTCGTCTCCTCTCTTCTTCTACTGTTTCCCGTCTGGTCTCTCTCACAGGACATGGAAATCACAGCCAACGAACTGAAAAACGTTCTCAACAGAGTGATCACCAAACGTGAGTCCAGTTAGAACAACTGAACTGTATTTTAACACTCAGTTTAAGCTGCTCTCCATTATTTTAAAAGATGGAGGAGAACTTCTATCATAAACCAGTACTACTGTTACATCAATACTGAAACAACATGTAAACCTCTAGACTGAGCAATGAGCAGCAAACCAAAAATGCATCAGACAGAATGAAATATATTACCTCATAATATTTAATAATTTGTATTAATTGCTGAAACCAGCTGAGACGTCTCTCAGTCAAAGAGACACATCCTGAAATATACTTTTCGTTAACTCACTGACACATATAAGATGTAAGTGTGTGGATGTAAATCCTAAAATCTCTCGACAGATATAATCTGTCTCCTTCTGTCTTTATTTATTGTCCCCTAAATCTGCCAAGGTTATAATAGTTTTGAATTTTCAACTGTTTTTTATTTTAGTTTTAACTTTTCCATTATTTTTAGTCAATTTTCAGAATGCATTTACTTAGTTTTAGTTTTTATATATTTAGTTTTACACTCGTTTTAGTTCGATTTTGTTAAGGCTAGATATAATGTCTTAGAAGTATGTAGCTGCATACAGAATACTTACAAAATACCTGGTTGAACAACTGTGTAATCTTTCTAAATGTTTAATCTTCGTGCTACTTTAGTCTCGATGTGAAGCAGTTGCAGCATAGCGCCGTCTCCTGGAAGGTCAAGTTGATGGAAATTCACGCTGTTTCAGTTTCCTATAATAACCCTGGTACTCTATTCCCTGCAGACAAGGACCTGAACACAGAGGGCTTCAGCCTGGAGAGCTGCAGGAGCATGATTGCTCTGATGGACGTATCCTTTGTATCGAGTGCATCGGGCTGGCTGTGTTGTCTGTAGGAGGCACAACCTGCCGAGACCCGTGGCGGGGTCTGGGATGGACGCTCACAGGGCCGAGGCCTCATTACCAAACATGATTTTGACCTCTGACCTCATGAGGACGCACTAGATTATTCCACTCAGCTGAGACAGTGTGTTAGTGAGGGGTCAAAGAAGTATTCAGATCCTTCACTGAAGTAAAAATACTAATACTCCACTAGAAGTAAAAGTCCTGCCTGACTTAATGCTTGCTAATATGAAGCTGGTTGTTTTCTGAATGGACGCTGATTAAATGTGTGACAGGATGTTGGTCTTAACTGCGTCTGTGTAGATGGATGGGACAGGTAGACTCAATCTTCAGGAGTTCAGACATCTGTGGAATAAGATCAAACAGTGGCAGGTGGGAATGAGAAGGTTTCCCTCTCTCTCTCTCTCTCTCTCTCTCTCTCTCTCTCTCTCTCTCTCTCTCTCTCTCTCTCTCTCTCTCTCTCTCTCTCTCACACACACACACACAAACACTTTTCCTTTATGCTTTACAGTGTTTCCCTCTTTTAATCAGTCCCAGTTGAACTGAAGTCTGTAAAGATGAATTTACTCCCAGCAGGGTGATGTACATCACATCTCACACTCGCTCTCTTTCAGGGAATCTTTAAGCACTATAACGCCGATCAGACCGGTAGCATCAACAGTTACGAGATGAGGAATGCTGTCAATGATGCAGGTAAGAACTCCTCTTTTTTCTGTTCTTTCACTTCATCCACATTACAAACAGGGGCCGTATTACAGAAACTTACTATCTTAAGTCTTAAGTTAAGATAGGAAGAGTGTAAGAAGGATTTTTCTCAATTTGGCATAACAGAAGCAAATCCTAACTAACTTTAGGAACTACTAAATTAGTAATAAACTACTAATTATCTTATATTTTTGTAAAGGAGGTTGTGCTTCAACAATGGGATTCACGGTAGAGTGCTAGACCCAAAGTCCAATAAGCATAAAAATGTGATAATATAGCCCATCCCAGATTTCAAAATCAAGGAGGACAAAAAAATAGCCTTTCACTTGTTTAATTGGCTCAACACGGAGCCTTCTTTAGAGCGTTTCGAGCGTTTCGAGCGTTTCGAGCGTTTCGAGCGTGTCTAAACGCATGAGTGTATGTCTACTGTGATGTGAGCCAATTAAACAAGTGAAATGCTAGTTTTTTTTGTCCCCCTTGATTTTGAAATCTGGGATGTATCACATTTGATCTTCGATCTTCCACGGTATCCTGCCGACAACGCCAAATTGTAATGGAAATTCTGTCAATATTCCGAGATGAGTCCTAATGAACGTTGAAATAAGGATCTCAAACAGATGAAATGTCTTTGTTGTATTTTATTCTTGCAAGAAGAGGCACTGGTTATACAGAGTCACACAAAGTCTGCAGAAGAGTGCACTGCAGGAGATTATTACAATCCGATTATATAGAAATCTACAACAGGGACTGTGAGAAAAGGAGTTGTTTTGCACAGATAAGGAGTTGTTTTACTCAGTTGGTGTCCCAGTAAAAGTAAACACTCAGTACTTTCCCACTACATGAGACGAAGAGCACACAGACAGTAACTTTCCACTGTTGCATAAAGAGACATCATTACATACAATGTAATTTTCCATTACATATGCTAATTATCTCACTTCATCCTATCTTAACTCAGGTTAGGAAATCCTAAACACTCAATCCAACATCGCTTATCAACTTTTACTTTACTTTTCTCATCTTGCCGAGCTAAACAACTGTAGTTTTTGTCATTGAAACGCACTGAAACATACATTGAAACGTACAAAACAGTGGAGCAAAATCAACAGGGGGTTCTTAATTTCAAGACAGATGAATTTTAGAGGTGTTGGAAACATCTGTAGAGAAATACAAAGATGTTCTTTTTAAGCAAATTTACAATAACGCTGACACATGAGATAAAAGAAAGACAGCGGGCTAAGATAGCAAACAGTCTTCACCGTATCCGACAACTCACTGATGCTATCAAAAAGAAAATAAGGACTCAGACAAGTGATAGGAAGAGGAAGGCAGCTCTGATGTGCAAAGAGCAGAAGAAACGTGAAAGTTCAAACAGCTTAACGGTTATCCTAAAGTTAGGATCGTTGGGTAAAACACTTTTCCCATCTTAAGTTTGGATAGGAATATTGACTTAGGAACTGCTCATCTGTAATGGCTTTTTCATAAATCAGGTCCTAGCCCTAATTACCATAGTTACCAAACAGTTAAGATAGGATCTGCAAGTTAAGAAGTTTCTGTAATACGGCCCCTGATCCCTGAAATATTAGTAATGTTTATCACTCATGGACTTATGTTTCCTTAAAGGTCATTTATTAGATGCTACATTTTGAAATCATGATATTGAATCATATTTTATAATGTAAACATGCATGTTTTTAGTAGATATTTGTAGGATGAATTGTGCTGCAGATGAACTCTAAACCCTCTAAATGTTCTCTTCAGTCATGTGTCTTGTGTCCCGCTCAGGCTTCCGTCTCAACAACCAGCTGTATGACATCATCACCATGCGCTACGCCAACGAGGGCATGAACATCGACTTCGACAGCTTCATCAGCTGTCTGGTTCGGCTCGAAGCCATGTTCAGTAAGTCAGTGACGCGTGATTTCAGCTGGAGAAAGGGTTGAATTACTGGCTAAAACACATATTTTACCTGGTTTGTCTCTTTAAAAACAACCTTGATATTTTACTGTTTTTATCCATGAAATATGCACTTTGAGTTCATTTAATTTTAGATTTTGATGTGAAAATATGCTCTTATAAGCATTATTTACAAAGTGAGGCTGCCACATAAGAGGAGATAAAAATAAAAAAGCAAGTACTGCAAAAGTAAAAAAATTATATATATAATAAATAAATAAAAAATAGAAAAATGTATAATGGAAATATGACAAAATATTTTTTTAATATATGTAATAATAATAATAATAATAATATAAATATTGTTAAATATTAAAATAATAATAAATATTAAAAATAAATAAATATATTCATAATTTAATATATTGTTTATTAATGCAGGGACAGTGCCCAATTAAAAACGAATAGCACCAGAGTTAGCTAGGAGCTAATTTACATCTGTTGTCCCTGGGCAGGTACACAAAAAACAACAACATGACAATAAATACACTACATAAAACAACACAATACATAAAAGTCCATCAGTGTAGAAAATAAAAAATAAATAAAAATAACTGACACCTTGTAGATTCAGGTTGAAACTCTCGTGTCAGGTACAGATGAAAAATATAAACCTAAGAATGAAATACAGCCATCAACATGTAGGTTTATTGAAACACCTGTTCACTTTTGCCAAAACCTGTTTACCAAGATAGCAGGGTGTTTGAGAAGTTGAGAAAGGAGCCTTTTTTTTTAATATTTTTGAAATTGTACCTCTACTACGGACGCTATTAGGGGTGCACAAGAGAGGAAAACAAGGTTACCTGTGTCTAGTATCAATGATTGACAATGATTACCACCAGCTGGTCAGTGATCAGTGTCACTGAGCCTCTGACCAATACAGTATGTCTGTGTAACTTTGAGTAGTTTGGTGTCCTTAAAGGTCTCTCGGATGAAGTGTGCCACACTTGTGTTGATGTGTGTTTTCTCTCTCCAGGGGCGTTCCAGGCCTTCGATCAGGATGGAGATGGTACAATCAGACTCAGTGTCCTGGAGGTGAGACGACTTGTTTACAGTAACTAAACTCAGACGTCACTTCTGACGACAGAAACGGTGACTTCAGGTGTTGCTGGCTCTCTGCGGTCACAGATTTCAGTGTAACACCGGCACATCGCGACACTGAGACCATGAGAAGAAGGTGCACTATGAACCAGACACTTATTGAATGTTTTCCTTCTCTCCATCTTCAGTGGCTCCAGTTGACCATGTACGCCTAGAGAGGCCCATCTTCCTCCAGGTGAGCTCCACTCCACACGAGGACCAGACCTGCCAGCCTTTACCTCAATATTCAGTGTGCCCGACCGTCGTTAGCTCTCATCCACTTCACCTGCAGCCCCTCACCCCTGCTCAGCTCTGCTCTTTCTACTCCCGACATGTTCAACATGCTTCTTCATCTCCTCTTCCTCTCTATCTAGCTCTCAGGCCTTCTTTTCTCTGCTCTTGTCCTTCCATTATCATCGAGTCTCTCCTTTCAGCCTTTAGCCTTTTTGTTAAAAAAGACACACGTTCAGTAATTTTCTCAGGCATCAAACACACACAACCTCACAGAGCTCCTTCTACAGTACCACCTAAACCACCCCACCATCTCCCTACACTATCTTCTTCTTCTTCTTCTTCTGTTATCAAACTGAGCAGCTTTCTTCCTGTATTCATTCCAGTGAACTGGGCTCTCTGGTGGACAGTGAATAAACTTGTGAATCACTGTTATATTTCTGAGAATACAACAACAGTTAGTTTCTTTAGGATTTCAAGGAACAAACACCACTCTGCCCCCCCGAACCCTGCTTTTAATCACTTATTTTTGTGAATAAAACAATCCTGCTGGACTTCCTGTGGACACATTGCCCCCCCCGCTGTGCTGGGTGCGAGCCGTCTAGCAGCTCCCCGGTGAACAAACTCAGGCTTCTTTTTGTTCGCCTCCGCTCCAGTGCAACAGGATGTAAAACCCCCCTCCTCGACTACTGTCCAGTCTTTCAGCTCTTCATGTGGATGGATGACGTTCAAGAACTGTGGAGCTGACGCGTTTTTTATTAACGCCGACGTTAGAGGTTAAAAACAAATATGGATTTGACAGAATATGGCTGATGGGTTGGACTGCAGCTTTTTGTGATTTTTTTTTCTCCAATTAAGGCTTTGGTCAAATGAGTGTACTGCATTTTTAACCATTTTAACCAAATAAATAAATAAATGTGTAGTTATTGGTTTTGACTGCGTTACCAGTAGACTTGATGTGAAATTGTGGTATTTTAAAGCAGCATAAAAGAAGACACACATTTTATGATGTTGCACCATTTTTTTTATTATGATTATTAACAATGTCTTTGATTGCACTTTCTTAAAAAATATCTTTAATAACAACTGAAAAAACTTGAAGAAACTCAGGAATGCCAGGTAAGGAGAGGTGAACTGCTCGCTTTTCTCAGACGTTAGCGGATGTTTGGAAGATGGCGGCTGTGAGAAACGTGAACTCCTCAACAGAGGACACAACCAAGAGAGCTGCAACCACACCAAAGTTTGCCAAAGAGAGCAACCGGCTGGGATTTCACACGGGTTTAAAACTGGTTGAATATGCCTTTTTTTAAAAAGTGGCTTTTTTTTTTTTTAGCGGGTGAGGTATGGCATGGGAGATGAATCCTAATTCTTCCCTTCAAGCTCCTCCATCGAATACCTCCTCGAAACATCCTTCACCTCCACACTTCATTAGAAAACTATCTTCACTGTGGGAAAAATACAACTCCGCTGCCTTCTGCTCGATGCTCCAATTATAAAATAAATTTCCAAAAATCCCCAAGAAGGACAATTTGTCATAAAAACAGTCACACTCACTCATGGAAAACAGGGTTCATCAAACAGGGTTAAACCACTTTGTGGACAAGAATAAACCCACACAGATAAACACATGTAGGAACACACACACACACACACACACACACACACTCACACACACAATCATCTTCATCATCATCGCCACGTCTTGGCTCTGTTATCACTGCAAATTCTCAAATGGCATCTTCAGGCCAAGTAACACAACACTGCACCAAAGTCCCTCAACGCCTTCATATCACTGAGCAACGAAACAAACAAAAAAAGTAAATGAATGTAATCCTAAACCGCTAACGAAACAAAAAAGATGTTTTCTGAAAACAAAATAAAAACCAAAAATAAATTAATTCAACGAAACTCCTTCAAAACAAACACCGTTCCACTAAAACACGGCCCGGGAAAACTTTAAATCACTCGTTATTGTCCTAAACAAAAAGGTTACCTCGAGTGAATAACTTAAAAAAGAAAACAAAAAATAAAAACAGCTAAAGGTTGCTCAACATGACACATCACTACTGCACTACAACAATAAAAACATCTCTTAGCCCATGCCATATGACGGTTAATCGGTTTCAACAGAAAAGCGGAACAAACCCTCTCTGATACCGGCAACGCTGGAGTTTCTTCAATAAACAAAAGTCACGTGTTTCTTTGTCTTATTTTGGTCAGTGAAAAGAGGAACTGCAGTGGTCAGACAGAGAGAAAGAGAGGAAGGCGTGTTATTGTAGAACGTAAAAAAACAACAACAACCAACCCTCCTTTCATCATTGTATTATGGTTGGATTCCAACACCGAACATAAAGGATGGAGTCGTCAGACGCCACTCGTCAGGCTCGACAGGAGCGCTGCTACGATAAGTGGGTCCCAAAAACATCCCCCCCAATATGGGAGGCTAAAGGTGGGGGGGGTAAAGGTAGCAGGGAAGGGAGGAGGGCTCAGGGAGGAACGATGTTCCCTCCAGCAGCCCTTAAGGCTCCAGTGCAGTCTCCTCCGCTGCGTGTTTCTGCATGTGCACCGGCATCCCCTGCAACACACAAAGAAATAATACCCTCTAAATTAAAGGTCTTATTGGTAATGTTTTTATGTAGACGAATATTATATTATGTATTTTATGTCGTAGAACAAAACATTAAATCTCTTCAGCGTGTGTTAACCACAGACCTTATTTCAGGCATCTAACTAAAGACCCATTGACTTCCAGACGAGGGAACCGCAAGTGCTAAAATGTTAACTCATATCCGGGTTTAAGACTCATTCCTGCAGCACTCTATAGCACCTTTAAGCTTTAAAACCTAAATGTACTCCTCTACGTACTAAAAACACTTTTTTTTTTTTTATACCTGCTTGGAGCTGTTGCGTGCACAGAAAAACTCTTCACAGTTTTTCCAGCGGCATTTGAGCGTCTGGGAGTTGGTACTGGTGTGGTCGTTGATCAGGTGCTGCTTCAGATGCTCCATCATCCCGAACACCAGCGAACAGCCGTGCCACTGTCAACACAAGACGACACCGTTAATCAATAATAACCAGGGAGCCTTTTGTGTTGGCTTTTAATGTGATTTACTAGATAATATCACCTCTTCAGGCCTCTAAACATGATTCAAATACAATAAGAGGGGGGAAAAGTCACTCTTTGGTTGAATTGGTCACAACCTGTGAACGGGACCCAAGGGGTCCTGGTTTTATTTTGATTCTATTTTTTTAAATACTTGTGCATTACTGGACAAACAAGATGATACTTCAGGTCAACATTTTTCCAGGACTGTGATAATGTAGTTTGGTGGCAGCAAAAATGTTTTACAATCTAAAAACATCAAAATTAACATCAGGGTTTGATGTAAAGTCCCTCAGAAAGAGGCAGAAGTCTCCAGAATTGTCTCGATTTCTTCCATTACAGGAGCCTAAATACACCAAAATAAAATCCAACCACATGACATACATCTCTTACTCTTACATTGTCTAGTTAAACTCTCTTGTTCCACACATTTCCCCTCTCAGCTCTGCCTCCCCGTCCCTCATCTTACCCAGCAGCGGTAGTTCTGCATCAGGTTCAGCTTGACGGCCTGCACGCTGCCGTCGTAACAACCGGTGTAGATCTGAAACACAGCATTAACACGAACAACGGGTTAAGATCTGATCTGAAAGCTTTTTCCAAATATCAAATAACTTGTATGTCATACGTTATAGAAAAAAAACATATCAGCTGGTTATATATATACATATGTATGTGCAAAAACTGGTGATCAAATGCGTCTATTACAGTTGGGATTAATGACGTCTAATGAGTGTCTCTGATATATTTCCTTGTTTAATTTCACAGTTTTCCTAGCATACAGCTTAGGAAAAAGCAGGTTTCTCACCATGTTCTTGTGGATCGACATACACATCACCATGTCCTTGTGTCCACCGTAGACCTGCAGCTGGTCGTGAGACTGAGGAGAGAACAACAGGTTTCACATTTTATAGTGTGCAGACATGAAAACGTGCTGAAACGGCGTTCACACCCAAATGTAAACGAGCAAATGGCTCAGTAGGCAGAGTGGCCAGAGATGGTTTAAAGGATTCAGACCTGTAGATCGTAGACGCGCACCAGTTTGTCCAGACAGGCTGTCACCATCACCTTCCCCAGGACGGACACCACAGTGACAGCGTGACTGTGGCCCTTGTAGACCCGCACCAGCTCTCCTGTCTGTACGAGTGGCAAAGAATATAAAGTGTGATGTATGTATATTAATACGTCATTCAACTGCACTGTCTATATGGGCTTTACTTTCAAGAAAGGAATCATAAACATGTTAAATTGTAAAATAATATCTTTATGTATAAAGAGATAAACAGGGTGACTCACATGGATGTTGTGTGCGTAGACACATTGATCACTGGAGCCGCTAAATACCAGGTCATTGATCACCTGAGAGAGAGAAACAAAGAGGAATTAAACTCAATCTGACTAAATGAATCCTCAGCTCCCATATCATGTAAAACACGAGATAATCGAGACTTGAAATAGGAGCAGATATTAAGTTATTATCACAGGTAATACACTGATTATCTTTACACAATCTTAGCATCGCTCTCTGGAAAAATGACTAGTTATAAGTTGTTTCCTGTTTTTTAAAATGCTTACATCAACATGGTTTTAGATAGATAAATAGATAGATAATTTATTCTTCCAAAACATAATAGACACAGATAAATGTATACATTTCACTACAAATCATCATTCCTGCGTTTGTTTCTTTGCTTCTCTGTGCGTTCCAGTGATGACGTGTCAGAGTTGAATCTCAGGTTACCTTCATGCAGAGCACCGTCTTGGTGTGTCCCTCCAGCGTGCGCAGCAGCAGGCCGCTCTTGGCGTCTCTCACGCTGATGGTGCTGTCGTAGGAGCCGACCAGCAGGATCCTCCGGGCTCCCTCCTGTGACGAGGCCAGACAGCTAACGGATCGCGGCCCGTGGCACTCGAACACGTCCATCTGCTTGTTTGTCTAAACAAATAAACAGAAACGAAAAGTCATCACGTCTCCACCTTTTATCCCCCAAAGCTAGCCGATAGAGATAAATACATTCTCTGACATTTAAAATATATATTTTTTCCCAACTTGTGGCAAAAAGGTAAACATATTAATTTCAAGAAAGCTCATGATTTGACTTCAATAACATGACATACAACACACTGTAGCAGACCAATTCGGCTCTTTAACAACTGGTCTGTAATGGTTCATAATAGGTCTGCAACCAATGTTTGTTTTCAATATTATTTTAACTGCCGATCAAGATTAAGTAATCGCTTGGTCTTAAAAAATGTCATGAGATAGTGAAAAATGCCCAAAGGGACGTCATAAAACTGTACAAAGCCCAAAGAGATTCAGTTTACTATTGTACAAGATGAAGTAAAGCAGCAAATTCTCACATTTATGAAGCTGGATCTGACATTTTTACTTGAAAAAATGACTTAAAGTGGAAACTTTTCAAAGGTCTAAACACTGATGAGTCCAGCTTTTTCTGTCACCTGAACATTTGAAGTCTAATTTATCATTTTCTGTAGGTGGAGAAGTGTCAATAACTACAACATTTTTAATTCTGAATAAACATTTCGAGGGTGAAGGTGCAGGTATACTAATACATAATACATCTTTTTATGTAACTACTTTAGCTACTACAACTACTTGAAACTTAGTCAAGAGAGTTGTCTTATTTTTTCCTTCAACAACTTGAGGAAAGAAAATTAATTTATATTATATTTCCTAACAGAATCAGAGAGTCACAGTCTTAACTTTACAGTGCTAACAGTATCACTGTCGAACCTTTACACTACTTAATGCATATTATACTGCACTGCATCTCTCACCTTGAGGTTAAAGGTCACCACCGTGCCGTTTGCCAGACCGGCGTATAAAGTCCTCCATCGACTGTGGAGGCACAGGACTCGGTCTGGCAGATGGAACTGCTGCTCCAGCTCTCGAGTCTGTGGACGTCAAACAACATCAACTGAATTAAATTATACATTTTTATAAAAGTAGAATGAAGAATAACACCTCATGGCACTCTTCTTCTATTTCCCATGATGTTAACAGTAAGAAAACCTGCTTCACATATACGGCTACACGATTCATGGTCACTAAAAGAGCACAAATCAACAAGAATCCAATTATTAAATCAGCGCATTACCCAACACATCCTATAATGTGACCAGATCAAGCAGAAGGTACTGCATGGATAATCAATTATCAATGTGATTAATCAGTAATAGTAGATGTGTGTTGTTACCTTGAGACTGTAGCAGCAGATGGTCTGGTCACTGGAACCAGAATAAAGGCGGTGATGCAGACTGGGAGCCGCGGACACCAACAGGCAGCTCACTTTGGAGCTGTGACCCTCAAACACACCGACACATTTATGGCTCTGCAACAACGAGAAAATAAAAGTTTGTTCAGCTGGTGCATTCACAAAAATTAGGAATTAACCGCCCGACATCCTGCTGACACCCACCACCAGGTCGAAGGCTTTGACGGTCCGGTCTCCTGAACACGTGTACAGCAGCCCGTTGTAGATCTGCATGGCGTTCACCGCCTCCTGGTGGCCCTCGAACACACCCTCAGTGGGCAAATCGTCCTCACCGTGGTCAGAGGACGCGTCTGTGAAACACACACAAATACATTCATGAGCACAAAGATAAAGAGCCTTTTATAAAGATGTAATGCCATAAATCAACTTTAAAAAGAGGGCACTACGAATAAACTCTCTCCAGGTTGTAATCTGTTTTAAATATAGAAAGATTTTTTTCCTAAACTCAAATAAACAGGATACAGTAGTTTATCTAAGTGACATTTTAAGTAGCTGATTTAACAAATGTCCTCTGATAAATTCCCCACCGATCATTTTTTAAGTGCAGGTTTTGTATGTTTTTCTCTGGATGAACATATAAATGAGACATAGACCAGCGATGAGTATGCATCAGGTTAAATAGTTGTGTGTCCATTTATCACAGCACTCATCATCCGGCTCACACAGCGTCACTGAAAGTCAACTAACGCTCTATGAATAACTTGCCCATAAAAAGTAATTTGGGCGCTCAGAGAGTCTATTTTAACCTGATCAAGGAGGACGATATTTCTAATTCTGGCTGCTGGTATAATTGTATGTTTAGTTATCAAACATCAAGACTGCCGGTGAGGTGACGGGCCCGCTGCCAACACTGCAAAATGTCCTTAATTGCCAAGAAAAACACTAAAAACAAATACTTATTTATAATAAAGTATACAAGATGAACACTTTTAGATATGTAAGATTAACCACAAGTTCAAGGAAACATTGTGTTTCATACAGTCATCAAATAATTTAAAGCTGCTTGTCAAACGGTTGAATCGCTTCAGAAACCCACTCCCCATCCGACAATTTCTGTGCCTTTCCAAATCAGATAATCCGACACTCACACTCACTTAACGGCGCCACTTTTGTGCAACACAATGTCTGTCCTCCAGGAGAGACTGACTGAAAATGTGCGCTATTATCCACATATTTAAACAATAGTTACAGCTGTTTTTTCACTCCGTATGTTGTACGAACTTGTTACAACGGTTCATCACGTTACGAACCGCTGGAGCTTAACCCGACCCTTGTAACTTGAACAATTCTCCAGAGATGAACTTACCTGATGAGATCTTTGATATCTTGGGTGACGTGATGGGAAACGGCAAGTCACTGTGGGGAGAAAAGGACGAAATGATGAGTGATTATAATTTGGGATAAATCCAAAAAGATCTGCGATTAGACTCAATACAAAAGATCATAACTAAACTTTAGCTCCGACACAAGACAAATAAAAGCAGTGTGAGGTTCTGGCAGAATATTATCATGACCTCTGACCTCTCTAAAATCCAATCCTTAAATCTTATAATTTTGGAAAAGTGTGTTATAGATGAAATTTAGTTTTCTTATGTTTTTTATTAAATCCTTGATAGCTGTAAAGTATAATTTCGACATATAAAGTTAGCTTTAAAATGACATTTATTGTATACTCTACATATATTTACTGTTGAGATCACTATTTATAATCTTTTCTTTGTGTAAAAGGCATCTGATCCAGTGGATTTTTTTTTTTTACTTTTACTGACAGTTTCAAACCCACTTTATTATCCCTTTAAATGCAAAACTGAGAAAACAAACATTAACAAAATGTCAACTAAAGGTCCACTTATTCACTTGTTCTGGAGCTTTTGAGCACATCCCACAGTCCTCAGTCCCATCCTGTGATATGGTTGAAAGCTCCAGAACAAGCGAGTAAGTGGATCTTGAGTTGAGATTGTTTTGTAAACGGCTGTTTCCAAAGATCAAGAATGAGTCTCACCTCTCGGAGGACCGGCACACGTCCATGTCGCTGGTGGAGGTGACCTCGTTGCAGGCGAGGCTCTGCGGCTCAGGTCTGGAGGAGTCTGGGATCTGGACCGGAGGGGAAGCTGGAACTAGGGTGTCCGTGTGCTGCTGCTGCTGACAGGCGGCGGTGACCTCCATGCTTTCTTCTGATTCCAGGTTCATCGTGAGCTCAGCGGGGGCCGCCTGGGGAAGCTCCACCATGTGTTTGGGGTCTTCCTTCTCAAGTGTGTCGGTCGGAAACAGGCGCCTGGAGGCCTCCTCAACCAGCTCCATGTTCACATCTCCCTCTCTGTCTTCTGACGGCGGAGTGGAGGTGCTGACCTGGGAGCTCCCGCTGGGTCTCCTGCGTGGTCGAAGCCACCGCGGCCTCAAGCCCTCTCCGTCTATCTCGGTGTCGCTGCTCTCGGGCTGCTCCGTCCCTTGGGCCTTCTTCAACACCTTCCTCTTCTTCAGCTTCCTCACGCGCTTCCCGCTCCTCAGTTCAGGCGGAGAGGGAGGCAGGTTGAGGACTGAGGGGGCTGAGGAGGGCTCAAAGGACGGTGTGGCTGCGCAGTCAACAACACTCCCCACCTCAGAGCTCCTCCTGCTGGCCAAGAGAGACTTTAGGGGGGATTTGGAGTCAGGCAGAGAGTTCCTGGTTGCCTGTATGGCCTTTTCCATGGTCTCAACCAGACCTGACAAGCTCTCTTTGCAGTCTGCAGGCGTGTTAAAGTTCTCCCAGTTATGATCTGTGTTAGTTTGGTACGGCTCAGACTTTCTGTCAGGAGATGGATGGAAATTGGCAGGATCTGCAAGAGTTTCAGAAGCACATGGATCAGATGAACAGAAATGGAGAGGGTGTTTTTGAGCAATTTCTAAATTTTCCCTTGAGTCACTGCACTTATCTAAATTCATAAAATCTGGAAGGAAAAAAAACATGATTGTCTATTACCATGTGTAATAAATGCAGATTTCTGAGCATTTCCTCTGATTTACTGTCCATCGGTGGTATTTCATGAAAACAATTCGCAGAAATGTCCTGTGTGAAGTTACCTGGTGAAAAGGCTGCAGCAGGAGCGGCAGGCAGCTCTGGAGTGGTGCTGTGAGCACAGTGGGTCATATCGTCCACGGGATCCATCGCTGAGCTGACGTGGACCGGAGACTGAGGCTCCTGCTTGATAACTACGGGCATGAAGGGAAGGCTGGAGGAGGGAGGGGAGGCAGGAGGACTCGGACAGGGAGCAGCAGCAGCAGTGTCCGTGACAGCGGGGAGCAGCATGGAGGAGGGCGTGTGTGGCTCAGCTTCTACTGAATCCATCTTTTCTTCTTTCAGTTTGATCTGAGGTGCACCGTCCAAACCACCTGTTTACAAAATACACAATAAACACTTAATTCCTCTGTTTATTTCAGTTTGTAGTCACTGGTAGTAAAAGTTACCATTTAATAAAACATAATGTCATGTATTCCATACTAATGTCCTCACCTTGCATCCCTTTCAGTAACTCGATGCGCTTGTTTCTCAGTGTGGTCATCTCTCCAGACATCTGGGTGAGACAAAATCATACAGTGAATAGTGAAAAGTGAATATTTCTGCTTGTTAAGTGGGTAATATATAACATAATATGGAGATTACTGACTTAGGAACATGACATTAAACTAGAGGCAAGTTGTTTTCATTAATTTAAACTGTATTATTAACTATTAGGTCGACTGTTTGTCCTAGAATCAAAGTTAATAATGTTATTTTTGACCCTTCACTACATCAAAAGAACAAATAATGAAGTAGCTGGCAAGACATCAAATACTCGCTAAGCTCAGCAAACTGTGGACATCTGCTCCAACTGCACCGGCCTCAAAACCAGGCAACTCTTCAGGAGAGAATCAGCGTCTCAGTGGAAGAACTAATACTCGCACATGCACACCAACCTGCTCTTGAATCAAAATGAAAAGAGAAAGTTAGACATATCACAACTCTTTTTACCTGCTGTTTAACCACCATGAGACGCTGCACCTCTATGTAGGCGGCCTCCAGCACAGCGCGGGCCTGAATCAGGCTGGTGTCCATGGTCTGCAGCGAGCGACTCAGCTCTTCCTCCCGCAGAGACACAGCTAGCAGCTGGTCGATCTGTGAACGCTCTGCACACACAGGCACCGAAAGATGCTCATTATGAACCATCGACAACAGCTTGGCACAAGTTTTGTTGTCTTAAAATCAATTAAGATTGAAGATGTCAAATCCTTCCACCAAAATCGTTAAATTACATGAGCGGAGACAATATACTACGGACAAAAACATATATATTTCACTCTCAAAAAGTGAAACGATACAGTATATATGACTTGTTAATGCCACAGAACTCATAGATACGAACCTTTTTTGGATTTGACTTTCCTTCTTTTGCTGTTGTGTTCCAAGCAAGACGTCTCTGCACTTGGAACGTCCTACAAGGGAGAAAGAAAAGAGTCACATGCTGCCTGTTTTAAAGTATTAAAGTAGAGAAATAAAAGTGGTTATTGGTCACACAGACCTTTTTTTAAAAGAGTCCTCCACCGATTTAGCATTGCACTCCTGTAACACTGTCACTAATGATGGACAGTTTTTATAAAAAAGGATAATAATTGATGCAGAAGAAACAGAGATATCGTCATTTTTATTCCATGCGTTCTTCTTCACCTTGCACATACATACATTACCCACAATGCAACTAGACTGCTGACAGTTTGGTAGGATATTCAGATGTTATGCTAGTGCCAACTACTGTAGCCTCGAACCGCTAGCCTCAAGCAGAGATGAGGAGCGGACTACAGAGGTCTCCCTCGTTTCTAAGAAACAGGTTTTTTAGTTTTCAAACTTTTAATAACATTTATATTTATCAGACTTCACACAGCTCGTCTAGATACAACGTTTTTAGCCGTAAACAGAATCGGTGGAGTTCCCCTTTAATAACACCGTTTCCTTTACTCACCCCGGCTGCTCTCCTCCTCTTCCCTGTCCCCTGGCCGTCGTACAGCTCTGTCCCCGAGCTGCTGTCCCCGAGCACCGAATCAGACCGCTGGAGGGCCTTCACCGTCACAGAGGTCAGCTTCTCCGGCTGCTTCTTTGCTTTAGCCTCAAACTGGCCGAGCATCTGCTCCACCTCTTTCTCTTCACGCTGATTGTCTTTGGGATTTGGAGAACCGGAGGACGCCTGCGGCTCTGAGCTGAGGGCCTCTCTTTGCTCCGTCTCCTTTGACATAAAGGATGTAAACAGGGAGTGAGTGGACGCAGGAGCGATGCTGCTTTCTGATAAGGAGCGTTTTCGGGAGGCGGGGTTGTCCATCAACGACTCCCACTGGAAACCCTCCACCAGGGGAATGCCCTCTTCCTCCTGGCTCTGGTCTTCCTGGCTCTGGTCCTCCTGGTCGATCGGCACCATCTCGATCCCGAACCTGGAGGACGGACAGGACATAACATAACATGAGCAACTGAAATTTAAAAACGAATGTTGAAAGAATGCAAACTCCAAATGTAAGACTCACCTTGGCATGCCTTTCCCTTTGTCCTGCTTCTTCCTGACCTCCTGGTACACCTGATCCCAGTTCACGTTGCGTCGAGACCCGGAGGAGCTGATGAGCTGCCGTACAGTCGGTTTGAGTCCGGAATCCTTTTCCGTGTCACTCCTCCGCGACTCGCTCAGGTTTCTCACCCGTCTGGCGATGTTCAGGTTGGGCTCGTGGCCACCTGTTTTGCTCTTGGAACTGATGTGTTTGGTCAGATCACGTTTCAGGACGGGAGGCAGGTCGAGTTTGGAAAGACCTGACGCGTTTGACCCTGAGACCGTCTGAGCTTCACCGCTTCTGGAGGTGTCGCTCTCGGAGCTCTGCCCGGCCTGCATGGCTTCATCTGGTGCCACCGGGCTTGTTTCCTCCGCTCTCCTCCTGTTCTCCTCGTCTCCTCGGCTCGAGGCTGCCGGCTCTGAGCTCTCCATGGTCGAGGTGCTGACTTGCAGTGATTGGAGAAACTGGCTGCTGTCTGAAGATTGCAATGTGGGCTTTTCTGGCCTGACAGACTCAGGTAGATTTGGTTTAGCTGCGCTCTGCCTGTTTTCTTTATTCACTCCTATCTGACTCTGATCCCTCTGCTGCTCCTCCACATTGTGCAGCAACGTTTCCATCCTGTTGTTTCTACAGCTATCCAAAGAGCCTCTCTTTTCGCACACAATCTTTCTCGCTTTCCTGAATGTTTCT
This sequence comes from Sebastes fasciatus, assembly GCF_043250625.1. NCBI lineage: Eukaryota > Metazoa > Chordata > Actinopteri > Perciformes > Sebastidae > Sebastes > Sebastes fasciatus. Next base: position 5,858,677 of record NC_133809.1, on the reverse strand, counting down.
AGGAGCTGCTGTTCTTTCCTCAACTGAAGGAGCCCGACAGGCGGAGCCTGGGGGCTGAACTCACTCTGCTTTGATTTTGACTGTGCGTGCGCTTGACTGCTGAGTTGTGCTCCGCTGTTGAGACCAGGAACTGAGGACATCTTCCAATCTTTATGTGGCAATTTCTTGTTTGCCTTCTGATTGGAGGGACCAGATGTGGCGTTCTGGTGGCCATCTCTCTGAGTGCTGCTGCTTCTACTGCTGCTGCTGTTGCTTCCATCTCTGGGTTTGGTTTTGGGGTTCTTTTTATGCTTCCCTTTCTCTTCCACACTTTGTCCACTGGAGCTCAGCTGCCCCGGTTTCTGTTCAGGTCGTGATTGCCTGTTCAAAGCGCTGGTTTCCTGTGCCTTGTCTTGTTTCTGGGGATTATGGACTTTCGTGGACTTCTCTAATGAGTTTGCATCCTTGTGGGGTACAGATTCAGAACCCTTTGTGACTGGATAAGGTGACCAGCGACAGGCTTTGTCCAGCTTCGGATTGCTACCGAAGGTCTTAGAGCTCTTACTGCTGCTGTGGTCCGGTTCTGCTGTTTGCCCCTCCTTATTCTGAAGCCCATCACCCTGCTGACCGCCCAGCTCATTGCCTGTATTTTGAAACGGGTTAAGAGCCCGCGCAAATAAATTGGGTGGAGGTGGATACGCAGGACAAGGCCCGAGAAGGCTCGGGGGCCGGCTCCATTGTAGGTTCTGGGAAATATTGTTTCGACCATAGACCCCGTTACTGCTGCCTCCGTTGCTGAGCCAGGGCAGTCGACTCCGTTGATTGCCACAAATCGCGCCCTGATCCCACTGCCTGTTACCCAAACCTTCCTGGCTATGGAAGTTTACAGCACCAAACTCTCCAGATGCCCATTTCTGAAAGTTGGGCGGCTCTTGAGCGTGCCAGGTGGCGCTCTTCCCCTGTCTACTGTGCTGCCAGGGTTGTGCCTCCCCTGCTATGGCATTACATTGGTTGCTTCTGTACCAAGTTTTGTTGTGACTGGATCCACCGAACCCCGCCTGTGATTGCTGCTTCCAGGCACAGTCCAGCCGGTAACGCTCCTTAGCTTCTTTTAACTTCTGCTGGAACTCCTCCTTTCTCTTTCGATCTTCTTCTTTTGCCAGCTTTGCAGCAGCAGCAGCCTCCTTTTCTTTCCTACAAACAAAAGACAGATATCAATATACACCGATCAGCCATAACATTATGACAGCATCGGCAGCCCTGACCAGTCTGCGGCTACACAGCCCCATACGCAACAAACTGCTCCTCACTGAGAGTTCTGACACCTTTCTATCAGAACCAGCATTAACCTTTTCAACAATTTGAGCTCCAGTAGCTCTTCTATTGGATCGGACAACACGGGCCAGCCTTCGCTCCCCACGTGAATCAATGAGCCTTGGGTCTGACCCTGTCGCCGGTTCACCGGTTTTCCGTCCTTGGACCACTTTTGGTAGGTCCTGACCACTGCAGACCAGGAACATCCCACAAGAGCTGCAGTTCTGGAGATGCTCTGACCCAGTCGTCTAGCCAGCACAATCTGGCCCTCGTCAAAGTCGCTCACATCCTTATGCTCCACAAGCTGCTAAGCTAAGCCGTGAGTACTAACAATAGCCATGTTCACGTTCATAACGATATGATTATGTCCTTCATGGTAATAGTGGAGGAGTGGCTTTAGAGGGATTCCTGTAGGGACGGACTGTCAGTGTTGACGACTTGGCAACTTTCTCTCTAGATTTGGGGACTTTTGGAGCTGGTGCTGTAGCTACTTTCATTGGAAAAGAGTTGTCAACACTGGGCTGGGTTTTTGAGTTGGATCATTTGTAAATATCTAGTGTTTCTACCTTCTCAAGATAACCGACCCGGTCTTTAACAAGACTTAAAGGTCTCTGTAGCAACCGCATCTATTGGCTCACTGTTGTCAGGTGTCAAGGGGTCGGCTCACAGTGTGACCTACAGCGCTGACCAGCAGAGGGAATACAAGCTTACAGCTCAATGCCAGCTTCAACAGTCTTGACACATATCCCACTTTCTCAACTGCTCCAGACATTCAGACATTTCTCTGAGGTTTCCAGTGAGACAGTGAGGTCAACAATGTGTGTCAAGCCAAACATGCACATAAAAGGCGTATTTGAAGAGGTCGTCTTACAGGATGATTCATTTGAGGTTTGAGTTTTCAATCCTAAAACCGCAATTATATATCAAAAGTATGTAATTAATTCTAGATGTCAGAGCATCACAGGGTTGGAGAGAAGTTTTTGGTTGCATTTCACCATTTATAAAGGGCAGTAAACACATGTCTGAACTTTCTGTGTGCAGTCATGCTTTAATTTTAGGCTGCAGTCCTGACATACGACTCCAGCAGCGGCTCAACCTGAAGCTGCAGCTAAAACAGGCCTACGAGCACCACGGAGCTAAAATGTGACTATACATGGTGCAGGTACACACAAACGACCAACTCGTGAACCATCACTTACATTTGTGGTTAAATCATAACAACATTATAAACATAGACTAGTGTATAAAATAAATTCGTAATAGAAATATTGCCCACTGAAATTAAGTTTCATAAACTGCTGCAATATTTCTTATAGGACCTGGACTAGTGATCAAATGCCATGTTGATAAAGATGTTTTGTTTTCCCAAAAAACGTTTTTAAAAAAAAAAGGTAATTTCTCATATTTGTAACACAAACAATTCAATTGACAGTTTATTATAAGCACTGAAAAGAAAATATATTTGACAAAATGTGTTTTCACCAATAAATAAGCACAAGACAACTTTTTTAATTCACAAAAAAATAGTTTTTGTGTTAAAAATTGCCTGACTGTCTTACCTGATCTTTTCCTTTCTGTTCTCGATCAGGTCCACCAACGCCCGGTCGAAGTAGTCCTCGTCACGGTCGTTCCCAGCATGCTTTTGCTCTGCGGCTTCCACGTTCTGCTTGTGTGTGGGGCTGGAAATGTGGCTGGCATAGTCGGTCAGACTCACCACCGTCACCTTGCACACTCTGCACTCGTGTCCGCAGTCCCTGGGGAGGGAAGGCGAGAGCGGGCGTTCAATCGTTCCTTCAGGCATTGTTCTGTTCTGATATCTGGTCTGGTTTGGTTTTCGTGTCTGCAGAGCTCGTAGCAACGTACTCCGGCTCTACTTCTTGTTACTTTAAAGTTTGAATAAAATCAGGAGAGGAGAATACTCAACAATCCTTAAAAAGATAACCGAATTATCTATGTGTCACAGATCAGGAGGTAGCTAACTTGTAATTATCTCTTGTTAAAAAAAAAAATCTTTATCATCCTGATCTTGTTGTTTCGTTCTTCAGCAGGCCATAGGAGGCAGAGCGAGGGCAGGAGGAGCAGCCAGGCTGGACGCAGGCAGCACGCTAGTCCAGCTGTTTCTGTTCAGCCATGCAGCACAGCACTGGGACGCGTGGAGGGGAGCGAGGCACAGCGCCCTCAGCCTAGTGCTCTTCCATGATGGTGTTCGCCGCGCACTGAGCCTCTACAGAGTGCAATGTCTGTATTTGACCTCACACTCCTCTGTTAGAGCCAGGACCCAGCCCCCCCTTCCAGACCGGCATGTGTTATTAGACCAGGCCCGAGCATCCTGCCGACCAATCCCAAGCAAAGCCCGCGTAACCGGAGCCGTGTGCAGCTGCTCATAGCCTCCACTTCAAAACCTCTCCCAAGTATGTCATCCTGTAACGCTGATAGGGGCAGTGACTCCGCTGGCTCCTTCTCAATTTCTTTTTCAGATTTGTGTCATCCTGGCGTGCTGCCATTCTCTGACCTCTCGTGCAGTTGGCAAACTCTTTATCAGTGAGATCGGGTTACTTTTATGTATTTGACACGTTATTTCTCAGCTCTAGCAGTGGGGGGGGAATTGCAACCTGAATTAGTGATGATGAATTCCTCAACTGGAATTGCAATTTGTAAGTCAGCATGGACCTCACTTAGAGCTGTATCAAGCTGTAACTAAAGTTAAAGGGTAACTTATTAACCCTATTTTCCCATGTTTTTGTGTCTAAGTGACTAATGGGTTTTCAATTATTATTATTTTTTTTTAACAAATGTACCCGACCATCAAGTTTAAATAGATGTCATCTTTGCATATCAATGTTTACATGAAGTCCCAGTTACTTAGCAACAACTCGACCCACAATCAGTATCCAGATTCTTCCCTCTCAGCGCCGGGCCACATACTTCTACTAATCTACAGGGGAGTCACAAGATAGCCAGTTGCCTCCTCTCGGTCATGCCTGTTGTTCCGGAGAGATTGTGTCTATATATATGTGCCACGGTTGAGACAGCTGCTCATATATCAGATGAACATGTGACCGTGTGCAAACGTGTGTCTCGTGACCCAAATACATTTAGAGTAGACAAAACTCTTGAAACAAAGTCAAACTTTTTATATTATAGTTCATTTAGAAATAGTGCATTAAATAAGATGCAGTAATAGTCCAAATTATGATACTATTCATCGATCTTGTGCTATATATGATTATTTGGGAAACAAAACATTTCTATGTAAGACATTTCTGCCAAAAAATCTATTTATTTAGAGTCATGATATATAATTACATGATAGCTGTGCGTGTAGTTTATTTTTGGAGAAACAACTCACCGGCCTTTGAGCTTCTCCAGCTCACGGTGGTGCAGCATACTTCTCATGTGCTCATCCATCTCCTGCAGATACACATGGAAAAATAATAAATCTTTTCTTTTAGGCATCAATTTCCTGCAAGTTTCCTTGTTAGTGAGGTGGTAGATATTCATGTTATTGATCCCCAAGAGGAGGAATTTACATGTCCCAGCATTGGATTTGGTGATATTTCATTTTTCAGATAAAGGAATGAAATAACAAACGATGAAATGTTCTTATATAGGACAATTCTCTTATTTTTAAGCTAAAAAACACACCATTAAAACAACCAATTAGCTGAAAAAATGATTTGTCAAAAACATAAAAACAGTGCTGTCTTTTTAGCTCGTGAAAAATTGGAGATTAAATGATTTTTCTTGGGACAGCAATTGCTGACGAGTGCAAAAGGTATTTAAAAATAGGTATAATAAACCTACACAAAAGTCTATATATTGACACTGGAGTTACACAAAGACAATATTAATTTTGTCAAACATCTTATGTACCTGTAGTGTCATGTAGCCTGAGCTCCTGACATGAAGTCATACAGTATTTATACATTTACAGATCATGTTTGAGGGTGATTTACCTGCTTGGCGGAGTGGACTGTTTCACAGAGGATGCACTTTCTTTCTCTCGCCATCTTGAACACAAGTAGAAATCAGCCCATTACTGTTGAGAGAGAGAATTTATAGTTTTTCTCATTTGATTTAGCACAAGTGCAATTTTCACAACTGTTTCACGGGACATCACAACTCAGTTATTGTGTCAGTAAATCGGCCACCAAAATGAAAAGTTGTTTTGCCACCATGTGAGCCGTACTGGTCAAAAGGATGTTTTTTCACCACGGCAGTGAATGAGAAAAACTGTAATAAATAAAAATCACAGCTTACACGACAAAGCAACAAAGTTCTGTAAAACCATCCTGAATCATAAATATAATTTGTGTGGTGAGTGTGGTTCAACCTTAGCTGGATATTGTGACTATCAAAAATAATTCTGCGAGCTCTCAGCAACATCTCAGACTCGTCAAACCGACCCAGAGGAGGGAGCGCGAGCTCATTTTCTCTGAACTACCACACCTAACTATTCAGCAACATGCCTCCGTACCGCAGCCCAAATGTCAGCACACAGTTCAACCTGGACACTGGTCTAATTCCAGTCTGCTGAAGGAGCAACTCTGCAGCCAGGAGGCAGCATCAGAGCCATGTCTGGACTTGTTGAACGTTCACACACAGGGTGGAGAAACTTAACTATTAATGCCACCCACGGATCAACGGCTAGTGAAGTTACGCCTGTGGCTGTTTCTCACACTAAAACGTGACGTGGCCTTCTCAAGATGTAACTGACCATGTGGAGACCTTGTTCTATTATAAAATATTACTAGTTTATACATTTTGGGATAAATGAAAGTTTGAAAGCACTCTGTCAACTTCGTAACAGCTTTGGTACTGTATAAAAACAAAAAGAAAACATCCCTGCCATCTCTATTGTTGAAGTTATGCCAAGTATTTTGATAATCGATTAATCGTTAAAGTAATTTTTCATGCAAAAATGGCAGAAAAATGTCATTCTCAGCATCTCAAATATAAAGATTTTCTGCTTTTCTCTGGACAAAACAAGACATTTAAAGACATCACCTTGGACTTTGAGACACTGGGACGGACATTTTTCAATATTTTATAACATTTTATATACCAAACGATTAATCTAGAAAATAATCAGAAGATGAATCAATAATAAAAATAATCTTTCGTTGCAGCCCTACTGTAAAACATTAAATTAGAAAAAGAAGATGCCAGTGTGTACAGCCAGCAAAGTGTTGGTTCAGTTGCAGGATGAAGTAAAATCAATTCATGAAAAGAGAAAGATAGCTGCACACTGAGAGTGGCTCCAGTAATTGATTAGTTTATCTACACAATGTTTTGGCCACATAGACCTTCTTCAAGCAGCAATCTCATTGGCAGGTAGAGAATATAATGTGCTTTTTCTCACTCAAATCTGACTGGTAGTGAAGACGAATTCGAGGCTTATCAAAAAACAGAAAAGCTGGCACTCTAACCTTCCTACAGCCGACATCCGACAAGGATCTGATGGGGATATCGATTGGCTACGAACAAGAAAGGAGGTGCAGGACTTGGCCCGTTAAAAAATAAATGCTATTAAAAGACTGATATTTTGGCAAGGTTGGCCTTAGCCGACTAATCGGTCGCTTTGGTCTTAGTCGACTACGATTTTTTTAGTTGATTGGTCATTTTATTGCTTTTTTTATGCTGAATGACCTGTATCCAAATAATTTATGAGCACAGATTTAAAGTGGTTTTTTTTTGTGATTCTCTGTGGAGAGACTCGCAGATCTGTTGATTAAATCTAAGAATTTCTAACTGTGACAGCAGCCCAACTGTGTATAAAGATTAAGTCTGTTTTTTGAGCCTCTTTGACCTGATGAAAGCTAACTGGGCCAAAACATCATGCTTCAGATTTAAATAAATTCCATGCGGGGCTTTCTTTCCTTAATTCAAGGCAGTGCTTTGTTTCCATCTACGCACAACTCTCTCACCTTTACCATATCGGGTGATTAATCAGTCAAACAGCAAAGTTTAATATAGACTAAGTCTAATAACGACCATAGGCAAGGTCTGGAGAGGGGTCATCATCCTGATTAGCTAGGCCTATATTCTGTTTATGACATTATAACATGTCTCTCAACACCTCCATCACCATTTCTCTTCACTCCCAAAGCACCAGAGGGCAGCTATTTATAATACCACTAGGATCCATGGGTCATATTCACTCTCAGCCACTGAATCTACAGGGGGCAGCAGACAGGACAGGGAAAGACACCAAATTAATCTGATATTAGCGACTGATGCACCTATAATAGTATAACTGTTTGAAAACAGACAAGGAAGATGTTTGTTTTGGGATTAATTCACTACAGAGCTTCCTTCTGCAAACATCATGCATACCCTGGAAAGAACACGTTGTGTTTGAAGTTAAATAGAAAGTTAAGTGTTCTCCAAAACAATGTAGGTTAATGAGCAGAAAGAGAAAGTAAAAGCACGTCTGCTCAAAGCAGTTTAACAACAATGGTTAAAGGTCCCATATTGTAAAAAGTGACATTTTCATGGCGTTTATATTATAAAGCAGATTTAAGTTCTATATAAATACTGTGAAAGTATCAAAACGCTTAATCCACAGAGAAACACACACAGCCCGTATTCAGAAACTGAGCTTTTGAAACAAGCCGTCAGGATTTCTGTCCATTTGTGATGTCACAAATCTACAATATTTAGACCATTTCACAGTTTTAAACATAAACATTCTAAATGTGTCCCAGTTTATTTCCTGGTTTCAGTGTATGTGAATGATATCAGCTGACTGGAAGTAAACATGGACCCAAACTGTTTCCTAGCAACAATTCTGTTGCAATTCCATTGAAATGTACTAAAACGGAGCGTTTCAGACAGAGGGTAAAATACAGGTATATTCAAGCAGCCAGCATGAGGAAAATAAAGCTTTTTTTTTTTTTAAATTAAAGCATGTAAACATGTTCTAGTAGAAACCCAAAATACAGGTATGAACCTGAAAATGAGCACGATATGGGACCTTTAAAGTGTTAAATTAGCATGCTAACAGTTGGCTAACTTGGTGCAGGAGTTTATCATCACAAGTCGCATTGAGTCTCCATAATAACTACATCTGACTTTATAAAGCATGCAAAGTTAGTCAGCTGCAACAACAACGACTCTTATCTACTTTGCAGTTGTATAAAAGTTAAAAACTAGCATTACCTTTAGTCTAACTTCAGATAGCAAAGGGTTGACAGGGTTGTTGTTAGCCTAGCTGTAGCTAGCTGTATTATTCTATTAGAGTGCAGATATTCGTGTCTACATCACAATCGGATCCAAAAGCAACCAAGAAGATCAGCAACTAACTATTATACTGACTTCTAACAGAATTAACTGTAACTGTACAGTAACAGCTAAACGTTAGCTAGTTAGCTAGGTTAGCATGCGAGCAGCAGCATGCTAACTGATGAAGTCAATGATGTTCTACATAATGAAAGCATGAAGGAGAACAGCTAAGACATCATGCTTTAATACTGAGACAGGACAGCTGGCTACCTTTATAAGATATATCCAGATGTGTGTGAGGCTACTGCATGTTCTCCTCCACCGATGAAGCTAACAACAACATCCTCTTCTTCCTCCTCCTCCTCTTCCTCCTGGCACCCAGACTGAACTACAACCTGGGAGGCGTTCAAGAACACCACTGTTGTTGCAAACAGCACAATGTGTTCAGTAGTGTTGTCGAAAAGGTTTAATGTTAAGTGTGCAGGTTTTATGATTGTTTGTTATACAAGAAACTCTATGATATTTATTCTCACTTATATGCCTTTGAAAATTATACATCAAAAAAATAATATATATATATACATGTATACAAAAATACATAAACATTTAACGTTACTGTACTGTAGTGATGGAAGAAATACTTTTAAATTTAAAAATAAATAAATAAATAATAATAATATATTTATATATAAAAGTAAAAGTAAAAGAACTCATTATGAAAAATTAAAAAATAAATAAATAAATAATAATAATATATTTATATATAAAAGTAAAAGTAAAAGAACTCATTATGAAAAATGTAAAAATAAATAATAATAATATATTTACATATAAAAGTAAAAGTAAAAGAACTCATTATGCAGAATGGAACATTTCAGGCATTTAATGTATATTATATTATAATTATTGATGCATTACTGTGTTAATCACTTAAATCTTGCAGCTGGTAAATGTGGAGCTCATTTTAATTACTTTATATACTGCTGGGTAGCAGCTTAACTTATAATAATACATCATAATTTATTAGTTAATTTATATTTTGTATTAATAATCTAAATCTGCAAAGTTGTTAAATAAAAGTAGTGGAGTAAAAGTACAATATTTGCCTCCAAAATATAATGGAGTAGAAGTATAGAGTGGCATAAAAATGGAAATACTCAAGTCCAAGTATGGCAAAATTGAACCTAAGCACAGTAAATGTACTTAGTTACTTTCCACCACTGCATAATGTAACTACTGTGTGTATTTCTCTTGCTGTATGTTAGTTGTACATTGTTCAAGAATAGGCTAATCATGACGATTAAAAACAAAGTACTCTATGCAACAGTGTAAAAGTACTATGTTACAACTTATTTGGAAAATTGTTGTGCAATTTAAATGTATTTGTCCCTGTCAAATAAACATGAAATTAAATTTGTTGATTTATATTTTGTATTAATTATCTGATTCTGCAAAAGTAACTAAAGTTGTTGAATACAAGTAGTGGAGTAAAAATTACAATATTTGCCTCCAAATGTAGTGGAGTAGTTTGGCAAAAACTGTACCCAGGTACAGTACTTGAGTAAATGTACTTAATTACTTTCTACCACTGCATACATGCAACTAATATGTGTATTTCTCTGGCTGCATGTTAGTTGTACATTGTTCAAGAATAGGCTAATAATGACAATAAAGCAAAGTTACAGCTCACTTCTATAATTAATTCATTATTCCACATTTATCTACATTTATCTATCTAAACTTCAGGCAGCATGTGTGTTCATAACATTTGATAACAGATCTTGGGTTGTTCTTCACCACAAAATTCAGGCATAAAAATATTTTTTTATTTTCCTAAATTTCTAACAACATAGCGTATGAGATATAATATTGAACAACAACACAATTAAAACATTAATTCAAGTAAATTTGAACAACAATGAACATACATTATGTGGTGGAATGGTGCAATGGTAGAAAAAGACAAATTTCAGACAGATTCAGCCTAAACAAAAATAAAACAGCAGATCACTCTGACAGAAGAAAGGTAGTTCATAATAATAATAATCCCTTTATAGTTATCAATATAATTATAATGCTCAGTGACATGAAGGGGATATTTCTTGAAAAAAGTAGGATACAAACATAAAATACTAATATTCCCTTTAGAATAAGATTATAAAATCCAGCAATATTTTGACCAAAGTTCACATTTTCTCAGTTTTATACCTGAAATAGACATACCTTAAAACATCCTTTATAAAGCTCTCAAACCATAACAAACATTTTGAGTGTTTCTTTTACGTGTGTACAAAACAATTATGAAATACCTCTTGAAAAGCAACAACAACAAAAAATTCACTGAATTCTTGTTAAACTGGCCATTTTTAGGAAATGATTAATCTATCAGTAGTATTCAGAGCATATCACTGTATCTATAAAATGTTAGCTTCTAACATAGATGGACATTCCTTAGTGTGGATAAACTTTATCAATACACAGAAACACAGAGAAATACAGAACACAGAAATAAAAAGTCACTTGGATGATTTGGATCTTGTCAGATTGTGCTTATCTGTACAGTGTTTCAGTTTATTTGGTTCAGCTCCCGAGATTTATTCCTCAGATGCCTCTTACGCATTCTGATCACCCACTGAATCGTGAGTTTGGCAAAATTAGCAGCCTTGAAGAAAGCCATGAAGACGCCGCAGATAATAGCTACAGAGCTCCAGGCATTTGCAGTCACTATCTGTTTGGAAATAAGCAAAGACGTGTTAGAAACTGATACACTGATACGGACAGATGAGTTCTAATGAGGATAAAACGTCTGGGAGAACTCACCAGTTTGATTTCTTGCATAAAAGCATCCCGCCATTCAAAGACGACAAAGAAGAGCTGGTTGATTTGCTCTGGTTCAGGCCTTTTGTCGTTGAATTTCACCACAGAAGACTAGAAGATCAAACATGCATAATCAATTGATCAATCAAACTTTATTTGAATAGCACCTTCCAAACAGGTTAGTGTAGTTCAAAGTGCTGCACAGATGACTGACAAGCCGAAAACAAGACAGAACAAGTGTGGACTGTGAAAACAACAGAAAAGACAAAACAATTCAGCAATTTAACAATTTGATAATAACAATAAAATGACAAAAAAATTATAAAATAGAATTAAAAGCTATAATAACAGTAATAGTAGTAAAACAGTGTGAAGTAAAAACTAGATTAATAAATTAACAATAAATAGTATAAAATTATACAATTTAAATACAATAAAATAAGTGATTAATAAAATAAAATAAAATACAATTATACAACTTAAATAGAATAAAATAAGTCATTAATAATATATTAATAAAATAGAATACAATTTTACAAATTAAATACAATAAAATAAGTGATTAATAAAATTAAAATAAAATAGAATAAAATTCTACAAGTTAAATATAATAAAATAAGTAATTCATAAAATAATTAAAAAAATAGAATAACATTTTGCAAATTAAATACAATAACATAGATGAATAAAATAATAACCATTCTTAATCAAAGGACTGGTTGAATAGGTATGTTTTAAGTTTAAAGATTTCAAATGAAAGATGAAATTAATGCTTTTAAAATCATCATGTATGTGTTCACTGGTCAGACATAAATACCTCTTGCCGAAACTCGACATTTTGAGCTCTTTTCCCATACGTCGTCACAAAAGCCATCTTGACCCAGGTTCTGAATCCTCCAGAGAAAGTCCACATGGAGTAATTCCTCTCACACTCCCTCATAAATTCTGATTTATTTGCACTAGAGAGTGAAAAAAACACAGATATCACTGAAAGTAAAATGCACACGTTACTATCGGACTGGGTCAAATCACTCTTTGTTACAAGAGGCCTGAAGTAGCAGATAAGTTGTCACATAACTGTTTACTTAATTGACTTTTAAATGACAAACTGGACACTATCAAGCTGTCAATGCATTATCTGTGTTGAGAGCCTCTTCGTCACCAGAGTTTAAACAAAGCAAAAACCCACTCCAGCTATCACACCAGTCAGACATCTATACTTGTTTGTTTGCAGTTACCTGTCAGTCAAGTCGCTAAACTTGGCAAAAAGCATGTAGGTGATGGCGCTGAAGTCCTGTTCTGTTTCATTTTGACTGAACTGCATGAAGATCAACTCTTTGTTCCTGACGTCAGATGGGCCGCGGACCACCAAAGCTCTCCTCTGTCAGAATGAAGCGGAGAGTTTAAAACAAAAAATCAAAGTGGGTCACTATCACGTAATAATAATAATACAAGATCTATACAGTATTGTGTATCCCAGCTCTGTGTTGCATGGCTTATGTGTTATATTTATGATTTTATATTATTCTACTAACATTTATATAAGGGATAATGTACAGCGAGTCAGTCATTGTTGTGAAATAAACCCAGACAGGGCGATGCCGCACCCGATGCGAAGCGGAGGGGTCTCTCATCGCCCCGAAGGGGTTTATTTCACAACAATGACCAGCTCACTGTACATTATCCCGCTTATTACACAGATACTTTCTTAAGAAATCAATAATTTGACACAAGAACGGTCCGCCAGAGTCCAACATCAGAACTGCGCCCATAGCAACGGTCTGTTATACATAGCAACGGTCTGCTATAATGAAATAACAGACCGTAGAACGCCGTTATTGACCAATCAGAATCAAGTATTCAACAAAGCTGTGTAATAATTATTGTAATAATTAATACTTGTGTCTTATTGCTGCTCTGCATGTCTGCATGTGTCAAAAATGGTTATGATCAGTATTTCTTGGCTGTTTTGTTGCTTTGTGTTGCTTGCTTGTACCGAATAATAGTTGATATTGTTGCTGTATTATTGCACTAATGTTTTGCTATTCCCTGTTGCTCTGCATGGCTTGTGTATTTTGTCTTCAGAATGCATATTTTTGTTGCTGTGTTTATGCCGTCTTGTAGTCTTTAACCATCACCTCAGTGGTTTAAAATCATCTCGCCAAAGGACTGCAGGTGAAAATGACCCAGCTGGCTAACACTGGCATATTTGTTGATTAAAGTGTTGTCCTTATAAATAAATAAATAAATATATGAATTGTTGACAGACAATTAGTCAAACTTACTTGTGTGTTAGAACAATAGTAGAAAAATAGTTATCTAATAAAACGTTCAGGATTACATTCTAAATATATGATTATTGTGGCTGACCTCAGTTAGATTAGAAAACGGCCCGAAGTACGTCACGTCTTTAATCACACAGTCTCCTTCCTGAGGCTTTCCTGGGTCCACTAGAGGTGGGATGTAGTTGTGGTAGTGATGTTTGCAGCTCAACAGCCGAGCTTTGCCGGGGAACAGAGCGATACCTGCACAGAGACAAAAAACACAATTAATAATAATAATGAATGATTATGTATTGAGATATAAATGCAGCAGCAAGCCCTTGGCTGTCTATTATGTCCAACCACTTTAGATACATATGATGTTTAGTGTCGATCAAAGTTCATATCACCATAAACTTTATGAGTCCTGCTTTAAAACATGTTGTAGGTAGGGACCGTTCTGCATCGAGTACTTTCACGTTTGAGAGTAAAGAAGTCGATTTTCATGTTAATATTAATCAAAAGTTTCATCATGATACAATACTATATTGATTATTTATTTAAGACGTATCTTGAAGTGTATTATTCATACGAACCTGGTGGTGAAAAGAAGTCAACCTCATTGTAGATGACGGACGTAACAGGATGGTTGAGTTTCACCAGAAAGTCGGAGATGGTCTGGTAGGTCAGGAACACCGCCACCCCGGTCAACAGCAGGTAGACGAAGATGAGCACCACCGTGAAGAAGTTCTTCAGGCAGAGTTTACTGAATCTCGGAGGACCGTTTTCCCTGTTCTCATCCTCTGTAATCAAAGTGTGCAGGGAGGTCAAACTCTGGAGAGATTACTTTTATAGGGTCAGATTAGGATTATAAAACCCAGAGTTCTGCTGCTCATTAAAGAAGAATGACCGATTAAAAATGCATGAGACTCTTGAGATGTTTTAGATAAGAGCGTCCACCATGTTGTCATCACCTTGTGAGATGCTGTCGTTGGGTTCCTCGTGCTCCAGGTCTTCAGTGACATCGTCAAAGAAGCCTGGAGACTGCTGTGTGTCATCATCCTCATCATCATCATCATTGAACTGTGAGGTTAAAAAAGGAACATTAAAGCAGAGTGTAGTCACACCAAAGAAAGTACACAAAACTTTTATATTATACTTCTACTCCACCACCTTTCAGAAGGAGATATTGTACTTTCACTACATTTATTTGATACCTTTGGCACACGAGATCTATTGTACGTCTGTCGGTCCTGGAAGAAGGATCCCTTCTCTGGTGCTCTCCCTGAGGTTTCCTCCATTTTTTCCCTCTTAAAAGGTTTATTTTTTGTGGTTAAGTTTCTCCTCATCCGATGTGAGAGTCGTACTGTAAAGGACAGAGGGTGTCGTATGCTGTAAAGTCCCCTGGAGCAAATTTGTGATTTGTGATATTGGGTTATATAAATAAAATGTACTTGATATTGACTACCTTTAGTTACTCTGCAGATTCAGATTATATTTTACAAAATACAATCAAGAAATACATAATTATATATTATTAAGATTGGATAAGAGCTGAGTTACCTAGCAGTATAAAATATGAATAATTCATAATTTAATAATTAATTAAAATTAGCCCCACATTTATGAGCTGCAACACTGAAGTAATGTACACATTAATGCATCAGAGATTATAATGCAATAATATAATTTATATTATTCTAAAATGAGCGATTCTGTATAAAGAGTACTTTCACTTAAAATTCATTATATTTTGATACTAATACTTTTGTACTTTTAGTTAAGTAAAATCTTTAATGTATGACTTTTACTTGTAGCAGAATATTTCTAGACTGTGTAAAAATACTCAAGTAAAAATCCTAGTAAAGTAAGTAAAAGTTTTAGGTATAAAGTAAGGTAGTTGTTGGGCAAAATGGTCCTTTTCAGAAAGTTATATTATTATTTTTATATAGCATATTAGTGAGATATTATTAATACTGATGCTTAAATGTTAAAGTATCATATTTGATAAATTTATCATATGTTTTGTTAGTAAAATCTTGATCAGTAAAGTAACTCCAGCTGTCAAAAACATTTAGAGTAAAAAGTACAATATTTGCCGCTGAAATGTAGTGGTGTAAAAGTATAAAGTAGCAGAAAATGGAAATACTCAAGCAAAATACAAGTACCTCAAGATTTTACTTAAGTAAATGTAGTTACTTAGTTATTTCCCATACTTCTTTTCCTAAAGATCTGAGTATTATACCTTATCATAAGGTATCAATAACAGAGTTTTAACTTCCATTACATCACGTATCTTTATTATGGTGATAGTCCTCCAAAATGACAATACTCCCAAGTTTTGTTGGAATACCTGGTGTCATTTTAATTTATATATATATATATAAAGATAGATAGATAGATAGATAGATAGATAGATAGATAGATAGATAAATAGATAGATAGATAGATAGATAGACAGACAGACAGACAGACAGACAGACAGACAGACAGATAGATAGATAGATAGATAGATAGATAAACAGATAGATAGATAGATAGATAGATAGATAGATAGATAGATAGATAGATATTAACTTTATTGATCCCGAGGGAAATTCAAGTTTCCAGCATCACAGTTCCATAGTGCAAAACATGTTAATAAAAAGGCAGTCAACAAGTTAGTAGTGCAAAGTACAAAGTACAAAAACATATTCCAGATATAAAAATACAAGGAGATGAAGAAAACTGTTAAAACTGAATATAGTGCAGAGTAACAGCTGTGATACACGACTATTAAAAAAGTGAATATAGTGCAGAAGAGACTGTTAAAAATTAGTAAGGTGCAGGGTAACTCCAGTAGCTTAGTCTATGAAAGTGCACTGTATGCATTATTATCTGTCCTGCATATATACATATATATATAAATATCTTAGAGCAGATATTATGTTTTTCTTTACATAATAACATGGTGCAACTTCCACTTAATTTCCAGGCAGACTCATAAAAAAGCACAAAGTCAGCTGTTTTCCATGTTGAACAGCAACAGTCAGCCTGTGGTCACATGATGAAGTCCAGAGAGCTGGACAGACGGACAGACAGACAGACAGACAGACAGACAGGGGGTCCTCTAACAGGGGATCTTCCTCATGTCGTGAGGAAGTGATAGTTAAACATGTTTGTTTTCGGATTACAGAGACAAACGTGTCTAAAGATAACACAACACTGCCTGTAAACAAACAGTAGTAGAAGTTGTCCTACCTCTTTGTATGACCGGGATCTTTGTTTCTCTAACATTCCTCTGTTCTTCCTTCAGGTACAAACAGCTTGTTCTGCTCTTCAGAGGGAACAGTTGGTCTATTAGTGCAAAGTCTCTAAACTAGTTTTAATAAATAACAGATGCATTTTATAGTAAATGTATTTCCCCCGTGCTAAGGTCCAAGTTTTCCGCTCTAAAGGGAGATAGACTACTACACACACCCATGGGGATTTAGCCCATCCCATGATAATGATGCACCTTCAGCCCGCGCTCCAATACTAAACCTTCAGTCCTTGACGTTTCCTTGTTTCCTTCTTCCTTCCCTTAGTTTGATACCTAGTGGTGCCTTTAAGTGCAACTCGTAAAAGTCAACACTCCAAGTTCAACGGTCACAAATAGAGCTAAAAATGTGTGAAGTGGACATAAATACCTCATTCATTTTCTCCATAAGTATATATGGGTAACCTACGACGGAGTATTAGGGCCACATTGAGGAAAATAAAGTCATAACTTTATGAGAAAAAAAGTCGTAATATTACGAGAATAAAGTCGTAATTTTACGAGGAAAAAACTCAGAATATTACGAGAATAAAGTCATGAATTTACGAGAAAAAAAAGTCTTAATATTACGATAATAAAGTTGTAATTTCACGAGAAAAAAGTCGTAATATTACGAGAATAAAGTCGTAACTTTACAAATAATAATATATAATATGTTTTCCTAGTATTACCACATTTTTCCCCTAAATTCATTACTTTATTCTCGTAAAATTACTAGTTTATTCTCGTAATATTACGACTTTTTTTTCTCGTAAAGTGACGACTTTACTATTGTAATATTATGAATTTTTTTTATCGGAAAGTTACGACTTTATTCTCGTAATATTACGACTTTTTTTATCGTACAGTTACGACTCTATTCTTTGAATATTCTGACTTTTTTATCGTAAAATTATGACTTTATTCTCTTAATAAAATCTCAGATTTTTTTTTTCCCTCAGTGTGGCCCTAATACTCCGTCCTAGTAACCTACCTATTGAGAGATGGGTTCATTACAGATTACAGTAGTCCCATTGAGATTAGGTCATTTTAACAAGAGGGAAACACTATTTAACGACGGGGGAACAAACTTCAACATAACACCGGGAAGGACTGCTTCTTGGCGGGAGTAACGCTGGTAACGTCCCCGAAGTTGCCTAGCAACTGCTCTCCTGGCCCAAAATGGCGAATTGTCGTTTTTACCCTTAGATGTATTAAGAGACTTTTTACCTTACAGTTACAGTTTTTACAGTAGCCTACAGTAGATGTGCTGGTATGTAGATTTGTGTTACATTTGGGCAGAGCCAGGCTAACTGTTATCCGTTAGCCCCTGTTTAAGGTCTAGGTAGCTAACTAACTACAGTATGAGGTTTATGCTAGCTAACCTAGCTAAAGTTAAGGACGGAGTAACGTTGGTAACGCCCCGAGGTTGCTTAGCAACTGCTCTCTCGGCCTAAAATTGTGAATTTGCATTTTTACAGTTCGGGTTTTGTACAGATAAAACACAGAAGATAAAACATGTTAATGATTTAACGGTGCTGGTAAGTTGATTTTTTTGTTACATTTGACAGAGCCAGACTAACTTTAGTTATTTCCCCTGTTTACAGCTAACTAACTAGCCTTAACTATCTAGCATGTGTGTTAGTTATCTAACACACCTGTTAGTTATCTAACAGGTGTGTTGGCTGGCGTTAATTCTCTACAAGATATCAATGAGCATATTTCTCAAAATGTTGAACTATTCATTTAAAAGTGAAACAGGGAAGTTTGTAGACATTGAAAACAGTAATTCCTTGGACAAAACAATTTCAACTCAAGGTCCAGTCAGTCACTATTCTTTTCCGAAGCTTTCAACTAGTTCAGGGGTCTTTAAGCAACCTGCGGCTCTGGAGCCACCTGCGGCTCTTTAGCTCCTCTCCAGTGGCTCCCTGTGGATTTATAAACATGGAAATGAATAACTGTTTTTTGTTAATGTTTTCAATTTTATTTAATATTGTTGTAGGTTTAATGTACGGCGGTACACAGTATGCACATTGAGGAAAAAAATCAAATCTGAGATTTCGAGAATAAAGTCATATTATGAGAATAAAGTCATACTATTATGAGAATAAAGTCATATTATGAGAATAAAGTCATATTATGAGAATAAAGTCATAAGTTTAAGAGAAAAAGTCATAAGTTTAAGAGGAAAAAGTCGTAATATTATGACAATAAAGTTGTAAAATTATGAAAATAAATTCATAAGTTTAAGAGAAAAAATCGTAATATTATGACAATAAAGTTGTAAAATTATGAAACTAAATTCATAAGTTTAAGAGAAAAAATCGTAATATTATGACAATAAAGTTGTAAAATTATGAAAATAAATTCATAAGTTTAAGAGAAAAAATCGTAATATTATGACAATAAAGTTGTAAAATTATGAAAATAAATTCATAAGTTTAAGAGAAAAAATCGTAATATTATGACAATAAAGTTGTAAAATTATGAAAATAAATTCATAAGTTTAAGAGAAAAAATCGTAATATTATGACAATAAAGTCATAAGTTTAAGAGAAAAAAAGTCGTAATATTATGACAATAAAGTCGTAATATTATGAAAATAAAGTCATAAGTTTAAGAGAAAAAAGTCATAGTATTATGAGAATAAAGTCATAAATTTAAGAGAATAAAGTCGTAATATTATGAACATAAAGTCATAAGTTTAAGAGAAAATTCTCGTAGTATTGTGAGAATAAAGTCACAATATTATTAAGTAGTAATTTTACGTGTTATTTTCTTTTTTTCTCGTAAACTTCTGACTTTATTCTCATAATATTACGACTTCTTTTTCTCGTAATGACTTTATTCTATAAATCTCTGAGGTTTTTCCCTCAATGTGGCCCTAATACTCCGTAGTACATCTGCTCTTTGGCCCTCACTGCATTAGACTTACATACTATATATTTAGACTATAAACTGTGTTACCTTCATCACAATGCTCAAATGTTTTGCAGCTCCAGACAGATTATTATTTGGTTTTTTTGCCTAAAATGGCTCTTTTGATAGTAAAGGTTGCTGACTCCTGCACTAGCTATATCACACGGTCCTCACAGTTTTGTGGTCTGGGTATGACTTTCATGAGACCTTTTATTAAGCTTTCACAGTTTTTCACCTGTGTCATTGACTGTCAGTTATTGTCTCAGAACTGTTATCGTTACCATACAATCGCTATTGGGCACCTCTAACATTTCCGACGGCATTAAATGCAGCACCAACTCCACAGAGCAGCGACAGGGAAGTGGATGACGGACCGTTTCCGTATCCAACTCGTCCAAACCCGGTCCAAACAACGATCCTACCATGGCAACCACGCGTATCTGTGTCCTGTTTGTTGTCCTCTCTACGACATTAGCGGAAGACTTTAAATTAAAGTATAAACCTTCCACCAAACCTGTCCGATTATTCACTGAGGAGGAGCTGAAGAGATACGACGGCAGCGAGGTAAACTTTATTTTTAACCCATAATCCAGGGTGAGTATTTGTGTCTGTGCAGTGCATCCATGCAGGTGTACATGATAATGATTTATCTCTTTTCTGTTGTGTTTTCCCTCCCTGTTTTAGGAGGGACATCCTATCTACATGGCAATAAAAGGAGTTGTGTTTGATGTCACCAGGGGAAAAGGTAAATAAAACCCACCACTCAACCTCTGGAAATTAAAATGTAATGCTTTGCAAGATAAAAAAAATATGATTGTGTGGGAACTTAAATGTGCTTTATTCATTCAAACAAAACTGTGAAATTAAAGTATATTTGAATTGACACATTGATGCCCACTTGAAAGCTTTCTCCCTTTCCTCTCGAGAGTACAAGACTTCAAGTGAAATCTAAACTCAGACCAGACATTTGTCTACTCAAAATTAACTGATGTTTTGAATTAATATTTTATTTTACACATTGCAGAGTTTTATGGAAAAGATGCACCATACAACGCCATGGTTGGTAAGGACTCCACTCGGGCTGTGGCTAAGATGTCCCTGGACCCAGACGACCTGACATCAGATACTGTAAGTTTAGTGGTTTTGTCCTGGACTGCGGTGTTTGCCAAAGAATGAAAATGTATTAGTTGTGGTTGACTCCCATGGGTGGGGAGCACTGACATCTGACACCTGAGTGTCAGCTGCAAAACAGCATTGCATTCATTAACTACATAATTATACTGAAACTTCACAGTTTCATCTGAATGCACCATACATAGCTAAATTCTACATATTGGAAACACTGGGACAATACTTTAACCAAACAAGGCCATAAACACTATAGACATTACATAAATAATATCCACTTCTTACCTATTTACATCTTTCACACCAAGATGCACCTGATTCAGGGATAAAAGGAGGATATTTGATATTACAGGATCTTTGAGGGACTTTAAAGTTCCATTTATATTATTTTAATAATACTGTGTTTGAAGTCTGGCTTTGTGCGACTGAATTGTCCTATTGTAAATATGTTATGTTGTTAATATATCATTTGTTCTCAGGTCTCTCTTGCAAAAGAGATCTTGATCTCAATGAGACTTCTTGAATAAATAAAGCTTAACTGTTGTACACTCAATGTTAAGAGAAATTTATTGGAAAAATTGCAGAATGATTAACCAACTCAAATGTGGAAAACAATGATTTATTGTTAAAACTTGTGTTTTAGCACTTTAGTACTTGGATTTTTTGCAACAAATTTCTAATTTGTTTTCACTACTGCAAGTGTCGGAGGACTTTATTTGTTCCAAGACTTGTTCAAGTGCCTCTTCGTATACTTCTCTTCTTTGACTACCAAAATGTATTTTTGTTGACTTACCGTAAATATGATAATGATAATAACACTATAAAATGTAATAGTCAAGTCAATTTTGTTTATACAGGCACAAATTACAAATTTAGCCCAAAAGGCTTCACAATCTGCACAACATATGACAAACGCTAATCAAAGTTCTTGTTTTCCATATTTCCATCCTCAGACTGGCCTCACTGAAGAGCAGCTGAAGTCTCTGGATAGTATATTTGAAGGCACGTACAAAACAAAGTACCCCATTGTGGGTTACACAGCATCACGCATCCTCACCGAGGATGGAAGTCCCAACGAAGCCTTCAAACCAGAGGACCAGCCTCAATTTCAAATCAAAGATGAGTTTTAATCTCATTTTACCTTTACCTGTAAAATATAGTTGTGAAAAGTGTTCTTATGAAGGAGTTTTTTGTTTTCGCTTTTTAAATATTTTCTGTTTACTTGACCAAAATCAGAGCCTAATATGCAAGTGCAATACGTGTACAAGAGAAGAACAAAATACATACGATAGAAACACTTTTTATTCATATTTACTTGAACTAAAGGTGACATGATCCTGCGCCAGGATTTTACCTTTTTCAGGGAATACAGAGTAAAATGGTGCAGATTTTTAAAGATCCCATCCAGATGTGTTTTAAGACATAAGAAATACTCTGTTTGAAAGACGGATTTCTTTTTTTTTTCACCAAAAAAAGTTAATGCCTTATTTGTGGTTAGAGTGATATTCTTCTACATTTCTCAGAGCAATAAGAACAAATTAACTTATAGAATTAGCATACAGAAACATTACTTGATTTGTTTCACAAATAGTCATAGAAAAGTCAAATTAACCACCAACTATCTATTTAGAAAGGGGGAGTGAGGGCGCCTGGGTTAGCTCAGTTGGTAGAGCGGGCGTCTATGTATTAAGGCTTGGTCCTGACCGCGGCGGTCCGGGTTCGAATCCGGCCTGTGGCCCTTTCCGCATCCACTCTCTCTCTCTCCCCCCTTTCACGACTCTATCCACTGTCCTGTCATAAAAATGGAAAATGCCCCCAAAAAAATAACTTTAAAAAAAAAAAAAAAGAAAGGGGGAGTGAGCTGACAGACGAGATGCAATAAACAAACTAAACATCAGAACTCATATTCCCTTGAATTAGGTTTTAGTAGGGCTGCCACTAATGATCATTTTCATCATTGACGGTAATGAATCGCTTAATCATGCAGTCTATAACAGCGCCTACCACGTTTCCCAGAACTTGTGGTACTGTCTTCAATTGTCTCTTGTTTTGTCCAAACCCCCAAAATATAAAACTTACAGTAATTAAATGTTGGGGGAAAATCTGAAAATTTACACATTTGAGAAGCTGGAACCAAAAGGTATTTGGCCTTGTTGCTTGATAAATGACTAATTGTTGTCAGAATTTTCTGTCAATTGACTTTTCCATTAATTGCTTCAGCTCTATATTTTAGTATAAAATGTTTTCATTATTGCCATGTAGAATATTTATGTAATTAATAATGAATAATAATTTAATTGAATAAATGAACTGAATTAATTAATAACGACTGAATCTGCAGCTCTGTGAATGTTTACATGATCAGAATCAGTCTATTTGTTTTCTGCCTGATTTTGTTTTTGTACATTTATCATTAAAGTCTGTAAATCTCAAACTTCTCAAGAATTTGTTTCACTTGAGTTTTACCACAGCCTCCCGTCGGGATGTTATCTTGATGTGATCTTTTTATGACAGCTCATGACTCACTCATGTCACCTCCAAACAGGCAACATAAATAGTACCTTCGGGCCTATATAGCCTCGCATGGTCCGATCAAAGGTCATCAGTTCCGGTGCTGAGAGAGGTGATTGTCTTTAGGTGGAGCTGTGCTTCTTTCCCTGCCGGGTGGTCACACTGGAGGTAAGTCTGTCATTTTTGTGTGATAGTAACCAAGTTGAACCTCCCACCTCACTGTGAGTGATCTACAGCCGAGTTCAAAGGACACAAGCCCTGCCCTTGAGTCAGCCAGCGAGAGCGGAGCTGCCTTCTTTATCAGGTGGAGATTCTGCTGTGAGTCGGCCACTGCAGCCTCGGTCAGCCTGGGAAACGTTTTCTTCTGCTGTAGCTCGCCCACCAACCATAGCCAAGATGCCCAAAACAGTAAGACTCATGATTTTGTTGACAAGATAATTAAATGCGTCACTGAAATGTCTCTTCCTGGTCCA
Source organism: Sebastes fasciatus (assembly GCF_043250625.1). Lineage (NCBI taxonomy): Eukaryota > Metazoa > Chordata > Actinopteri > Perciformes > Sebastidae > Sebastes > Sebastes fasciatus. The sequence continues at coordinate 5,834,774 of NC_133809.1, read as the reverse complement.
AGTATGAAAGGGAGGTGGTGGGTTTATAGATTTATCTGTTGAAATGTTTATGTCTAAATACTTGCGGAGAAAGACCATTGATCATAAAACAAATTCAAGGGTCAATCATGTATATTTTTCAAAGTTTTAGTCACATCAAGCTGTTCAAGCTTGGGAGTAATTTCCAAGAGGCACCTTTCTTTCTTGGCATTTATTCATTAACCAAATGTAGAGTTTGACCCATGCTGCACACATTCCTGGCAGAAACTATGCTACTAAAATGCTACTTAATGGCTAAAACTGGGCCTTATGTTGCCTGTGTGATCGTGCATACTTGATAATAATCATGGTAACTACCTTTCGTGACACTAGTGATTTGTAAATGTCAAGAGTGACTTTTACCAACAACTCATGACTGTATGGTTTAACTGCTTTATTCTCCCTTCCTTGATTTTGTATGACAGTCAGCAATAATCAATTTACTATCCAAAACAATAGGAACTCTTATGCATTTATTTGCTGTAAGTCCTAAATGCCCTCGGCAAGAGTTACTTAAGTATTCAGCATCAGTCTGTAGGAGAACTGATAAGAAAGGCCGGCCTGTGCATTACGACTGCAGCTCTGTGCGTATATTGACTCTCCAAGGAGAAAGCCTCTCTTAAGAGGTCATGCTGACGTCTGGCTCCATTTGACTGACGTTAAACTAACTTGAAATCAAACACATTCATGAGTCATGGTAGCAGGTATTGCTTGTGTTGATCTGGAAAATGCTGAATTCCCGGCTTACATTTGAATAGTTAAGCAGTAAAGTAAAAGTTTTGTAGATACCAAAAAGTACAAACATGTAAAAAAACAAACTCTAAAGTTGATTGATTGAAATTAATTGCTGCTTCATAATGGCGATTTCAACTGATAAGAAAGCATCAGCAGGATGTCAGTTATCTTACGTATGTGATCATGGAAACAGTTGAGAAACACGATGGAGGTTTCATAAATTGATGTTCCAGTTTTTGTTGCCTAAGTTTCAGTGGGTTTATCTTTATGACACCTGGGGTGTGCTTTAGTGTAACTTCATAAAATGATTGTGTAACTGCTACAAGCCCAATTTGGCCTGCAGGTCGGGGTCATGCAGTTGTCATATGTTTGTCGTGCTTTTGTGAAAAATATTAAGAACTACCCTTATTTTCTTTTCGGAAATCCATTCTAGACAGTCAGATTTATGTGCCAGTTTAATTGCTGTTACAAAAGAGGTTGATTGTACTAGCAGTGGTAAAGTCTAAAGGCAACTTGGCAAGCAGGGAGTATTTTGATATTTTAATCTGCGTATGTTCAACCTTGTGGCACCTTGTAAGGGTAGTCCAAAGTCTAATGAGATAGTGAGCAATTATGGTTTATGAATGACCAACTTCACAGCTCCACATTAAGGGAATAATTCACACTACTGACTTTATTATGTATGCATTTTACTATGTTTCATAATGAAACCGTCACAAGCAAATGTGCCCAAATTAAGACAAAATATTTCTGCAAAATTAAAGATGTGGGTTTACAGAAAAAGTATGGGAAATGCAGGGTTGATGGATTCAGATTTTCAGTGAAAACAGCTAAATGCTTGAACTGAATGGAAATAAGAAGTGTATGTGTATCACGTGACTTAATGACCCTTTTTTGCAGGTCAACGTTCGCGTCACCACAATGGACGCAGAGCTGGAGTTTTCCTTCCACCCCAACACCACAGGGAAGCAGCTCTTTGACCAGGTCTGTATGTTAATGTATGAAAAGCACCAGAGGAGTTTACACAGATTTATAGGATTTATCATAGTTGTCTTAGTTGGGAACTTTAGTGTCATTGGTTTCAGTTTTCTTGAATATAAAGTATAGCTGAAGTTCTGTTCATGTCTAACCATAAACTTTACCAGCAAAGTATCTGATTGTAGTAAGTCAGTCAGTACAACCAACCTTATGCTGTTATTTTCAGTAGAGGAAGAAGCATTCTGATATTTTACTTTAGTAAAAGTAGAAATACAACAGTGTAAAAATACCTCATTACAGGTAAAAGTCCTGCATTCAAAATCGTACTTACTGTATATAAACACACAGAAGTATTATCAGCAACTTTATTATACTCAAAGTATCAGAACTTAAAATATTTGTTATGCAGACAAATGGCCTCTGTCATCGCTATACTGTTATTATATTATTGGATTATTGTTGCTGCTGCATTAATATGGAAGTAGCTTAATCCATAACAATGCATCTTTTATAAGGTGGTCAAATGTTTTGAATGGAAAATCTTCGTCAGCAAAGTAACTAAAGCTGTCAGATAAATGTAGTGGAGCACAATATTTCCCTCTGAAGTGTAGTGGAGTAGAAGTATTAAAAGTACCTCAAAATTCAAGTACAGTACTTGAGTCCATGTACTTTCTGCCACTAGCGTTATTATATCAAAGAGCAGAGGGCAGTTTTTTTAAAAGTCAGGTAGAGGAATAGCACTCCCAGCCAGTTCCAGACATCCCCGTATTTGAATTATTTATTTACTTCTACTTTATTTAAATGTATCCTGGTGGTATTATAGTTGAAATGATTTGAATAAAATGCATTTTATCTGTAGAAAGGTGAACAGTACGTGCAACTAATTACACATTTCTGTTGTCAAGTGAAATCCACAAAACTCCAATTATGTTGACTTTCTGTCAAAGTCATGTTTTTAACTTCAGATGGAGGATTTCATGCCTCTCTTCATGCTGTCTGTCTTATGAAACCCTTTAAAACCCTGTTAGAAAACAAAAAAATGCTCAAACAATGAGGCGGCCTCCTCAGTGCCTGAACAGTTTACTTATTAATGCACTCCACTCACCCACAAGCTAAATTATCAATAACTTGTACTGAAAGGTGACACCACCTGACATCACCTGGAGCTTACTGTGTAATTAATTACCTAAACCTTTGTACCTGAAAGGAAGGCAGCTCCGTGTTAATGGGGTCCTGAGGCTTTAAAGTGTATTTACCACCTCAGCTACTGTTGTAGTTGTTCAGAGTGATATTATCATAAGTGAGACTGATGCACAGTCTGTGCATAATGTTCTGTAAATCACATCTTGACCAAAGGTTGTTTCTTCAGGAGCAGAATATTAGAAGTGAAGAAGAAGAAGAGGAGGTGGAGATTCATTATATTTCCTCTGTTATCATGTGTCCATCTCTCTCTTTGTGTCTAAGGTTGCCAGGACCATCGGACTGCGTGAGATTTGGTATTTTGGGCTGCAGTTTGTCGACGCCAAAGGATTCCTCACCTGGCTGAACTCTGACAAGAAGGTAAATATGTGGTTTCACTGAGTGAGTGTGATGATAACTGACACATTGTTTTGTTCTTCTTCATCATACTCGTATGGTAACCTGCTGTGTTTCTCTACTCTGCTTTATCGTGCTCTTCTCACAGTAATTGTACCATATTCTACTTTACTATATTGTACTTTAATATATTCTTTAACTTTATCTTACTGACTAATCCATTGTACTTAATTATATCCTAAAATATTCTAATAATAATGAATGAACTTAATCTTACTTTATTGTTTTAACTATACTCTATTCTACATTTTCTCTACTCTACTCTGTTCTGCTTTTACTGCCTTCTGCTCTCTTTTACCATACTCTACTGCATTGGTTCACAACCTTTTTTTGTCTGCACCCAACAGCCCTATCAGATTAGTTAAAGTACCCTTCATCGACACCAAATGTGTTCATTTGAATGGATTAAACTGGAAGTTATTTAATACTATTACTTATATAAAAGTTGATATTGTTGCATAGTGATCCTGGAATTGTTCATGTTTAGGTTTGGTTTCTTTTACATTTTTTTTACATTAGGTTCAAGGTTCAAGTTAGCTTTTGTATTTCTACCAAAGCCATTTTATGACTTTCAACTATCTATTTCAACCTCCCTGCTTGCTTGCTAAGTGTTTTTTCACAAACTCTCAACTGCAGCATGTGATGTTCAGGTGTTACAACTGACCCAGTTTGGTGGGGTGGGGACAATAAAGAGTGTTTTAACCTACCTCCTGGCAACTCCTGCAAAACCCTATAATTGGGAATAGCTGCTCTACTCTATTTTATTCCAAGATATTCTTTACATCTTAATGTGTATTGGCTTCTGTACTGTACTAAATCCAACTCTTATTTATTCTAATATAGTCACAACTCCCACATTTAACTGTATTCTACCTACTCTATCCTGCTTCCCTCTACTCAACTGTACCATGTTTCAGTCAGTTGTATCCTATTACACTCCATTGTACTATATTCTACTCTATATTATCATACTCTACTTTATTTTCTACTGTACCCTGATGGAATTCTTTCACTTTTTTTCTTCTCTATTCATACTTTATTTCGATGATGTGCTGTACTCTCTTATCACATCTGCTCTGCTCAGGTGATGGTCCAGGATGTGAGGAAGGAGACTCCCCTGCTGTTCAAGCTGAGGGCCAAGTTTTACCCGGAGGATGTGTCCGAGGAGCTGATCCAGGACGTCACCCGGAGGCTTTTCTTCCTTCAGGTGAAGGAGGACATTCTGGGGGAAGAGATCTACTGCCCTCCAGAGTCCGCTGTGCTGCTGGCCTCTTACGCCGTCCAGGCCAAGTACGGAGAGCAAGACAAGTCTGCGCTTCAGCCAGGCTACCTGTCCTCCGAGCGCCTGCTGCCCAAGAAGTGAGTGTGAGTTGGTCAGAGAATCTGTGAGCTGTGTTGTAGCTGGTTTTCATTTCTTTGGTATTTACTTTTCTGCACGGGAAAAAAAACAAAAACATTTCAATCCCTGAAAGTGCAATGAATGCAGCAGCAAACAAACATCCAATAAATTGGAGTAGAGAGAAAAAAACACTCTATACGCTTAAAAACTATGTGTGGAATTGGTAATAAATATATTGATCAATTAATATAGATATTCAAGAAACACAAAGTAATGAAGCCGTTCAAAATCATAAAATATGACCCACGTAGAGGTGAGAAGATGGTTAGCAGAGGGGATAATGGAAAAGGTCAAAAGCCTCCCAATAAAAGGTTGATAAAAAGAATAACTGAAGAAGAAAATTTTATTGAAAGAGAACGAATAATGTGGTTTTCTGCACGTCAAAAGACGGATTGCAGTTTTGGAAACAGGCCAAGTATTAAACAATGGGAGCAGCAGATGCTGTTAAGCCTTCTGTTATAAAAGGTTACTCGTTCATTTAAGGGCAAACAGGATATGTCTGACATGTTTATAGCTCTGTGATAGATGATGAAACAGAGGAGTGATGGTGTAATCCCTGCAGAACCTTTTGTATGAGCTCTCCAGACTTTAACTATATGTGAAATTAGTTAATGAAGCACCAATTGTATGAAAGCACTGTTTTATGTCTGAGAAGCAACTTTTGTTGGATAGCTCCCTCAATGACTCCATTCTGAACCCATGTACTATTACATACTCCCAATTGGCAACAAGAGATATTACAAGACACGACAATGCGGCATGTGTTTGATTTAGCTCTGTAGGTACACACAGACTGTTTACATTTTCAGTGGGTTGCTGATAACTGGTCTCTCCCCTCAGAGTGCTGGTACAACACAAGCTGTCCAAGGAACAGTGGGAGGAGAGGATCCAGGTTTGGCATGAGGAGCACAGATCGATGCTGAAGTAAGTGATAAAGACTCCTCCTGAAAAATGACTCTTCCGTGTATTTATATTAATTTTAATGCAAGACTATGTAACTTTTTAAAGAAGGAATAACTCAAATGAAAAGTTGAATTCATGGGCAATAATCAGCCTCAAAAAATGTTTGGGTTGGAGCGCTTCCTGGACTCATATAAAGTTTGCTTGCCTTTATTGTCATGGTGTTTCAGCAACAAGCCCTCCTCAGGGAGTCAAACAGATCTCATGGAACAAGTGGACATTTTATAATGGTATTCCACCAATAGGAATCTTCCACTTGGCCTCGAGAGGGTGTAGACATATAAAATCCCCAGTAGATGGCGTCATTTGTCCCACAATATTTATCATAGCTGAATTAACGAGCAACATAGTAAATACAAACAATGGCATGTAATGAAATGGTTACACAGAGAACAAATAAACGCTTACAAAGACAAATAAATGTTTACAGAAAAGCAGTAAAATCTAGGTCCTCATTTAGGCCTGGGTGTTTAGTAACCTGTAATTTGTCGATCCAAAAGGCTTCCCGTTGGTTAATTTTCTGTCACCTTTTCGTATAGAATAAAACAGCCTCACTTGGTCTGGTATGACCAGTAGATTAGACAGATGTTGCTTTATTACTCAGTCAGTTTGCTGACTTTCTGACTCTTCTCTACTTGTGTTAATATTAACACTTCGGTGAACCTTTATTTGACTTAAAACAAAAAGTAAACACTCAATTCAATGTGTCTTTATCCTGTAGTTGCCACTTCTGCCTGCCATTGCACAAAAGTTAAATCCTCTCACTTTAAAGGTCGGGGTTTGATAACATTTTACGTAATTCAAATGTATCTGTTATATTTTTTGACTTTTTGTTTATTAAGCAAGAACACATTTATTTATTACACCAGATATAGATAAGTGTAAATTTGCATCTGCAGTCTCTGGGTAGAGGCAAACAGTGATGTGCAGGTTGACGTAGTAATTGATTTAATAACAAAAGATAATTTGGTGAATTAAAACATTGCAAGTAGAAATGCAGTATTGAATCTATTTAGTGAATGTGTACCTTTGCTTTAGACATTTGTAAATATCAAAAGGTTAATACTTAACAACAAAAACAAAAAGACTGGCATGCAAAGAACAAAAAAATCCAAATTTCCCAGACATATTAAATATTTGCTATTCAACTAACTGACTACATACAATGCATGTGTTGTAAATGTCACTTTGCAAGTTAAAAAAAGAGAGAAGATGACCAATTCAATGATAAATTTGTGTATTTTACCAACTTGGATTAAGATCTAAATAGAGCTGGTTATAGGAAGCCAACCCTACTTATGGTGTTAGTCAGAGAAACTGAAAAGAATTAACTCTTTTGTCTCAACTATTTGAGTAAAAGATAAATTAATTAATTGAATAGAAAATTAGATCATAAACTGATGAAATCTGTGTGTATTCTTCCATGTTTCCACCTGTCTGTTTGACCTGAACAGGGAAGAGGCCATGCTTGAGTACCTGAAGATCTCTCAGGACCTGGAAATGTACGGCGTGAACTTCTTTGAGATCAAGAACAAGAAGGGCTCAGACCTGTGGCTGGGAGTCGACGCTCTGGGACTGAACATCTATGAGAAGGACGACAAGTAAGTCACTGAATCAGTGACTTAATTCACTGGTTATGTCGTACTTATTAACATATCTCCTATCATCATAAGTGTAATGTTTATTGATTTGATGACATACAGTTGTAGAAGGGAGGGCAACACACGAGCAGTCATCGACCTCTGCTACCTTCCCTTCCAGCCGGTCAGGTTTTAAATAACAGTTGACCTTATGGCTGTTGTTTTTAAGAGGCCATTGACCGAATTCTCTTGATTCTACTACAACTTGAACACTGGCATTTTGCTCCAGTGTTCAGTGAAAAGAGTTTTCTGTCTGTGAAGATTCTATAAAAAACAAAACTCCAACTTTTTAAACATCAAGTTGAGTTTGTCTGATCACCCATTTGTCTCCATCCTCCAGGCTGTCTCCAAAGATTGGATTCCCGTGGAGTGAAATTAGAAACATTTCTTTCAACGACAAGAAATTCATCATCAAGCCCATAGATAAGAAAGCTCCTGTAAGTATTTTACAAGTCTTACAATCCTCAGTAGCATCTCACGTGTGTGTAAATGCGTAAAGATAAGTTAGATGCAGACTTGCATCATCAAGCAGCATGAATGTGGTGCACGTTTACAGAAAAAGAATGGGATTAAAGTAATCTTATTGAAAATGCACATATGAAATCATTTTAGTTAAACTTGTATGTACTTTGACTAGTATCCGTGCAAAGACAATAAACTCTGGCACATTTTAAGTTTAAATTCAAATACTACTAACAAAATATACCTTTCATTCATAATCACATCCTTGATATGAAGGAAATTAAATATAAACCTTGAGGAAGTTTTTTTGTCAAATAAATGTGGAATAAACTTTGATTTAAAAATGTTAGTGAGAGAGTTAACGCATTAACGTAAACGCCACTAATTTCTTTAACGTATTAACGCAATCAATCTTTCAGAGGGTGTAGCAAGCTCACTTTTATAGATTTAAGTAAAGTCACTTGCATCATATGAAACTAAAAAATCTAAGGAATTCATTGGTACCAACCATGTCATACCGGTTTGTCAGCAAGGAGGTTAAATAACGCTGACACTGACAGCTGTTGTTGCCTGTTGGGCTGCAGTTTGCCATGTTATGATTTGAGCATATTTGTTTTGCTAAATGCAGTACCTGTGAGGGTTTCTGGACAATATTTGTCATTGTTTTGTGTTGTTAATTGATTTCCAATAATAAATATGTATATACTTTTGCATAAAGAAAGCATTGTGGCTCACTCCCATGCTGATAAGAGTATTAAATACTCGAACAGATAAAAAATGTGCAATTAATTTGCGATTAAGTATTTTAATCGATTGACAGCCCTAATTAATAAATATAACCCCAACTATACAGACCCTGACATGATGTTTTCTTTTCCTCAAGGATTTCATATTCTACGCTCCCCGACTGCGAGTCAACAAGCGCATCCTGCAGCTGTGCATGGGCAACCATGAGCTGTACATGCGCCGCCGCCACACCGACACCATCGAGGTTCAGCAGATGAAGGCTCAGGCCAAAGAGGAGAGGCTGCACAAAAAGATGGAGCGGTATAGAGCAGGGGAAGGGTTATCAAGTTAAAAAGTCATTTGTGTTACTGTCATGGTCTCTCAGCAGTAGCATTTGAATTTTCAGGCTGTGTTTAATATGTATGATCAGCCTTTTGTTCTCGTGTTCTGCAGGGATCAGCTGGAGAGTGAGAAGAAGAAGAGGGAGGCCATCGAGAAAGAGAAGGAGCAGATGGAGAGAGAAAAGCAGGACCTGATGATGAAGCTCTACCAGTTTGAAGAGACAACCAAGAGAGCAGAGAGAGGTGAGACAGAGACACTTAAAGGACCAGTGTGTAACAATTTGGGGGGATCTATTGGCAGAAATGTAATATAATATTAATAAGTATGTTTTCATTAGTGTATAATCACCTGATAATAAGAATCGTTGTGTTTTCGTTACCTTAAAATGAGCCCTTCATATCTACATAGGGAGCGAGTCCTCTTCACGGAGTCCACCATGTTGCTCCGGCATGTTTCTACAGTAGCCCAGAACGGACAAACCAAACACTGTTAACTTTTCCTTCTTGGACCGCTCCCGTCGCCGCAACTCTCTCTCTCTCTTGCTTCACCACTCACTTCCCACCTTCACACACGCTCTACGCACTGGCTCTGCTCCAAATGGCTCTAGAGAGGGCAATTAGCGTTTTTGCTTTGGCCACCAGTTGGTTGTAATCTCCTCACCTCACCGCTAGAAACCGCCAGATCTTACACACTGGACATTTAACTCTTGATCATATTATGTTACAGGAAAAAAACACAAAGTAAATCAACATTATAATTTATGTTGTGTTGTATTGTACATTTCAAACTTAAACACGCAAAATGGCTTTACTGCCCCCTTCTGTTTATTTGCTTGAAATACATCTCAGTTTTTACATTAACAAGACATATATGTCTGGACTGTGTACGGTCAGTCTGTGAATTTGTGGCTAAATTGTTATATAAATAGTCAGTGGTCATGTCTATAATGTTAAATCCAGCGGTACATGTCCACCAGGTCCGGCGAGGACACTTAGGGACTCAATTGGCCGTTCAAGCGGTGACGTACCCTCTCGTTGAATGATTGGTCCCTGTTTTTCTGCTCGCCGTTTCAAACAGGAAACAACATGGTGGCCTGCACATGAACTTTCTATTATTCCGTCTAAACAATCCACCAAAATCTGAAAACATTTTAAGCGACAAATAGGCTATGTCACTGCTGAGAAGTAAGTCTCAAACTTGTGATGTCATAGGGTATAATGTCTGGAGCTGCTCCATAGACAATGAATGGGAGACTGATTTTGAGTTTTTTAATTTTTATACACAAATTTATTCTATTTTTGGTGTTCTCAGTTGTGAAACAGAGGCAATATGTAATTGAGTGTTACTATAAAACAAAAGAGGATGCAGCTTCCTGCACTAGAAAATGGCGGCAACTTGAATTCAGCAGACGAAGAAAATGCTCCGAAAACAGTCATAAGCTGCAAGATGGTCTGATTTGGGAAACACTCTTGCTCATATGCTTTAAATCAAAGGTTCCCAACCAATCTAGGTGTTGAAGAAGAGTAATTATACGCACATCACGTAGGTGCAAGGCTATCAATACAGCGTCAATAAGGACAAAGGTAACGTCCCCAGAACTAGACTGAAAAACAGAGGCGACCGAGACTTTGCGAGAATTTACCTTTTCATATTGAAACAGCTCAGACCACAGAATCATTTAAGTGCTGGAGACTCACCTCTTCTCGCTGGCGTTTGATTAAGTTTATCTTCTTTTACTGCTGTTATGTGCACATTATGTTTATTGATTTAACTCTGTTCTTATTGTTGCTTGCTTTGTATACATTTTTATTATGTACATGTTCAGCACTTTAGTCAACTGCGGTTGTTTTTAAACATGCTATATAAATAAAGTTTGACTTGACTACTCCATGCCACTACTTGGATCTTCGTCAGGTCAGAATGTTTGAAAAGTGGAAACCACACCCCATATTTATACATCATGCACAACGATAGGCAAACAAGCGCTATGATGGCAGGTGTAGTTCATCCAAAAAACCCAGGGTGATAAAACATCCACAAACTATTACCAATGCAATAAAGTACATAAAAACAGTAATACAAAAAACATTTTTTAAAATATCAAACATATTTTATTTATAAACATTATGTTATATTCATCATTACGTATATCAGGAACTACATCACCTGCGTTCAAAGTTAGAGGAAAAAAAGGTAAGAAATAATATTGTGCAGAAATTGGGTCTAAACAACCTAAGTGTCCCAAAATAGGTCCGTGAAAAATCCAAAAAGGTTCCCCAGATACAAAAAATATAATATAATTTCTTTTTTTCTGACTTTTCACTTAATTTTTGGCTTTTTTTCTTCTTGTGAAATACTGCATTTTTTTACTTCCTTAGGACTCTAAAAATCATTCAAATTTAACAACAACCTGAGAAGAAGAAAATCACTCACTGCTCACAACTCTTATCATGGCGGGTCACAAGTAGATCCTGGTTCATTTTAAGAGTCCATAGGCCAAAAAGGTCATGAACCACTGCCTTTAGTAATACAAATGTATTATTTCACAGATTTATAATTGCACCAGAATGCCGCAAAAATCCGAGTAGTGAATTTTTTCACCGCATAGAATAATTTTCTTGTGTGTTCGCTGACTTTGTCCTGTAGAGCTTCAGGAGCAGCTGGACAGGGCCGTGAGGCTGGAGGAGGAGAGGAGGAGGGTGGAGCAGGAGGCAGCCCGGCTGGAGGCTGAGAGGATGGAGGCCATAATAGCCAAGGAGGAGCTGGCCAGGCAAGCTGAGGACCAGATCAGGAGCCAGGAGCAGCTGGTGAGTACACGGTGCAAGAAGTGCTCAAATCCTTCACGTGAGAAAAAGTCGTGATAGAAAAACACTCATTACACATACAAAGCTCCTACATTCAGGATAAACACATATTAACTGTTTTGATAGCAGTTTGGACTAATGCATCCTTTGGTTTGGGGGATTTTCCTGCTTAACTGGGATTTAGTTTCTCTTGCAGTGTGAGAAAATTCTTTAAGACTCTCTCTCACTTTAAAACTCTTTAGAAAATGTCAAATACTCATTAGGTCATTGAGCTGAAACAAGGCCACTTTTATGTTTTTATAATATTTTATGAGCTTATTGGAAGTTAAAGGTCCAGTGTGTAGGATCTGGTGGTATCTAGCGGTGAGGTGAGGAGATTGCAACCAACTGAAGCTTCTCCCGTGTGCCAAGCGTGTTGGAGAGTGCGGTGGCAGACATGAAAACGCTAATGGCCCTCTCTAGAGACATTAGGAGCAGAGCCAGTGCGTAGAGTGTATGTGTACGTGGGAAGTGAGTGGGAGCAAGAGAGAGAGAGCGGCGTCGACGGGAGCGAGTAACAATATCGACTCCGGTCCAAGCAGGAAAAGTTAACAGAGTTTGTTTTTTATTCCATTTCTACCAATAGATCCCCCTAAATGTTACACACTATTCCTCTAAATGTGTAAAGTCAGTACAGCTGTCAGGTAAATTCACTGGAATTAGAAGTACTACATTTATTTATTCACTTCACGTTTAAACTATTATCAAACAACTATTAACTAACTAATTATCAGATAAATGGTTAATTCCAGTCGTGGGTTGTTTTTTTTTGTTTATCCATTCATAAAATGGCGCCGCGTCAAGGTAATTGAGGTTACCGAGGTAATCAGGTGTCTGTTCTTGGGCTTTTTAACGACAATGTCGGTTTGTGCCTCCTCCCTCAGGCCGCAGAGCTGGCCGAGTACAGCGCCAAGATCTCTCTGCTGGAGGAGATCAAGAGAGTGAAGGAGGAAGAGGCTGAGACATGGCACAGCAAGGTGAGTTCCCAACACGCGATCAAATGATGTACCTTTACAGGATTACCAGGAAAATGTCAGAACATACTATTTCCTGTCACCTCTTCAACTGTTTTTGTTTTTTTGTGATCACAAGCTTCTTTTTTTATGTCACCTATGCAATATGCATTTTTTTTCTTTATCTTGTGTGTTTTATCATTTATGTCAGTACAAAAAAAAGATGGGGTATATTTAAGGCCAGAGCAAATTGTGCAACACTTTATTTTAATTCCCTCTATTTAGCATTAATAAGCATTATATTAATACTTAAAGGTGCAGCGTGTAGGATTTGGTGTCATCTAGCAGTGAAGTTGCAGATTGCAACCAACTCAAACTTCTGCTGTGTGACAAGCGTGTAGGAGAACTACCGTGGCCGAAGTGAAAGCGTGAATGTCCCTCTCTAGAGCCAGTGTTTGGTTTGTCCGTTCTGGGCTACTGTAGAAAACATGGCGGTCGGCTCCGTGAAGAGGACCCGCTCCGTATGTAGCTATAAGATAAGATAAGATGAGATATTCCTTTATTATTCCTGCAGTGGGGACATTTGAAGTGTACAGCAGCAAAGGGGATAGTGCAGAAACAAGAAGTAAAAAAAAAAGAAGCAAGATACAACACAGTAAAAAAAGCAAAAGTGAAACAAAATAAGAACAATTTAAATAGAAGGAAATATAAAAATAGGAACAATATAAACAAGGGGAAATATTAAAAAATCAAGTGGAAAAACACAGACGGCTCTTTTTGTTTTTTTATCTTCATCTCATCTGATCATTCCAACACAGATATTTTCACAATGATATGGCCATCTGGAATGAAGCTGTGAGTGAGTGTTGTGAAAATTGTCGGCATACGCTGCTTTGTTTCATGTACATATCATAAAAACGGCTTGTATATCCTCAGTCCTTCTTGAATAAATAAATCAAACCAACATCCATTAATGGAAAAGATGAAGACAGGTCCAAGTCGTCATAAAACTGTTTTTCAAAAGCGAAATTAAGACCTGAGATCAGAGTCCAGCTCTGCCTGCTAGTTTCATTTGTCCATAAACTGGTCAGAGTCATACTGATACTTAACACGTGTAAACTAAACCTCTCCTCTTCATCCCAGGTTATGGAAGTGGAGGAGAACCTGATCAAGACGAAGGAGGAGCTGCACAATATGATGAGCTCTGCTAACTCAGCTCCTGTCGTAGCTCCTGTCGTAGCTCCTGTCATAGCTCCTGCTTCCTCCTCCTCCTCCTCCTCCTCCTCGGACAGCGAGAGCGACCACGAGCACAGCGAAGAGAATAGCACCTACAGCGCCGAGCTGCCGACGGCGGACATCAACGACCACCACCAGGAGGAAGAGCGACTCACCGAGGCCGAGAAGAACCAGCGCCTGCAGAAGCAGCTGAAGGTGAGTTCAGGGTCCCAGGATACAACCCACATAAAACGAGCTAATTTCAGCTGCTTTTATTTTTTTACATATTTCTTGAGGTTTTGCTACATCCTTAAGAAAGAACTGTTCAAACTGGTCAATCACAGTTTAGCTAAATTGTTATATCTCTTGGAAAAATGCACACATCACACTTGATACAATTTTTTTAATTAAAATTTGGGGGAAAAAACAGACATACCGAAACACTTCAACAATATCTTTAAAAACTGGTTATGTTCCTTATATTCTTAGGTCCAGTTTTGTAACTCCATGATATATTTTTCATATTCCTACACATATGTGGCTAAATGTAGAGAAATCTATAGAAAATACAAATGTTTAGTAGCTTAAAATGTTTTTAGTTATCTAAGGTCTAACGGGAAACAAAGAGATAAGGCCTCCATCTGTCCTCAGCATTTTGCACGGATACTCAACAATCAAACAAACAAAGAAAAAATAATCAGACAGACTGTCAGTCGACCAGGAAGTATTGCAGCCAGCAGACAGGTTGTGTTTTGACTGTTAATCCTCATATGAGACCTACAGCCGAGTAACAAGTATAGAGTTACAAGATATATGTAACATAATATTCCCGCGTTCTGCGAGGTAAAATTACTGTTTTTGTGAATGGAGTCTGGTGTATTTCAATGAAGCAATATAAAAAAGCTGTCTGATGGTCAGGTAAAGCAGCCGTGGACGGGAGCAACAGAAAAGCATATTTTAGCCACCTAAAAAAAATCAATATCAGTTTAAGTGTACGCTACTTTTAGAATATTTTCACCGCTTTACCTTGCTGTCAGACAGCCCTTTCCAAAGAAGAACTGAAGCTATTTCATCGCTCTATTCAAAGCCACCAGACTCCATTCAATGAAACAGTAATTGTACCTCACAGAACACTGGAGTTGCTGGTCTACCGTTGCCTCGATCAGTTAGTTTGTGTGTGTTATTGTGTGACTTTCGGATCCGAACTAACGTGGCGTCCACACAGTAGTACAATGCTTTGCTTCTGTGCTGGTACTCCTGCCTGCTTCTCCAAACTGGGAGCATGCTAACCGGCATTTAAGTTACTGTAGGTAATTGTGGATAAGGATATAAGCCATGTATGTAGCAGCGTCATCATGCAGAAACCTACGTCAGGTAACATGGGTAAAAGCTTTTAGTACGGCTTGTTAAAATAGCATTTTGACACTAAAAAAAATTCATACTTTGACCAAAATTTGAATGTTTGGATTTGAATACAGAAGGAACACCACTGGGAAGCTACAGAATGATATAAAAACCTCAAAAAATAATGGACCCGCCCTTTAAGTCACTATCTGTCGCCTCATGGCTCACTCTGCTACTGCTGTACTGTTGTTATTATGCTGCCACTTAAGGCACAATGCTGCTTACGGTGCATTTGACAAGTGCAATTGAGGCCATTTGGCTAAATGTTCTCCCCTCACACTTACGTCACTTTTTACTATTTATGACTATTTATTATGTATTTTTGATTATTTATTATGTGTTTTATTTGTTATAGTTGATTTTTATTGCTTTTTAAATTATTATTGTATATTAGTGCTTTCTTATTGCGGGACCTAAGTACTATATTTCGTTCCATTTCATATACAAACATGTTCTGGAATGACAATAAAAACTTCCTTGATCCTTGACTGATGAAAGCCCTTGCATTTGCAGTATTGTGAACTGGGTGTCTGTGGAGACATTCCCAGGAAAATTCACAAGCAGTGCTGTTTGTATCTCTGAAATGTGAGATCCAAAAACACGCCTGCGAGTTCCTCTTTTCAGTTTTCAGTTATCTAACTTGTGAAAGAGAATTTTCTGTTAGTCGACCAGGAAGTATTGCAGCCACCAGACAGGTTGTGTTACAACTGTTAAACCTCACATGGGACCCACAGCTGAGTACCAAGTATAGAGTTACAAGAGGAAGCTTATTCTCTGGAAAACTGAGTGAGTCATTCTGAAAAAATTCATTCTGGGACATTTGAGGAAATCATCAACTGATAGAGAAGTAGTTAGTGAAAGTCTTGTAGTGTACTGGAAACAACTGGAAGAAATGTACCAATGTGAGACTAATCTAAATGTCTCTCTTGTAAAGTGGATATATTGTAAAACTCTGGTTTAATAAGTGAAATGTCTTCCCTCCACAGGCCCTGAGCTCAGAGCTGGCAGAAGCCCGAGACGACAAGAAGAAGACCCAGAACGACATGCTCCACGACGAGAACGTCAGAGTCGGCCGCGACAAGTACAAGACCCTGCGTCAGATCCGTATGGGCAACACCAAGCAGAGGATTGATGAGTTTGAGGCCTTGTAGAAAACCTCAGAGAGCTGAAGATCTCTCCCACTTACCTCATGAAGGCCCCGTTCAGCTATGCTTTTTTTAATTGAAGTGTGATGTAATTGCAGCCACACCTGATTTTTAAAGACCCAGAAAAGCATGAAGCTGATCTGTGTACGAGTACCTCCATGGGTTTTTATTTTATCGGTTTAACTTTTGCTTGAAAAGCATCATTTTGTTTTTTTCTTTGTAGCACTCAAACATCTCCAGTGTGCTGTTTATCCCCATTAAAACATTCAAACATAGAACGCTAGTGTGTTCCTCATATACTGTATGAACAAATTACATTATGTTATGATAAACGATCAAAAATTTTAGTTTTTTGCAGTTTTGTTAATATACCAAAAAGAAGTGGTTTAATTTAGATTTATTTAATGAATGCCTCATAGAACTGCTACTTATGATTATTTTTCTTATTGATTCATGTATTGATAATTTTTCGATTATTACGTCATATCTTTATGTTGCTTGTTTTGTCCAACCAACAGTCCAAAACCCAAAGCATATTAAATTTGTAAAAACATAAATTGGAAACAAACAGCAAATTCTCGCATTTGTGACCGTGCTCTTACTCTTAAAGAAGCCATGTTGTATTTAAAAAGAAATTGAAGCCGCCAGAGCCTCTGAGATCCCGATGTGCAGCCTCTAGTATGAGTCAAGCGCCAAAAAACACTGGCTCTTACATTTCCCATAATGCAACTCAATAGACTTTCAAACTCAGCACCTCCCCTCTGTAATGCCAAAGAACATATATTGCCAAGAAGTGAAAGTCAATTGTTCGTTCCATTGCAACATCAGCGCCCAGCAGCAAAGCTACGCTTCTGCAATTTTGGACTAAAAGCAGCAACCAGATGCCAGTAAAACATCCGCCTACAAAGTGACGTACAAAAGTAAAACAAAATTATTTCTATTCTATTGTCATATTCTACAGAAATGGCCTGTGTTGAACAATAAAATATTATAAATATAATAAGCATTTTCAGTCCAAGATGGCGCCATCTAGCGTCTGTTTTAAAAAAAACACCATGGTTTTGTCTCTTTGCTTCTATACTGTTTATACTTCTGTTATAAATAAATGTGTAGTCGAAAACCCAAATAACCCTGATGACATCACTATGACATCATCAGGTTTATTTTTTTTCAAAATCAAAGGCTCCTTCAGAGACACAGAAGACATTAATAGCTACAACCTCATGATTAAAATCATCGTAGTGATCCTTTAACATTCAGGCAGAAAAGAAATTGAAGACAGTTTAACCCTCTGATATTAAACTTTATGTATAATATCTCAAATATTTGGTACATTGTCCTTCTTTTTCCTTTCTTTTTAAATAATCCTACTCCTTTGTTTTCTCTGTGTGTGTGTGACAAAGGTTGCGTGTTGGAGCTGAAGAATCCTGCCACCTGCTCACCTGCCTTTAAAAGGGATGTGGCTTTTAAATATTTGCTCAGGGAAAAGATGGTTATCATTAGGTTGCCAGACAACTTGTGAAGCCAGTAGAGCCACTCTGTTTAAATAGCCACTGGACAATGAACCCGTGAATCATATACACACACCAGAGTCTTTATTATTTGGCGATGTTAGGGGACTAGTCGCTCCGTTTTAGCGCATTTTGACGAAATTGCAACAGAATTGCGTTGCTAAGCAACAGCTTGGGTCCATATGTACTTCCTGTCAGCTGATGTCATTCACATACACTGCAACCAGGAATAAACCGGGAAACATTTAGAATGTTAACGTTTAAATCTGTGTAAAGGGTCTAAATATTGTATATTTGTGACATCACAAATGGACAGAAATCCCGACAGCTTGTTTCAAACGCACAGTTTCTGATTACGGGCTGTGTTTATTCCCTGTGGATTGAGCGTTTCAATACTTTCACAGTATTTATATAGGACTTAAACCTGCTTTATAATAAAAAAACAACACTTTTTTATAATATGGGACCTTTAAATATATTTTGATGCTTTGCACTTTTACTTTACCTTATAAAAACAATCAATGCAAAAGGCAATTTTCTCTTTGATGGTTTGATGGGTCTTTCCGGTGTTTTTTTCTGCAGAATCTAAATATAAGTCGGTGACAAATAGTCCAAATACAGTAGCAACCCAACTGTGATGTGGGGGTGGTGCTGAGAGAACACCTCCAAGTCTCATATCTTTATTGATCCCTGTACTTTAAATAAATTAATAAAACAAATAAATTCTGATATAATATTATTGGTTAAGATAAAACATTTTTGATCCCTGGGGGGAATTCACAATCCCTGTACTAAAGCACAATTTTGAAGTACTTGTAGTACTGTAGTAGTACTTGAGTATGTAATTTTCTGCTTATTTATACTTCTACTCCACTACATTTAAGAGGCAAATATTGTACTTTAGTTACTAGTTACTTTGCAGACTGAGATTACTAACACAAAATACAATCAACAAATAAATTAAGAAAAAAATTAAGATAAAAGATATACAATCAACAAATAAATTAAGATAAAAAATATATATTCAACAAATAAATTAAGAAAAGAAATAAGATAGATATAATTACTTTGAGATATCTTTATTGATCCCTGTACTTAAGCACAATTTTGAGGTATTTGTACTTGAGTATTTTCATTTTTTGCTGATTTATACTTCTACTCCACTACATTTAAGAGGCAAATATTGTACTTTAGTTACTAATTACTTTGCAGATTGAGATAAATAATACAAAATATAATCAAATAATTAATTAATTTTAAAAATAAGATAAAAAATATAATCAATAAATAAATTCAGATAAATCTTATTTATTTTATTATTATTATTATTTTGATGTTAATACTTTTGCACTTTTACTTTATAAAAACAATCAATGCAAAAGTCAATTTTCTTTTTGATGGGTCTGTGGGATTACCCGGTGTTTCTTTTTCTGCAGAATCTAAATATAAATCGATGACAAATAGTCCAAATACAGTAACAACCCAACTGTGATGTGGGGGTGGTGCTGAGAGAACAGCTCCAGAAGTCTCCTCCTTCCTCTCTGTTGGATCCGGAGTGAGCCAGGAGAAGGTCGCCTCTCTCAGCTCTCTGTCTGTCTCCAGATTACCATGAAGAGACAAAACGCCCGGACTCTCGCCCTCATCATCAGCATCCTCACCTACCTGGTGGTCGGAGCGGCCGTGTTCGAGACTCTGGAGTCCAGACAGGAGAAGAGCCACAAGAGGAAGCTGGATGCCAGGAAGTACGAACTCATGCGCAAATACAACTTAACCAAAGAGAACTTCGAGGAGCTGGAGCACACAGTCCTGCAGCTCAAACCGCACAAAGCTGGAGTCCAGTGGAAGTTCGCTGGCTCCTTTTACTTCGCCATCACTGTGATTACCACCATAGGTGAGCTGGTTAAGTTTCTGAATTAAACACATTAATTAAAGCAGCTTTTGAAGATGCTCAGTGCAGAGCTGCAGACAGGATGTTACCTCAGTTTGTGCATCTCATTAGTGTTACATGTGAGCAGTGGAGTGGTGGAAAGTAACGAAGTACATGTACTCAAGTAGCCTACTCTACTTTTTGAGGTACTTCTACATCTGTACTCGAGTATTTTTCATTTTCTTCTACTTTATACTTCTACTCCACTACATTTCAGAGGCAAATAATGCATTTTAGTTACTTTGCAGATTGAGATTAATAATACAACATATAATCAACAGATATATTAAGACAATAAATAAAGATAATATATATATAATCAACAAATAAATGAAGATAAAAAATATAATCAACAAATAAATGAAGATACAAATATATAATCAACAAATAAATTAAGTTAAAATGTTATTGATCCCTGTACTTAAGCACAATTGTAGGTACTCTAGTACTTGAGTACTACTCCACTACATTTCAGAGGCAAATATTGTACTTTAGTTACTTGTTAAATTGCAGATTGAGATTGATAATACCACACATAATCAAAAAATAAATTTAAATATAAATAAGATAAAAAAATTATAATAAATAAAGATAAAACTTTATTGACCCCTGTATTTAAGTTTTATAGTACTGTAGTAGTACTGAGTATTTTCATTGTCTGCTACTTTATATTTATACTCCACTACATTTAAGAGGCAAATATTGTACTTTTGTTTCTAGTTTCTTTGCAGACTGAGATAAATAATACAAAATATAATCAATTAATTAATTAATTTAAAAAATAGGATAAAAAATATAATCAATAAATAAATTAAGATAAATCTTTATTGATCCCTGTACTTAGAATAAATTAATAAAACAAATAAATTCTGATGTAATATTATTGGTTAAGATAAAACATTTTTGATCCCTGGGGGATTTCACAAGCCCAGGAGTATGCAATATAAAATAATAAAAATTAGCTCTACAATTACCAGTAATGTACACATGAATGCATTGACAATTATAATCCAATAATATAACACATTATTCTGTAACGAGCAATTCTGCATCATGATAACTTTTGGTACTTTAAATATATTTTGATGCTAATACTTTTGCACTTTTACTTTACCTTATAAAAACAATCAAGGCAAAAGGTAATTTTGTCTTTGATGTGATGTCTCTAGACCCCTTACTGGTTTGTTTCTTCTCGTGTACAATCTATACTTTTTATATAGTTTTTATTATTTAAAATATAAGTATTGCAAAACATGTATTACATACTTTACATACATTTGGGACACAAAGATGGTGACCAGAAATGATAACTCCTCGCTCAGTTAGTACCACATGAACCAATATTTCACTTCTATTTGTCCAAATATTTTTCTCGTGCAGCAAACAGAATATTTGTTTCATCCAGATGGTTAAAAGACTCTTTGAGGATTTTGTAAATATCATCACAACAGCAGTAAAGGTTTTAGATATTTATTTTTCAGATAATTGGATGCTTAGTCGTGTGACTCGAGAGGTAATAACAGGAGAGACACTAACTACATATTACCCCCATGTGAGCCAAACCAACGCCTCTAATAGATTTCTGACTAGCAACTGAAAACGTCTCTATATCCATTCAACTGTTAAAACATACTTTATGTAGATTTTATCTCCTTAAATGAATCCTGTTTCAAGACCTGTCCACAATGATCCACTCATTTAGTCTCATTAAGTCATTGTTTTGCATTGATTTTAGTTATTTTATATGATTTTAGCTCCTGGGCTATTTTAAGAAGCTGTTTCTAGGATGAAATCCTTCACATTACTTTGATTTTGTCTTATGTTGTTTGTCTGTAACTCGTTGTTTTTGGTGCCTTTCTTCACCAAAACACCCTCAAAAAATTATTTATTAGAATAACTTTATAACAATGAGGCTTTCCTGGTTGAATAAATGAATAAATACAATACCAGGAATATAACATTGGTGGGACAAAAAATCTTTAATTTCTTGTTCTTTCTTTCTTTAAAGTGTAACTAAACCCCCAAACCATTTGTTTTCAGCCAAAACACTATGTATGTATGTATATATACAGTATATATATATAGTATATATGGGTATTTAATAGTGTTGTTGATGGATTCAGGTCCAAATCTTGGCATTCAAAGCAAGTGTTTGAATTCTACATGTTCAGTGGTGTAGTGGTCGTTGATGAGGTGGGTGTACTGGGTAGATGGGTAGTTAGTTACAGAGGAGGAAGTGGGTGTACTCCTGTATATTCTAATGGCTTTTGGGCTGATAGGTGGGTATACTGTAAAATACCAGAAAATAGAAGATCCTTATACCTGCGTATACCCTCCACTACACCACTGTACATATTGTGTAATAAATATGCATCGTGACTGCCCTCTACTGGTTGAAACCCAGCTATTGCAGTTGAATTTTGCTGTTGGCTGATCTGGTGGCAGGTGACGGCATGGTGACAGCCTTCACCATCAACCAATCCCCCAAACCCCACCTCCTCCGATAAAACCAACGTCAGACTGTGGAGTTCGGTGGAAACCGCTTCACGTCTGTCCGGGTCAAATTGATCACTATAAGCGGATGATTATTGTAACCAATTTCTATTTGTTTTTCTTTATATCTCATGCAGATTACCGTCTAATTGACATTTGTATGTTTATTACATGAATATAAAATAATGGTACGAACAGCTTCGCTATTTACAGGATTGCTGCCAATTCTTCTGCCTTTTCCCTCTGTACTGCAGCGCGAGCGGTGCATGCAGATGAACGGCGCTCCTTTGCCGGGGCTCCTCGCCCACCTGCCGGTAAAAGAGCTCCAGGCGCTGTTTGTCTGCATGTGCTGCCTACGCTGCGGTGGCGCAGAGCCTGTTGAGGATCGGCAGAGTTTAACCTTAAGGGGGCATTATGTGACCAGGCATTATCAAGTTGCTTGAGGAGGGCGGCTTCAGGTCACGTCACGGAGGAGGGACTGGCCGTGTCTTAGCCCGCCTTTTTTCACATTCTAGAGGCTTTTTTTTAATTTCCAGGGTAGAGGCACTTCAGCCAAAACTCTTGAGTTTAGTTACTCTTTAAACAGTCAAATCTGAGAATACTGACTCAAATATCAGAATCAACTTTTAAAGGGACAGTGTGTAGGATTTGGCGGCATCTAGTGGTGTGGTTGCAGATTGCAACCAACTGCCTCTCCGCTCACTCCTCCCTTTCCAAGACTGCGATAACGTGAACCGCTGAGTGCAAAACCGTGGTAACGCTGTTCACCTCGCTCAGAGGCCATCCTTACCATAATAACACTACTTTAGGAGCAACGGCGGCTGGCGGTACCACGGTTTTGCACTCTGCGGCTCACGTTACTGCAGTTTCACAAGCATGTCAGAGAACTATGGTGGCCTTCAGGTAACGAAAAAAACGTTAAGGCTCTCTCTAGAGCCAGTGTTTGGTTTGTCCGTTCTGGGCTACTGTAGAAACATGGCAGAGCAACATGTAGGACTCCGTGAAGAGGACCTGCTCCCTATGTAGATATGAAGGGCTCATTCTAAGCTGACGAAAACAATCCTTAGTTTCAGGTGATTGAAACATAGTTATGAATATTATAATCCATTTCTGCTAATAGATCCCCGAAATGTTACACACTGTTCCTCTAAAACATCAGGTGTAATTTATGTGTCATTGTAAAACAGAAACAGCTTCTCTAGTCGCTAAAACACTGAAACAACAAGGGCATCTCTACGGCCACTTCAGGGTAATTTAGGTGAGGAAAGTGATTTATTTCCAGCGCCTACAACGTCTCAGCTGACAACAGCGTGGGAGTTATAAATAAATAGCTGTTAATTCACAACATTAAAGTCAGGCTGGATAGTGTGATTGGGTTTTTTCATTAACGGGAGGATGTAGTGGGAGTGTGTGTGTGTTGGTTTCCTGCGGAATTAATTCAATCAACAACTTTAAAATAATAATTTTATTATAGGAGCTCGGTGTCAAACTGCTTCGCCACATCACAGCTTTTCTGACAGCATATAACAGACCGTCTGTCTGAGGTGTAAAAACTTTGATGTCTCCTCCTGCAGGTTACGGCCATGCGGCGCCCAGCACCGACTCAGGAAAAGTGTTCTGCATGTTCTACGCCCTCCTGGGGATCCCGCTCACCCTGGTCATGTTCCAGAGCCTGGGTGAGCGGATCAACACGTTTGTCAGGTACCTGCTGCACCAAGCCAAGAAGTGCCTGGGAATGCGTCACACCGAGGTCTCCATGGCAAACATGGTGACGGTGGGCTTCTTCTCCTGCATGAGCACCCTGTGCGTGGGGGCCGTGGCGTTCTCCCACTGCGAGGGATGGAGCTTCCTCCACGCCTACTACTACTGCTTCATCACGCTCACCACCATCGGGTTCGGAGACTACGTGGCCCTGCAGAGGGACGACGCGCTGCAGAACGACCCTCGGTACGTGGCCTTCTGCTTCGTCTACATCCTGATGGGCCTGACGGTGATCGGGGCGTTCCTGAACCTGGTGGTGCTCCGCTTCCTGACCATGAACACCGAGGACGAGCGCAGGGACGCCAAGCAGAGGGCCCTGATGTCCGTCGGCAAGCCCAGAGGAGAGGTGGCTCGCCTGCTACCGATCTCAGCCTCGACCTCGTCCACACCCGTAGCAGACGACGCCACAAAGGCTAGAGATTTAAAAGGCGTCTACACCGAGGTGCTGCATTTCCAGACTATATGCTCCTGCTTGTGGTACAGGAGCAAGGAGAAGGTGCAGGGCTCCATACCCACCATGATCCCTCAGGAGCTCACGTTCTCCGATGCCTACATGCAGCAGAACAGTAGCTGTCCTCACTACATGGAGCCCGGATCGACAGGCTGCGTTTGCAGTCCGCGCCAGTGCTCGAGCATAAGCTCCATAACAACGGGCCTACGCATTTTCTCCCCGTTCAGGGTGTTTAAGAGACGCAGCTCCGTCTAGCCTTTCAATAGATTTCAGTAACAGACACTGTGCAGTCCTCGCAGCAAAGACGTGACTGCCGAAGTTTGTGGTGCTATAATCCCAGTAAACAGTAGGGGAAAAAAGCATACAGTACTGTAAAGTCTTACTCAAATATGTGTTTGAGAAGGCACCGCACCTAATGTTTTGACTTGAGGTCTGATCATGCATGAAGTGATCTGGGTCACTACCTGTGAGCACGCTGCAGTACACGCTGCAGTACACGTGGTGTACACAGATCGCAGGTGAGAGCAGAGCGGCAGAACAGGTGCTGCTGGGAGGAGATTCAGATCGAATCAGCTGAGCAACGGCATGATGAAGTGGCGAGATAAAATAACTGACATCTCGTAGATAACAGCTCTGCAGTGAATTCCAATTTTTGTTAAAGCAGCAGTAGGCAGAATATTTAAGGCATCATTGGGCAAAAAATCCATAATAATCTTTCAGCATATTGTAATTCAAGTGTTCTGAAAGAGACTTCTGCTCCTCCTCATGGCTCTGTTTTCAGGCTTTAGAAAATCTAGCCCGTGACGGGAGACTTTGACCAATCACAGGTCGTTTCAGAGAGAGAGAGCGTTCCTATTGGCTGTTCATTCGAACGGAGGCAGCTGTCAATCACTCACCGATCAAACAGTTAAACTAGGCAGCGTTGATTACCTGTCTGATGCATTACTGTCAGGAGTGACCGTTTTATAAAAATATATTTTTTTCATCATATTTCCTCCACTCCTACCTACTGCTGCTTTAAAGTTGTGGTTTGTCGTGTTATAGACGTTTACCTTCATAGTATTTGTGACTGATGCAGCACCAAAACGACTGTCTGGTTTGATATACACCGATCAGCCATAACATTATGACAGAGTGGGCACCCTGACCGGTCTGCGGCTACGCAGCCCCGTACGCAACAAACTGCTCCTCACTGTGTGTTCTGACACCTTCCTATCGGAACCAGCATTAACTTTTTCAGCAATTTGAGCTCCAGTAGCTCTTCTATTGGATCGGACAACACGGGCCAGCCTTCGCTCCCCACGTGCATCAATGAGCCTCGGGTCTGACCCTGTTGCCGGTTCACCGGTTTTCCTTCCTTGGTCCTGAGCACTGCAGACCGGGAACATCCCACAAGAGCTGCAGCTCTGGAGATGCTCTCACCCAGTCGTCTAGCCAGCACTATTTGGCCCTTGTCAAAGTCGCTCACATCCTTACGCTGGCCCATTGTTTCTGCTTCCAACACAAAGTTCAAAGTTCAAAATGTTCACTTGCTGTCTAATATCCCCCCCACTGCCAGGTGCCATTGTAACGAGATAATCCCTGTTATTCACTTCGCCTCTCAGTGGTCTTAATGTTACGGCTGATTAGTGTAAGTTGCCTCATGTTGCCTGAATCGTGATTGTCAGAAGTGTATTGAAGCTGACACACACTGATAACTCAACATGACTCACTTTCTGTGTAGCTGCCTCTGTTGTTGTGATTTTCAGAGCTCTCTGCCCAAATCTCTGGTGCATCAAACGCTGCAGCGTTACGTAACGTCACAAGTGGAAAAGTAAAAAAACAAAATCACGGTATTCACTGCAGGGTTACTGTACTGTAAGGTGTGTCGGTTACTTTATCAACCCCTGTAGCTGATGGTTGGTTACATTAATTAGTCGTCATTTGGCTCTGCTGGGTCCAGAAGTGAGTCCAGAACACGTACTGGTCTGCTCAGGACGGAGCCAAACGTTAAGCATTCGGGGCTCAGCCCAAACCAAGAGGGGTCCATGGGTATCCTTCCCAGGGAGATTTCTTTCCCATTTATGGCAGCTATATGCAATATGTTTCAAGCCTTTTGAGATAAGACAATGCCTAAAAATCTGTACGTCATTTGGGAAAAACATGCTAGTTGAGCACTGTTCCCAATATGGGCTGCTGACCCCCACTATGTGTCGCCAAAGTTTCACCGGGGGGGTCGCGATGCATTCTTAGCTGTATTCACAGAGCCTTCCCTTCTGCTAAACCCCCTTGTCCTGCATTAGAGAAGTACGCAGCTAAAGGCCCAGACTCACTAACCCGACATCAGAGAACTAGCGGCGATGAACGTCGACTGTCGCGTCGGCTCACGTCGTGCTTGTATTGGCCGCTGCATTTGAACACACCACAAAGACTCGTACGCGTACGTTCTGTGCCTGCGTAAGAGGAAATAACTTGACACACCAGCAGGCGGCGGTAGTCTGTACTCATCGTTCAAAAAGGGAAATGATACGTACATGAAACAAAGCGCCGTTTGCCAACCATTTTCACACCGCTCTCACTCACCACTTAGCTTCATTCCAGATGTCGTTGTGAAAATATCTGTGTATTGGAATGATCAGATGAGATGAAGATGAAAAATGAGAAGAGCCTTCTGTGTTGTCTTTACTTGTTTGCTTGCTTATTGTGATTTCTCTCACCGATGGATGCCGCCGATTCAACATGCTGAATCGGCCGAAAAACCTCCGACACAGGCAGAGTAGAGCCGACGAAACTAGTCCGACAGACGCTCACCGACGGCCCCAAACTTACCGATCGTTGGCTTGGTGTGTCAGAGCCTTTACACACATACACGAGAGTGATATCAAGATTTTAATCCAACCCTCAGCAAGAAAACAAATGAGTGTATTCACCAAGTTGTTGACATTTTCTTTTAAAGCTAACTCTTAATCCCTCTGACATCAAAAACCTGTCAGCAGCAGAAAACACAGAATAACTGAAGTTATAAATTCAAAGTTTGGGATGTGAAACCACTCGATTTCTCTCCACTCTGCTCTTCTGACCCGAAGGACGATGAAGTAAATCAAACAGAGACACTCCAGACATGAAGTGTGCAGAGCTGTCCAATCACAACTGGATCAAACAGAACATGCAAACTTATTTTTAGGGAGCAGTTTGGAGTGGCAGATGGGAGGAGGTTTTCTGGGTTTGCACAATGGAAAACAAACCGGTTGTCAATCACAGATAATTATGCTACAATAGACTCTTGGTCTCTGTGATTGATGGAAAAGAGAAAGAAATCCACCCTCAGATACCATTCTTTCTGTTATCTCCTATTTAGGTGTTTAGTTGTGTGTTTTGTCTGTAGGCGACATGATGTGACATCATGTTTCGTTTATTTCTGGCAGCTGCAAATTAGATTTTTTACTAATTTTGGTGTCAAAATAAAAAAAGGAAGACTTTTGTTCTTTTATTATGACGGAGATGATTAATTTTGAAACAACATTTCAACAATCATACGGTCCATCATAGAGGATCCTTTAGTAAAAGTAGCAGTGCAACGATGCAGAGGTGTGGACTCGAGTCACACTCGAATCACAAATTTGATGACTTTAGACTCTAAGACTTGCAACTCCAATCAATCCAACCAATGACTTGTGACTCCACTTGGACTTAAAAGTATGTCATTTAAAAAGTGTGCATGAATATTATCAACTGCCCGGTACCGAAGGTAACTCCGACAGCGTCTGAGAGGTTTGGTTTATTTTAGGGTTGTCAAAGTCAACACGATAATAACGCGTTAACACAAATTTGTTTTAATGCCACTAATTTCTTTAACACATTAACGCAACTTGCGAATTTAAGGTTGCACTGGGCTTAGTTATAAAGCTAGAGTGAAGATATGAAACTAGAAAACCTAAGAAATCCACTGGTACCAACTATGTTATACTAACTTGTCACGAAGGAGGTTAAATAACGCTCCCAACTTACGCTCAATTTTGGTGAGGAAAAACTAACATGGCCATTTTCAAAGGGGTCCCTTGACCTCTGACCTCAAGATATGTGAATGATAATGGGTTCTATGGGTACCCACGAGTCTCCCCTTTACAGACATGCCCACTTTATGATAATCGCATGCAGTTTGGGGCAAGTCATAGTCAAGTCAGCACTGACACACTGACAGCTGTTGTTGTTCTGTTGGGCTTGAATTTGCCATGTTATGATTTGAGCATAATTTTTTATGCTAAATGCAGTACCTGTGAGGGTTTCTGGACAATATCTGTCTTTTTTTTGTGTTGGTAATTGATTTCCAATAATAAATATATACATACATTTGCATAAAGCAGCATATTTGCCCACTCCCATGTTGATAAGAGTATTAAATACTTGACAAATCTCCCTTTAAGGTACATTTTGAACAGATAAAAAACATGTGCGATTAAATCGTTCGCCTCGTTCACGGCCGTCCTTACCATAATAACACTACTTTAGGAGCAACGGAAGCGTGTGGGAGAACTGCGGTGGCCTTCAGGTAACATAAAACATGAAAGGCTCTCTCTAGAGTCATGTTTGGTTTGTCCGTTCTGGGCTACTGTAGAAACATGGCGGAACAACATGGTGGACTCAACGGCTCATTCTCAGGTAAGGTTCTTCGTTTCACGTGATTAAAACATAGTTATGAATATTCAATTTCTGCTAATAGATCCCCTGAAATGTTACACACTGTTCCTTTAAAAGAAAACATGAGTCAGGATGACGAGAATGTGGGAAGATTTGAAGATGGATTCTTTCCTTTTGCCATTTATTGTTTTGCATTGTGAGCTGAAGTAACATCCATGTGACACGATGATCATAATAACAGCCAAAAAAGACTTGCAAATCCTGTTTGATCTGGGTCTTATTGAGGGAAAAGGACCTGTTGAGATGGACTGAACCTTATGGAAATACACAAGTACCGTTTGCACATGATAATGGATGATGATGCCTTCTGCTGTTGACTTGACTTTAACAATAAGTGACCCTGAAATCAACACTACTGTATATGTTATGCAAGTACTGTATTAGTTTGAAGGCAGGACTGCGTCATGTTGCACGAGCACAAACAGGTTTGTCTGCTTCTCGGAAAATGACACGGTGCAAAGTCGTAAAATGAACTGTAGGAACTTTTTTTAATTATCTTCACTTGTCAAGAAATGTGGGCACAGTTGAGACTATTAATGTGTCTGGTACGATAAATGACGCACTAGTTCAAAACAATATTGTACTGTTTTGCTCAAGAAGATTCATAGAAAACATTAAAAATATGGATATTTTATCCATAATCTGACTTTTTTTTTTGTTTTAATGTTGTTTTACTTGATGTCCGGATGAAAAGAATTATAATTTATGAATGTCTGTATACAATGTAAGTACTGTATATGTTCATGCTGTTTATCAGTCTGTGCTGTGTGCAGAAAATGCTTCTATACATTCTGCTGAATGTATAGAAATGAGCGTTTGGTCCAGATGGTTTCCCCCTGGGAATCCTGACTGACGTCCAGTTCCGGGCGACCTACAGCAGGTTAGTCACGAGTGTGGCGGCGTATCGGTGTGTCATTATGTCATGGATTGTGGAAGTATGTGCATTTGTTGTGACTCATCATCATAAACGAGCAGGGGGTGGACAAAATAGCATTATGGCAGCAAATACTGTTTTAGAAAAGGTCTACTTTATATGAGAAGGGACCGTGCAAATTAATAAATACACATGCCAGAATTAGCCAAAAGGTTGTTTTTCATCTGTTGTGTCTGGCCAAGGTGTGACAAAAGAATTCCTAAAATACATCAGAACAAAAACACCACTTTAAACATGGATGTGATCGGGGCTTCACCAAAAATGTGCCAATTTAAAGGTCCCATATCGTGCTCATCTTTAGTTCATACTTGTATTTTCTGTTTCTACTCGAACATGTTTACATGTTGTAATGTTCAAAAAACGTATACAACAAAACAAAATGACAACAGACATTCACGGCTTCATTCAAAAGAAGCTTGACATGTAAAAAAAAAAAAGACATTCGCTACAGCCCTATTAACCCTCCTTTTGTCTTCCCGTCGACCGTGCAACTTTTGGTCTAGTTTGACGGTTTATAAAGCATAAACTATAAATTACCACCTAATTCTGTGTTACACCTTTTTAGCCAACCTCGCTCCAACTCATTACCACAGGTTTTACACTTTTATGGGGGAATTTATGGTTAATAAACATTATTTCCATGAAATTACACCTAATTTTTTAGTAAAAAAAGCAGAAATCTTTATTTCTAATCTATCTATCAGTGGAACATAATATTGATGGATTATCACAGATGGATATAGGTCAAAGTTTATTATAAATATTATAATATAAAACATTTTCAATGGCAGCACATAATGACACCTTTTGAGCAAACTTCATTCCAACTCATTACCACAAGTTTTACACTTTTTTTACTGTAATTTATGGTCAATAAACTTAATTTACATGAGATTATACCTCATTTTTGATAATGGAAAAACCCCCAGAAATGATGAATTACTTTCATCCATGTTATTTTGGGGCAGTCAGATGAAAGAAACACATATTTGTGATATGATGAAGTTTGTAAACAGGTCAAATTTGACCCGAGGACAACAGGAAGGTTAACATCACTTTCATCCATATCTACAGGAACAATCAGAAAGGGTGTTCCGGTTTGTTTTGATTTTGGAGCCGTGGGTGCGGGCATACAAATAATGTTGAATTACAATCTGTGGTAAATGAGCGGGGGCCTTTGGGTGCTGGCAACTTGGAGGGAAGTTCAGCATTATTCATTTGCATAAACTACCCACATTGTAATGACACAAAGCTGGTTGAAATGATAATTTTACTTCTTCAGTCATCTAAAATGAGTCAACGTGCAAAGGGGGGAAATCATCCTTTGGTTATACTTGTAAGATAAATTGGTTGGGAACTATTTTATTGACCTGACTGGCCTTTAATAACCAGCTAGTGAAGTTAGTCCACAGATAGCAGCTGGACTCCACACAGAAACATAAAGACAAGTGCATGTGTTGTGTCCAAACCTCGCAATAACAACTCAGAAATAAAACTTACAAGGCAAATAAAGCCAGACATAGCCAGTGTGATAAATGGAAGGACAAACATGTTATACAGGGGTGGACAGAATAGTAGAAACACATTTTTTTTTATAAATACAAAGGCAATACAGTATCCATAGAAAAATAATGTTAAGGTCTGATGGTGATGATTCAGCTCAATGGTTTCTTGTGATCGCTTTTAATACATTGTTCCTGATTTTAACACATGTCATTGTATTTATTGAGACTTTTTTCATTGTTAATTTAATCATTTTGGTTCTGACGTAGCAGCAATTCAAGCAACCAATGTCCTGCCTCTTACCTCTAAAAGTCAGTCATAAAAATTATGATTTAAGACCTCAATTAATACTTATATTGTTAATTGATATTCAAGTAAATATAACTGCCTTATAAAGCACAATTATTTGGATATTATTTGGAAATACTTTGTCGTTAATTTCCTGGAAAGAACTTTGTAATATGAAACTAATTATGGATAAAATCTGATTAAATCCAAGTAAATCTCCATTCACACTGACACTTTGTCAGACCCCTCGGCGTCACTTTTCGGTTGCGGTAAACACGTGGTTAACGTTGTGAACTAAACAAAAACACTTGCTTATGTTCAGGCAATAAAACCACTATAGTTGGATTTAGGAAAAACAACATGGTTGGGCTTAAAACTACTACGTTTGCAGGGGACATGAACCAACAGCTGATTGTAACGTGAGTCACGGAACAC
Source organism: Sebastes fasciatus (assembly GCF_043250625.1). Classification (NCBI taxonomy): domain Eukaryota; kingdom Metazoa; phylum Chordata; class Actinopteri; order Perciformes; family Sebastidae; genus Sebastes; species Sebastes fasciatus. Next base: position 5,802,378 of record NC_133809.1, on the reverse strand, counting down.
GAACAGCTGATTGTAACGTGAGTCACGGGACACGAACAGCGGTCTCCTGGATGAAAGCCTTGTGTTTGTTGGACCCGTCCACCTCCCCTCACGCCTGCCATTTCGCTCTTTAGACTACGTCATCGCAGCACTTTCCCTCAGCGTTGACGTGGATGGGTTTACAGATTGTAGTTAAAGGCGTCTCATACCGACGCTTAAGGGTGCCTTGTTGGGAACCACTATGACTCCATATGAAAGTAATGCGGCAATGATGCAGGAAACAGCATCAATTAAGTCAAGAAAATGTTATAAAAATCTAGTTTAATGCATACAACTCCAAACCAAATAGTTATGTACCAAGAGCAGAATGATAACATCAACGTGTCAGTTGGTGCTAAGAGTAGAAAGTATCTCCTTATCATCCCACTGCAACATCAAACAAGGCCTGGCCCCGTGCCGCTGAATCTGCCTTCAGCCACGAGATGCAACAGAAGGAGGATCCATTCGACAAATCCCTGTATTGACCCCCCGCGGCTGGAGCATCTGCTGTTTTCTAGCCTTGCCCTAGACCTGAGTATCTATGTCAAAGACAGAAATAGTTCAGATGGGAAGGTCAGCTACGGCATTACGTCACCTGGTTTGTTCTCTGCTTTTAGAAACACTTTATAACTGAAGGTGTCTGTCACGTATTTATGCCAACTTGGACTGAGTTTTAAAAAGTGCACTTGTGTGTTTGCAACACAGTCTCACGGCAGTTTGTGAAATAGTCACGAAATTAGTTTTTTTAGTGACGCTCAGCACGACTTTTAACAACGTATTTTTTGTGCGTTTTCCTACGAATGTCCAGCAACATGTGATGCACTTGTCAATTTCCAGTCCAGTCTTTTCAAAATAAAACTACTTAGTTAAGTTTAGGAATAGAGCGACTTGGTTAGGTTTAGGCAACAAACTACTTAGTTAGATTTAGGAAAAGATCGTGGTTTGGGTTAAAATAACACAGGAAGTGATGTAACTCAACCCTCTGAGGTCTAAGGGCATTTTCTTGATTTTTACATATATTTTTAAAATCACCTTTTATGCTTTCATTCATTTCATTTCATTATTTTATACTACTTGGGTATAACATGATACCCATGTGTTTCATACCGAAATGTGCAGACCACTCATGTGGCTGTCATTTGTCCTGGTGCACCATGTAGAGACATAATATGGCCCTAAAACTGAAAAATTTAAATCTGATTTTTTAAATTCTTCAAATCCCTTGTGAAAACACACCTTTACTTATGTGGACCAATTGTTTTGGTGTTTGAAATGGGTTTACCAAAGTCTTATGTTCACAAAAGTAGTGTAATCTATGAATACATTTGTAGATTAATGTATAATAAATGTCTAAAATTAAATTATGTTGTGTTTTTTACTTAAGTACAGAAGTTACGTGACAAATAAATTAATGTTGACTTCTGATTTCACATGGGACACGAACACCAGTCTCTTAGGTGGTGTCCTGTGTGGGTTTCTGGACCATATTTGTCATTGTTTTGTGTTGTTAATTGATTTCCAATAATAAATATATACATATGTTTGCATAAAGCAGCATATTTGTCCACTCCCATGTTGATAAGAGTATTAAATACTTGACAAATCTCCCATTAAGGTACATTTTGAACAGATAAAAAAATTTAATTAATTAAATATTTTAATCAAGTGACAGCCCTAATTATAAAAAAAAAAATATTTGTCTAAATAAAAATGAGGATTGATAAGGATACTTATATCAGTAATTCATTTATATTTCTGTATGATATATATCTGAGATCAAAGGTAATAATTATAGTAGACGAATTTAGGAAAATTAGTATATGTATGGCTCAATAAGGAAGCTGGGTAATTATGAATTTTTGTTTTACTTCTTTGTACTTTTTTGTACTTCTTCTCACTCCTTTTCGAATATGTAAATCAAGGCATTAAGTGTTTGACAATTTATTTTTCTTATGCTTTTCATTGTATGTAAACTTTTTCTGGCTGTCCACTTGTTGGTATGATCATTCTCTTTTTATTTATTTTTTATTTTATTTATTTTTTGTATTCTACATACATTCTACAATATCAATTTTGAAATGAAATGAAAATCATAAATTATTATTATTAATATTATTAATATTATTATTATTATTATTAGTCTTAATAAATTATCAGTGTTTAAAGTTTGACATTTTGAGAAATACTGTTCATATTTTCTAAAATGTGAACCTATTCCTTTAATAGTATCTAATGTGAAACTATTCCTTTAATAGTATCTAATGTGAAGCTATTCCTTTAATAGTATCTAATGTGAAACTATTCCTTTAATAGTATCTTATGTGAAGCTATTCCTTTAATAGTATCTAATGTGAAGCTATTCCTTTAATAGTATCTAATGTGAAACTATTCCTTTAATAGTATCTAATGTGAAACTATTCCTTTAATAGTATCTTATGTGAAACTATTCCTTTAATAGTATCTAATGTGAAACTATTCCTTTAATAGTATCTTATGTGAAACTATTCCTTTAATAGTATCTAATGTGAAACTATTCCTTTAATAGTATCTAATGTGAAACTATTCCTTTAATAGTATCTAATGTGAAACTATTCCTTTAATAGTATCTAATGTGAAACTATTCCTTTAATAGTATCTAATGTGAAACTATTCCTTTAATAGTATCTAATGTGAAGCTATTCCTTTAATAGTATCTAATGTGAAGCTATTCCTTTAATAGTATCTAATGTGAAACTATTCCTTTAATAGTATCTAATGTGAAACTATTCCTTTAATAGTATCTAATGTGAAACTATTCCTTTAATAGTATCTTATGTGAAACTATTCCTTTAATAGTATCTTATGTGAAACTATTCCTTTAATAGTATCTAATGTGAAACTATTCCTTTAATAGTCTGTAAAGTGACACTATTCCTTTAATAGTATCTAATGTGAAACTATTCCTTTAATAGTATCTAATGTGAAACTATTCCTTTAATAGTCTGTAAAGTGACACTATTCCTTTAATAGTATCTAATGTGAAACTATTCCTTTAATAGTATCTAATGTGAAACTATTCCTTTAATAGTATCTAATGTGAAACTATTCCTTTAATAGTATCTTATGTGAAACTATTCCTTTAATAGTATCTTATGTGAAACTATTCCTTTAATAGTATCTAATGTGAAACTGTTCCTTTAATAGTATCTAATGTGAAACTATTCCTTTAATAGTATCTTATGTGAAACTATTCCTTTAATAGTATCTAATGTGAAACTATTCCTTTAATAGTCTGTAAAGTGACACTATTCCTTTAATAGTATCTAATGTGAAACTATTCCTTTAATAGTCTGTAAAGTGACACTATTCCTTTAATAGTATCTAATGTGAAACTATTCCTTTAATAGTATCTAATGTGAAACTATTCCTTTAATAGTATCTAAAGTGAAACTATTCCTTTAATAGTTTGTAAAGTAAAACTATTCCTTTAATAGTATCTAATGTGAAACTATTCCTTTAATAGTATCTAATGTGAAACTATTCCTTTAATAGTATCTTATGTGAAACTATTCCTTTAATAGTATCTAATGTGAAACTATTCCTTTAATAGTATCTTATGTGAAACTATTCCTTTAATAGTATCTTATGTGAAACTATTCCTTTAATAGTATCTAATGTGAAACTATTCCTTTAATAGTCTGTAAAGTGACACTATTCCTTTAATAGTATCTAATGTGAAACTATTCCTTTAATAGTATCTAATGTGAAACTATTCCTTTAATAGTCTGTAAAGTGACACTATTCCTTTAATAGTATCTAATGTGAAACTATTCCTTTAATAGTATCTAATGTGAAACTATTCCTTTAATAGTATCTAATGTGAAACTATTCCTTTAATAGTATCTTATGTGAAACTATTCCTTTAATAGTATCTTATGTGAAACTATTCCTTTAATAGTATCTAATGTGAAACTGTTCCTTTAATAGTATCTAATGTGAAACTATTCCTTTAATAGTATCTTATGTGAAACTATTCCTTTAATAGTATCTAATGTGAAACTATTCCTTTAATAGTCTGTAAAGTGACACTATTCCTTTAATAGTATCTAATGTGAAACTATTCCTTTAATAGTCTGTAAAGTGACACTATTCCTTTAATAGTATCTAATGTGAAACTATTCCTTTAATAGTATCTAATGTGAAACTATTCCTTTAATAGTATCTAATGTGAAACTATTCCTTTAATAGTATCTAATGTGAAACTATTCCTTTAATAGTATCTAATGTGAAACTATTCCTTTAATAGTATCTTATGTGAAACTATTCCTTTAATAGTATCTAATGTGAAACTATTCCTTTAATAGTATCTAATGTGAAACTATTCCTTTAATAGTCTGTAAAGTGACACTATTCCTTTAATAGTATCTAATGTGAAACTATTCCTTTAATAGTATCTAATGTGAAACTATTCCTTTAATAGTCTGTAAAGTGACACTATTCCTTTAATAGTATCTAATGTGAAACTATTCCTTTAATAGTATCTAATGTGAAACTATTCCTTTAATAGTATCTAAAGTGAAACTATTCCTTTAATAGTTTGTAAAGTAAAACTATTCCTTTAATAGTATCTAATGTGAAACTGTTCCTTTAATAGTATCTAATGTGAAACTGTTCCTTTAATAGTATCTAAAGTGAAACTATTCCTTTAATAGTATCTAATGTGAAGCTATTCCTTTAATAGTATCTAAAGTGAAACTATTCCTTTAATAGTTTGTAAAGTAAAACTATTCCTTTAATAGTATCTAATGTGAAACTGTTCCTTTAATAGTATCTAATGTGAAACTATTCCTTTAATAGTATCTAATGTGAAACTATTCCTTTAATAGTATCTAAAGTGAAACTGTTCCTTTAATAGTCTGTAAAGTTTTGTCAGAGTTAACAGCTCTGGCTGATGGAGGCTGCTGTCTCTTTAACAAACTCAGTTCAACGTCCAACAAAGTCAACAAAGTGTCCAACATGGAGCTGCAGCAGCTGAAGTCTCTGAAGGATCTGAAGGATCTGGCTATGGACTCGGTGTCTCAGAATAAGAGATCCGCTCTCCTGATCGGAGCCGGCGTCGCTGTTCTGGGATTATTTGGTCTCGGATATAAATACCTGCGAAAGCCAGAAAAAGTGTTCCGTGTAGGCGTCGTGTCGCAGCTCCTCGTTCACCCTCTGAAGTCTGGCAAAGCTGTTTCTGTGGCTCTGGCGGAATGCCACCACATCGGGCTGAAGTTTGGAGACCTGCAGGATCGGTGAGTGCCTAGCAGGCCTGCAGAAAAACACGTGCAGAAACACACATGCAGAAACACATGCAGAAACGTGCAACAACATGCAGAAAAACATGCAACAACATGCAACAACATGCAACACATGTATAAAGTCTACTGCGTTTACTCAAGTTCTGCACACTTTAGAGGTACTTTTACAAGTTGTGCTACTTTATACTTTCATTGGGAAATAATGTACTTTTTACTGCACAACATTTATTTAACAGCTGCTTTTTTGTTTTACACAAAACATATGAGAAACTTGTAAAATATGACGGATTATTATAGATTGAAGGTCATCATAATCACACAGATGTTTGCAGTAGTTGTAGCTGGTTAGACCTGAAAGGAGGCCTTTGAACATGTCAACATTTATCTCCACCTTCAGCCGATTAGACTGTCGTCAAGATATTAAATAGGTGTTATCAGTTGCTATACCCATAGATGTGGGTCAAAACTACAACTTCTTTAGGTTTAGGCAAAAAAACTGTTAGGTTTAGGCAACAAAACTACAACTTCTTTAGTTTTAGGCAACGAAACTACAACTTCTTGAGGTTTAGGCAATAAAACTACAACTTCTTTTGGGATTAGACAACAAAACTACAACTTCTAGAGGTTTAGGCAATAAAACTACAACTTCTTTCGGGATTAGACAACAAAACTACAACTTCTTGAGTTTTAGGCAATAAAACTACAACTTCTTTAGGTTTAGGTAAAAAAACTACAACTTCTTTAGTTTTAAGCAATAAAACTACAACTTCTTTAGGTTTAGGTAAAAAAACTACAACTTCTTTAGTTTTAAGCAATAAAACTACAACTTCTTTAGGTTTAGGTAAAAAAACTACAACTTCTTTAGTTTTAAGCAATAAAACTACAACTTCTTTAGGTTTAGGTAAAAAAACTACAACTTCTTTAGTTTTAAGCAATAAAACTACAACTTCTTTAGGTTTAGGCAATAAAACTACAACTTCTTTAGGTTTAGGCAAAAAAACTACAACTTTTTTAGATCTAAGCAATAAGTTATTTCTTTATAACAGACCGTTGCTATGTATAGCAGACGGTTGCTATGGGCGCAGCTCTGATGACGGACTCTGGCGGACCGTTCTTGTGTCAAATTATTGATTTCTTAAGTAAGTAGCCGTGTAATCAGCAAGGTAATGTACAGCTAGCCGGTCATTGTTGTGAAATAAACCCCTTCAGGGCGGTGAGAGACCCTATTGGGCTTTCTATATCTTTAGGCGTTATTACTATAAGCCCCATATATGTGGGTCAATAGGGGCCTACTACACCCACTAGTAGGTTTTATCATCTATCCACATAGTAGATCACCGAAAAAAGGTATAAAAGAATACGATAGTGACCTCTAGCGAGCACAAAACACAGGGTTTTGACTCAAGTATAACTGCATTTGCTTTGAGTTACACGCCGTCTGATCGGTTGAGAGACATAAGTTACGTTCCACCAAACCACATACTTTTTCTGTTTACTTGTAGTACACATTGTACACACCCTACATACTGTACACACCCTCACAAAGTACTTACTGTTACATGCATACAATTAGGACGTACTACTTCTTCATAACACCTTAAACTTAAACTTGCTCGTATATCCACTGAAAAACATCCTGCTGGCTTGCACACTGCAAAATGTGACCGGATGTAGTAGAATAGGACATCCTGGTATTTTTGGCATGCTGCATTTGACAAACTATGTATTGGGACATACTAAATCTTTTTCTGGCATACTAAATAGTACGGTAGTATGAGTATTGGAAACCACAGCTAGTTAAATTCACTCAGGGACACAAAATGGCACAAATAAAGGCAATTTACAACTGCCTTTTCTTAGATTACACTCACTGGCTGTTTACTTATCAGGTTGGAAAGTTACTTTCCTTCACTGTGTGCCTATATTAAGCTTAATTATAAACTCTTGTGGTGGCTTTCATGAGAACTTGAAGCGGGTCTACAACCTTGCAGGCAGGATGCAAAATTAACTTTTGTCTACTGGCCAAATGTTCATATTTTTCCGACCACTCAATAGATTACCATTGTTTTTATTTGTCTGATGAGTGACGCAAATCTAGCAGCAACTTGCATGTTTTACCAACATTTGGCTGGTGCTAGTTTTGTGCCCTGCTTGCAGGCTTCTCAGAGGAAATCACTCATATTTCATTAAAATGTCCAAAACACACTGATAACATGTGAAGTAAAAATGCAGGAAAATCTGTACATTTCACTTGTGCAGTCTTCTTTTTTACAGAAACATGTTTTGTTTGATTCCCAGATCCGTTTTTCTAACCAGTGGATAAAAATAAAAATGTGATGTAAATCTGGGATTTATGGATGAGTCAGCAGCACCGCTGTATCCATGGCAACACAACGTGATGTCATCAGTCCTCCTCCCTGTAACTTTGCCTCCAATCTGTGAGAGCTCAGTGTGCACATTTAGTGCCAGGCAAGTTGGAATTAAACCAGGGATGCCAAATGGTGCAGCTGAGGGTCTGGGCTCTGTTTGTTGTGATTGTGCAGACACTGGCTGGTGGTCAAGGAGGACGGCGGCATGGTGACGGGCCGACAGCAGCCTCGTCTGGTGTTGGTGTCTCTGACCTGCGAGGGAGGTCACGTTTGTCTGAACGGCCCGAACATGGAGGAGCTGCGATTCCCCGTCAAACAGTCCGACAACCCCGTCATCGACTGCAGGTTTCACATCCCGGCTTAACTTTTGGCATCACAAATGTTTATTTTCATCAACCATTGTTTATTCAGGGATAATTTACTGAACATTAAGATCTTTTACAGCAATGCCCTGAAATTCATATGGGATAAAAGGATATACAAATAAACAACAACAGCTATAAAAACAATAAAATGTAGAGATGTGAAATGAAAACAATAAATAACAACCATGTCTTTGAATTAACCAAAGCTTAATTGGATATAGCATATACTTAAGGTGACTTAGTTAATCGATTAATCGCTTTGTTTGGAAAAAAAGGCAGAAAACAGTCGCCTGTTATAATTTACCACAGTTCAAGGTGACATCTTGTTTTGTCCGACCCCAAAATATTCAGTTTACGATCATATAAAACAGAGGAAAGAAGCTGGACCCAGTAAATCTTCTGCATTTTTGCTTGAAAAATAACTAAAACTATTAGGTGATGATTAAAATATTAATTTTGCCGCTCTAATTAATGTTAATTTTGTAATTTAAGGACTTTGTATATTATTCCCCAAAGAGGGTCATATTAGATACTGTAGATATTAATGTTTACACTGTTAATGTGTCTTTTACATTATTGTTCTTTTGTTCTGTTTTCACACTTGTATGACTTGTACTTGTTGTTGTTTTTGTGCTGCAGAGTGTTTGGAGCTGACATCCAGGGACGGGACTGCGGTGATGAATCGTCCCGCTGGCTCACTCGTTATCTGGGGGAGGAGACGACCTTTCGCCTGGTGCACTTTGAACCCCAGATGAAGGCCCGGAGGTCGGTGGAGATGGAGCCTCTCTTCTCACAATATGAGGTAAACGAGACAATGAGCAGGAGGCTGTGTCGCTTTTTATTCTTAGATTTTAAGGCTCTAACTGTATGCCTCTACTTAAGATACATATTTTACACCTTTTAGGTCAGCTTTATAAACTGTTTGAGATAAAAAAAATAAAATTAAAAAACAGATTAGTCTCTTGTTTTGGAAGATGTATTAGATGGAAACCTCACAAACAACCGGTGGATTTTTTTCTTTAAAAAATACACCATTTATCATGAACCAGAAACAGTAAAAACAGAAATTATCGTTGGATTTTCAAATTTCTAAGGGTCCCTGAACACATCGTGTTTGTCAAAGACTTCCCTCAGGAAAAGGAACCAAATCTAAGCTAAAAATAATGATAGTCATCAAAATCACTTGATTCTACATGTCTCATTTAAACTTCTGCCAAAAATAAACCGTTTGCACTAACCGGATTCTGTAAAAAACACAATATTCTGCACTTCTCAACCCAACTGGGAAGCCATGATTGACTTGGCTGAGACCAACAGTCATGTGACAAAAAATCAGTGAACTTTGACTGAACTGCAGGTTGTTTACACAGAGCAGATGGGAGAGGACAAGAGAGGTTGTGAGTAGAGGTTGTAAAAATGTAATTAGTTCAATATTTATAGCATCCCTTGATCCCCCATTTTTATTTTCCAATATTGGTAACACTTGTGGACTCTTGGCAAAATGTTGTATATATAGATTGCATTTTCCCCAATTTTTGTGAAATAAAAATGTACCACAATCGCAAAGGAGGCTATATAATGCTCCAAACTTTCGCTAAATTTTGGCATGGAAAAACTGGCATGGCCATTTTCAAAGGGGTCCCTTGACCCCTGACCTCCAGATATGAAAATGGGTTTTATGGGTACCCACGAGTCTCCCCTTTACAGACATGCCCACTTTATGATAATCACATGCAGTTTGGGGCAAGTCTTAGTCAAGTCAGCACACTGACACACTGACAGCTGTTGTTGCCTGTTGGGCTGCAGTTTGCCATGTTATGATTTGAGCATAATTTTTTATGCTAAATGCAGTACCTGTGAGGGTTTCTGGACAATATCTGTCATTGTTTTGTTTAGTTTATTAATTTCCAATAATAAATATGTACATACATTTGCATAAAGCAGCATATTTGTCCACTCCCATGTTGATAAGAGTATTAAATTCTTGATAAATCTCCCTTTAAGGTACATTTTGAACAGATAACAAATGTGTGATTAATTTGCGATGAATCGCGATTAAATATTTTAATCATTTGTCTGCCCTAGTGTAATTTATTCTTTGTATTGTTTATTCTATAGATATTCTATAGATAGATATATCTAGTATTGATATATGTGTATTTAGTGTTCCTATGCAATGTATGGATAACCTGCTTAATCTATATACCTACCTACGTACCTGCCTGCCTAACTATCTAGAGGTACAGGACTTATATATTGGTTTCAGATATTACCAGAAACAACCCGTTACATGCAGGAGAACATTTTTTCTTTTATTTGTGATTGTATTCACGCTGTTTACCCGTCTATCCAGCAGGTGGCCTACCCAGATGTCGGACCTGTGATGCTGCTGTCCGAGTCCTCGGTCAAGGATCTCAGCAGCAAGTTAGAGAAGGACGTCACGGTGGAGCGTTTCCGCCCAAACATCGTCGTAAGTGACTGTGAGGCCTTCGATGAGGTATGTTGTAATTTATTTTTCCTGCTGATTCCTCCGTTTGGCTACCAGATCAGAAATCTTAAAGAAAAACATATCAAGGCAGTGATGTAAAGATCAGATTAGAACCACAAAGGATCCTATGTGTCTCTTCACTGCAGCCCGTGAGGTTTTGTTTTGTGGAAAAATTATCATTTTACTTCTGACTAATCCCTCGCCCTTTTCAGTGTGAGCAGCGTGGACTAATTTTATCTCCAACTCCAAAAAACCAACTGCTTCTCTTTTTCAGGATTCGTGGGACGAGGTCCAGATTGGCAGCGTGAGACTGCAGCGTGTAATGTCATGTGGACGGTAACACAGCTGATGCTTCACACAGATTTTATTCAGAGACAGAAAATCACTTCAGTTCTCAACAACGATGAATCCCAACACTGCGATGCATTCACTGGGGTTTGATTCCCTGGATAATGCAACTTAAATTCACCAATGATTGTCAATTAAAGAGTCTATATGTCTAGATTTAATATTAAAATGCTTGAATTTGTCTTTCTAACTGTAGAGATTTAGGAGATTTAGGATTAATTTACCTGTAACTTTTGTCTCCAGATGTGTTTTCACCACCGTTGACCCTGAGACGGGTATAATCACCAGAAAAGAGCCTCTGGACACACTGAAGAGGTACATTATTTAACCTATTTATTATTTAAGGAAGGTTTATATTTTACATTTTGGTGATAATAAGTCTTAAGCATCCGATTTCTGCCTAAAAAAGAACAATTATTATTTGACGGACAGACAAAAACCTCTCATTCAAATATGAATTTGGCAGATTTAAGGATCTGATTGGGGTTTTTAATTTCAGTAAAATCTGGTAACCCAGATTTATATGTAGCTTCATTGAGTTTTGTATTTTTTTTTGACATATCTAGACTGGTAATCGTCTTTTTTATGGTGCATTCTGGAGACTACAAATAGTTTCCCCTTATTATTATTATTATTATTATTATTATATTATATTATGTTTTTGCGTCCATCCATCTGTCCGTCCGTACGTTCTTATGAATGCAATATCTCAGGAGCACCTGGAGGGAATTTCTTCAAATTTGGCACAAACATCCACTTGGACTCAAAGATGAACTGATTATAATTTGGTGGTCAAGGGTCACTGTGACCTCACAAAGCACATTTTTGGCCATAAGTCAAGAATTCATGCTAATTATGACAATTTGACACAAATTTATTACAAAGTGTTGTTGAATACTCGATTCTGATAGGTTAATCACAACGTTCTACGGTCTGTTATTTCTTTATAGCAGACCGTTGCTATGTATAAGAGACCGTTGCTATGGGCGCAGTTCTGATGTCTGACTCTGGTGGACCGTTTATGTGTCAAATTATTGATTTATTAAGTAAGTAGCCGTGTGATAAGCGGGATAATGTACAGCTAGCGGGTCATTGTTGTGAAAGAAACCCCTTCAGGGCGATGAGAGACCCCCCGACCCGTGCAGCATCGCCCTGTCTGGGATTCTTTCACAACACTGACCGGCTCGCTGTACATTATCCCTTACGTGTAACAGGATAAAATGATTAAGTGATGGCACTTTGGACAGACGTGGATGTAAGGAAGTCTAATTTTAAGAACTAAAAAATCAACCCCTAAATGCCTTTTGACCTCTTTCTGATGATTCTTTCTCAGCTATCGTCTGTGCAATCCGTCCGAGAAGCACATCTACAAATCGGATCCGTTGTTCGGACAGCTGCACACCGTGAAGAAGACGGGCATCCTGCAGGTCGGCGACGTGGTGTACAAGATCAGCCGTTGATGGAGCGAGTCAGAGAGGGGAAAAACATACCAACAAACTATTAGCACTATCACTGTATAATCACTGAGCTGGTCCACACGACAGGAAACACTTAAATAGATGTAGTGGACACAAATGAAATTGCAAAAACTGTTTTTTAAATCTGTGATTCACAGAGAGACTGATCCACTGAGATATCAAAATACAACAATAATCAACATGTTTTTTATAGTGGAATTTATTGTCGTTCGATTTGGCTCCGTCTTCGTCAGATGGGCTGTTTGTAACACTAACGGTGCCGGAATTAAACTGCACATAAAGTTCACTGGTGCTGTAATTAAATCAAATTAAAATACACGCTGCTATGAAAGAGAGGAATGAAACTGTCTTTTTCTTTTTAACATAATACTTTACATGTGTAATTATTCCTGGAATAAACGGGGCAGATAAACTCTGGTTTAAAAAATAGCAGAACATTATTTATCTGTCTGACTGCTGATAGATACATGAATAATCTACCCTCTCATCTATACTGTTAATATGTTCACGTCTTAATATTTTAAAGATTGTGTTTGTAATTTAAAAAAAGGAACATTTCAAATGGACTGGTAGCACAAAATGACAAAGTTTAAGAATTTTTAAATCATTAGTTAAGTTAGTTAAGTCCCAGGCCGACAAAAAGACACAATCATTTAGATAATTAAATTCTAAATGACTACGTTATGCTGTAAGTGCAATAAAAAAAGTCCCAGTAAGACTTTGATGTCCTTAACCCCAAGTTTATTGTGAGTGTGAACAGTTTTGCATTGGAGGTCCCAGTTAGACCAGTTTTAGTTACATACAATGACCAGTAGAGGGCAATCTGCCTTTACTAAACCAACACAAGATCTGTAGAGGGGAGGAAGACATGTTTTTAAATCAATTAACCTCTTTGCTACTCATGTGAAATGTAAAATTTAAGTTAATTAGTTAGTTAATTTCATCTTTTAAAGGTGTCCTTTTTGAACAACCAGTAGATTGTGTGTGAATATATACAGTATATATATATATACTGTATATATATATATATTATCGTATTATATTGCAGAAGTGATAGTCGATTGAATTGATTTTAAGAAGGGACTATTAAGAAGAGTGTCACCTCTCAAATAAAATTAGATAAATAAAATGCCCATATCCTTTAATTAATTGACAAAAATTACTAACACTACAAACTACAACTCTACCTCTACTTAAAAACATGCAACTTGTGAATTATGACAATTTTTCTGTGATGATTCATGGTGGAGCTTTGATATATCTTTTTCAATTGTGTGTTCAATCAATACTTCCAATCCTCTTTCCTTCAACATTTCATTAATATCTCACTTTGAGGTTTTATTACAAAATGTGGATCATGTTTTTAAGATCAGTTTGGACCATAATCCTTGACATAGTTATTGGTTGTTTTTTTTAATTCCTAAATAAAAAAAATAGACCCAAACAGACAGGTTTCTGTGGTCAGTCCCAGATCATCATTTCTACACAGAGAGTTTGTTGTGGAGTGGTGCTACATTTCTCACGAAGCTGATAAGAGGTCTTCACTTGTGTCCATGTTAAGGTTTCACCTTAAAGTGGGTCTGTTTTATACCTGCTCCACATCAGTAATAGAATCATATAAATGTCTGTAAGCTTATTTAGGTTTCTAGTCTAACACTGTCAGTGGTCATGATGGGATATGTTTTTACTATAGAACAAATCTTAAGAGTCTACATCCATGCTGGGCAGGCACAGTGGTGTTTGAGTTAATTGCTAACAACAATTTTGATCTGATGACCACTAAATCACAAGTTATCAGGATTCATCATCTGGGGATCATGAATGTCTGTAGGCTACAACATTTTTGCGCCAATCTATTCAGTAGATGTTGAGATATTTAACTGGATAAGTGAAAACCTTCCCTGCCGGTGGCGCTAGACAAAAAATCAGGGGATTACCAAAGTATTTTATTTCTTTTAAAGGGAACACGTACAATTTAAAACATAAATCTCACCATCTGATGCATCGTACCAGATTATAGCTTCAAGCTAATTCGCATCTGTAAGTAGTGGAGGACTCAGTGGTTCCCAACCTGTTTCCTTCAGGAAATAGGTTGAGTAAACTGATGACTCCTTGACTAAGTGACATTTTATGGATATTTCGTATTATATTCAATGCATAACAATAACAGAAAAGAACAACTGTACAATTAACAAAAAATAGTGAACGCAATAACTGCAGGAAGTTTGTGTAAAACGAGCGATTTGGATGAATTTTGAGCAGATTATTTCTTGTGAATATTGCATTGGAGATGAGTTTTACTGTTATTTTCAGGAACTTTTAATACAAATATCTGTATTATGTTTTAGTTTTTTAAAAATCATACATACTTAATCTGCTTCTTAAGTGGGAGTCAGGACCCCCAGGTTGGGAACCAGCGCTCTGGCTACTGGGAATGAGTGCACAACATTACAACATTTCATGGCAATCCATCCAATAATTGTTCTGATATTTTAGTCTGGCCAGACCAACAGACATGTTCATCATAAAATCAGTTTTTACCACAGAAAAAGAGTGAAATCAACAAAGCAATTGAGTTATTTAATCTGGCGTTATGACTTCTGTTGCCATAATGATACAGTATATAATACGCATAATATACTGCATTCCATGTGCTGAACAGTACACGCTAATAGTATCGTAGCATGTAGTAATTTCATACATCGCGTGAGTCTCCAACCCACCTGACTACATGTCTTTAGACTGCAGGAGAAAACATAAAAAAAACAAACAGACATCATACAAACTCCACATGAGTTTGAGTATTCATTTTTGCCACTGTGATGCACTGTTCAGAAACTTTTCAATGCTCAATGTCAATTTTACTGCAGGGGATTCAACGAAAACGTCAAAACATTGAAACCTGCAAACATCCTTTTTTGTGTCAAAGGTCCGAGAAGCCGAGCTGCGTTTTTATTGGAGATGTTTTAGCACAAATGAGTAGTTCTGTAGGTCTGTAATTTGTTGGGGTCCTGGGTTCAAAGACAACATACACTTCACCATATAGAGGACACACATGGTAGACTTACATTAAATCTGAGCTGTATATATTTAGAACTACAAATCTAGACCCACCGTCCCTTTAAATCACTCTCATGCTTCTGTTTCTAATCAGTATAACATTTGCAGATGTGTCTGCTTTGGGACATTTAAGTGCTAGATGTGAGGGGTTATGTGGGGTCCTGTGATAAAGCAGGGTCCCTAAAGTAGAGTATAAATAAACAAATAAACTACTTTTATTTCACACTGCTTTGGTTTTGAGACATAAGTTGTGACACAGTGGAACAAGCTGGAGTACAATTTAACTGTGAAGAGAGCTGATGATTTGTCATGTTGTTTATGTGACTGCTGTTGTACTTTATGTTTATATATTTCAGCAGCAGCACTTTTTCCTATGCATGATCTTCATCAAGGCTTTATAGTTCGTATTCTCAGGTTATGTGATGATAAATGTAGTTAATGTCATCTCCTGTCATGTCATGTTGTGTTATGTCATGTTGATGTCATGCCATATTATGTCATGTTACGAAATGGTATGTTGATGTCACTTCGCAACATGTCACGGCATAGCATGGAAAGTTTATATCATGTTATGTTATGTTATGTTATGTTATGTTATGTTATGGTAAATACACTCACCGGCCACTTTATTAGGTACACCTTGCTAGTACCGGGTGGTCTTCTGCTGCTGTAGCCCATCTGCTTCAAGGTTGGACGTGTTGTGCGTTCAGAGATGGTATTCTGCATACCTTGGTTGTAACGAGTGGTTATTTGAGCTACTGTTGCCTTTCTATCATCTTGAACCACTCTGCCCATTCTCCTCTGACCTCTGACATCAACAAGGCATTTCCGTCCACACAACTGCCGCTCACTGGATATGTTCTCTTTTTCTAACCATTCTCTGTAAACCCTAGAGATGGTTGTGTGTGAAAATCCCAGTAGATCAGCAGTTTTTGAAATACTCAGACCAGCCCGTCTGGCACCAACAACCACGCCACGTTAAAAGTCACTTAAATCCCCTTTCTTCCCCATTCTGATGCTCAGTTTGAACTTCAGCAAGTCGTCTTCACCACCTCTAGATGCCTAAATGCATTGAGTTACTGCCATGTGATTGGCTGATTAGCTATTTGTGTTAAAAAGCAATTGAACAGGTGTGCCTAATAAAGTGGCCGGTGAGTGTATATGCCATGTCATGGTATGGTATGGTATGGTAAATGTATGTCATGCTATGTTATGTCATGTCATGGTATGGTTCGGAATGGTATACTAATGTCATGCCCTGGCATGTCATGGTACGTATGGTATGGTATGGTATGGTATGGTTAGTTTATGTCATGTCATTATAAACTAGAGTCACTTCACGTCATGCCATGTTATGGTAAATGTATGTCATGCTATGTTATGTCATGTCATGGTATGGTTCGGAATGGCATGTTATGGTATGGAATGGTATACTAATGTCATGTCATGTCATAGCATGCCCTGGCATGTCATGGTATGGTTCGGAATTGTATGGTATGGTAAGTTTATGTCATGTCATGTAATGGCATGTTATGGTTAATGTATGCCATGTCGTGATATGGTATGGAATGGTAAGTTTATGTCATGTCATAGTATACTAATGTCATGTGATGTCATGGCATGGTATGGCTCAGAATGGCATAGTATGGTTAACTTATGCCATGTCATGGTATGGTATAGTATGGTAAATTGATGGCATGTCATGTTATGATAAATTTATGCCATGTCATGTCATGGCATGGTATGGTATGGTAAGTTTACTGTATGTCATGTCATAGTATTATAATGTCATGCAATGTTATGTCATGGCATGGCCTGGCATGTTATGGTATGATATGATTCGGAATCGCATTGTAAATTTATGCCATGTCTTGATATGACAGGAATGGTAAGTTTATGTCACGTCATGGTATGATATGATATAGTATGTTATGGTAAGCTTATGTTATGACATGTATATTATGGTATATGTTTAAATTATGTCATGTTTCAAAAAGCTGTTATCATGGCAAACGTTATGTTGTACCTTAAAATATGACATTGTGTTACAGTAAGATTGTGTCGTGTCATAGTATAGACGGTACTGTATGTTTGGGTCATGTCATAGTATAGACGGTACTGTATGTTTGGGTCATGCTATGGTATGATATGTTTGCTAGGTCATGCTATGTCATCTCATGTTACGTGTTACTAAAGCATATACCCTTAGCCTTGGATAACCTTTCTTTCCCCAGAATAAAGACAACAGAGTTACAAAATGTAATTTCAGCCTCATTCCAGTAATTATAAAATACATAATGTAAGTCTCAAGTCTGGCAGATTCATGTATCCTCAGTTAACCAACTGCATGTCGCAGTCAGGATGTCTTTACATTTACAGCAGTCATTACGCGAGCCACGGACACAGTGGTTCTAGTTTTGATCAGCGGTGTGGAGTTTAATTACAGAGAGCTGCAGAGACACACACACACAGACACCCTCCAATGTTTATTTATAACACTTGCATGTGTTGTAAAATTAGAGCGATTTAACAACTCTGGGCTTCGGTAGCATTTTAACCACACGGGGCTTTGGAAGTCAAAAGTTGTTTATTTTTTTCAGTTTGCTGCTTATTTTCACTTCTAACTAATTTGATATGTTTTAAATATACAGACAGAGTGGTGATTATGTTGGATCAAGGATTTTACGACAGTCAAAAAATAAAAGATAAAGGAAACAGTGTTGTTAGGCCCTACATGCATAATTGCGTGCAAAACAGCTGTGCTTTTGTACTTTAAAGGAAAAGTTCAACATTGTAGAAAATACGCTTATTCATGATCTGGCTGAGCGTTAGATGAGAAGATTGACCTTATATATGAACCTGGAGAGTGGTATCAATCTTCTCATCTAACTCTTGGCAAAGCAAATAAGCAAACTATTCCTTTAAAACATGACATTAAACACTGATTGTATCACAAACAAAAATATACAAACTCAGTATAACAAAAATACATATTTTAAAGTGCTTTGGCTTTTTTTGCTTGCTTTCTTTTTACCTGAAACTTGGTTTGCATCGTCCTGTTCGTTTTCACATTCCAGTTCGTCTTCGTTTTGTTCATGAAGGCTTGATATTGTTTTGCAGGTTCTTTCAACTTTATGCTGTTTCTCTCTTGTCCGATCGGCTGCAGTGCAGCTTTCCTCAGGGGAACCTTCCTTGTGTGGTTTTTGCCGTCTTTCAGGCTGTTGTTTTTCTTCAGAGCGTTACTTTTTAAACCAGCTTTGACAGTTTGTTTGGTGTTTGGTTTCCCTTTGTTTCTGACCGGCTTCATCACAGTGGTCTTTTTGGATTGTTCTTTAGGTTTCTGTCTCAAAGTGTTCTTCTTAATCGTTTGTACTTTAGACGACTGCTTGTTCAGCACTTTGTTTTTCTTCCTAGGTTTCAACTTATTTGTCTTCATTGCTTTCTTATCAAGTGATTTCCATTTCGGCTTCACAGCGGTTCTTGTCGTCGTGGTCGTCGTCGTCACGCTGGCTGCAGTCGTTGTCGTGGTGACGTGGCTTCCCGTCACCGCTGGTTTGGTGGTGAGTTTGAATTTTCTTGGTGGAGGTCTCGTAGGCTTTTCATTGGTGTCCAGCACAGTCACTGAAATGGCACAGATGTCAGTAAGTACCCATTTCCACAGTTTTACTCGACTCAGCAGCCACATATGTCGCATTTTATAAGCCTGGATTCGATATTTGGCTCCAAAAACAAGCCTGAATGTTTGAAATGCTTTCCTCTTTTTGTCTGTTTCTATTTTAAGTATGTTTGATGTAAAATGGGAGACTGCCTTTTTCTAGTTTTATATAACCTCAATGCAATTATACAATTTGGGAGCATATATACTGCACAAGTGAAATGGAGAGAGGCAGGTTCTTGAACACTAAACCGTGAATGTAGGCAATTTGTTGGCTTGCCAGAACAGAAGTTGCCTTGATCATATGTTGTGTGTAAGTTGTTTATATTTAGTGCACCTTGATTGAACCAAAACTATTTTCTACTCTAAAACAAAATAAAAAAAAAACACTGACATATTTCAGTTTAAGGTACAATTTCAGTGGCTGGCTCCACTTTGTCAGACAATTTCCCTTTGAAATGGCTTCTGGTATGTGCACACCACCATCGAAATGACACATTAAGTTATAAGAAGAAGAAGTGATAAAAATGTGAAGGTAAACTGAGGTGACTTACGTTCCCTCGGCACAAAAGGAACCTTTTTCCCCCTCACTTTGACAGGCAGCGGCTTCTGCTTACATTTCCCTGGAGGAGCTCTCCTGCAATAATGTTAATAAATGTCTCTTTATTAGTTTTAGGACAAAACATAATACATGTTTTCAAAAGAAAAAGGCATGTAAAAACGCTGACTTTTCCTTACAACAACTTAATGTTCATGAGAGTTTTTGTCTCGTGCATTTTTCCAACAACATTACACAGACACAGGCATTTTAGCCTTTTCGCGTGTCATTTGTACACCACGCAAACTTCCGCAGTTTAGGTTTAGACAAGAAAACCACTTAGGTAGGGTAAAGGAAAACGTCATAGTTGGGCTTAAAATAAGTACGTAAACCAAGTAAAATATGTACGGAAACAACGTAACATAACTACGGAAAATACATCACAAACATCACTAAAAGACAATCAGTAACATAACTTACAAGATAAAACACGGGTCTCAAACACGGGTCTCCTGGTTAAAAGTCCTGTGTTTGTTGGACCCATCCACCATAAGTGGTCTTTTCTCGCAAGGCGTACTTGTTGAACATTAAACACCTTGCGCATTATCGTGCCATTATTATATGCCTTTTGTGCGAACGGGGTGCATTTTTCACATGCCTTGAAAATCCATGAAGGTATCATTGTGATGGTCGCACGAAAAGGCGTATGAATGACACGATAATTCCCAAGGCATTTAGCGTGCAATAAGAACGCCGGCCTTGCTTTTGGTGTGTCATTTGTGCGCCATGTAGTCTCTATTGACTGCAATGTATCTGCGTAAATATACTAAGCTAAGAGCTATGATGTAAAGTGAAAAAGACCAGTTATGGTGGGCGGGACGGGAAGTGGATGGGTCCAACAAACACAGGACGTTCAACCAGGAGACCGTTGTTTGTGATGTTTGTGACGTGTTTTCTGTAGTTATGTCACGTTGTTTCTGTACATATTTTACTTAGTTTACGTACTTTTTTTAAGCCCAAACATGACGTTTATTCTAAAACCTTACGAAGATGTTTTATTGTCTAAACCAAACTGCAGACGTTACCATAGTTTTGTTGCGTGGCGTACAATTGAAATGCGAAAAAGCCTAAATGTCCTTGACGAATGTCCTTGTAATTTGCTATTTATACCCCTTCCCGTGAGATCAGGTTGTGTGAGAACAATAAAAAAAAAAAAAAAATTTTAAATGCATCGTTGGCCTGGAAGTTATTATTTATTTCAAATAAAATCTAGCATTAAAATAATCATAACACCTGCCAAAAACTTCCAAAATTATTATTTTTTATCCAGATTTCATGACTTCAGAAAATCATGGGCTTTATGTGACTGATATGAGTGCAAAACATGCCAACTTAGAGTTCTTGAATTTCACCAACGACGACTTTAAAAGTCTCCGGAAATACCTAATGTACCTGGAAATACCTTAAATACCCTGTATGTATAATAGTTGATGTGAATGTCATTTTCCCAGCTGGCATCTAATATCTAATAACATGTACATGATGATCAAATATAAGCTGTGTCTGATACTACACCTGGACGGGTCCATGAATTTGAAAACTGTTCCATGAGGAGACATGGCGCTGGGGTACGAAGTGGCCAAAAAATATAGTTCCCCTAAAAAGAATGAAAAACAAAAGGCAGCTCATGAGTGTTGATGTTAAATTGGTTGAACAACAAAACGCTGTGAGAATGAATATTAACCTGCTTCATCTTCAGCAAACGAGATGATGTACTTGTGGTGATGATTGATGAGTCCAGGAAACGAGCACGTCTTTGTTTCACCCATGCACAAACTCCTCTCCTTCCAGATTCCCGTCGTCTTCTCTTCCTCTAACGCCATGATCCGACTGCAACGTTGAACAGGAATCACTTGTCATGTTATAACCAACAAACATGGGTTTATCACATTTAAGGCAGGAATTACTAATTCATCTCTCAATTTTATTCTAGTGAAAATTGTGTAAACTGGTCACTTAAAAGCCTTATGGGAAACTAGAAATCACCACAAAAAACAAAAGACGTTTACTAGTTAGTAGAAGGAATAGTTTAATATAATTTGGATACTTCTTGAGAAATACGCCTATTCACTTTCTTGCCGAGATTTAGATGAGAATCTTGATACCACTTTCATTACTTTATGCTTATAGTTAGCCAGCCAAAGACTGGAAAAAGCTATATGTTATTTGTTTTTTATTTGTTTTGTATACGGACAAAAAACAAAGTGTAAAAACAACAGGTTGAGGTTTTAGGGGGGGTTCAGTGCAACTAGTACTATTTCTTTGCCAACAGACAGTCTGGCGCATAACCCCCCTTGTATAATGATGCATTTTTTCCACGTTTTTCTACGGATTAAGTCTTGGCTTAATAGAACCAGGCTAGCTTTTTCCCTGTGTTTCCAATCTTAATGCTAAGCTAAGCTATTAGCAGGTGGCTCCAACTTCATATTTAGTGTACAACCAGTGGGCTACTTCTGGGTCTGAAAAGTGAAGCCAATGCTGAAGTGCCTTAAACTTGCATTCTTTCTAACAGCGACTCCTCTGGTTGCAAAAAGAAGTCTGATTGTATAGAAGTCTATGAGAAAATGAGCCTACTTCTCACTTGATTTATTACCTCAGTAAACATTGTAAACATGAGTTTATGGTCTTAATCGCTAGTTTCAAGTCTTCTTCAATACAGCATGATGTTCATTTAGTAAAGTATGGTCCCATTTAGAGTCAAATAGACCATAAAGCAGGGGATGCTTTAGGGCGTGGCTACCTTGTGATTGACAGGTCGATACCACGGCGTTGTCCGGTCTGGGAGTTATCCGTGTTTACGTCTTACAACTTTAACCCTTTCACAGTGTGTTTTCAGTTCAGGAAAGTTAATTATAACATTTTTGGTTGCCGAAAAATGTCTTATTCAGCATTCGGTTGTACTTAGCTCCACCCTCTCGTGTCACTTCTGGTTGCAAAAAAACAAGATGGCGACGGCCAAAATGCCAAACTCAAGGCTACAAAACGGCAGTCCACAAACCAATGGGTGACGTCACGGTGACTAAAGTACGTCCACTTCTTATTAACAGTCTATGATACAGACACGACAGTGGTATCGATCTTCTCATCTAACTTTCAGCACAAAAGCAAATAAGACAATTTCCCAGAATCTCGGTCTGTTCCTTTAAATGAAGTATAGCTGGTTAATGTCGCCCTGATACATGAACATGATCCTGATTATTAGTATGAACTTTAAACGTTTTGTCATTTTGTGTGCATGAAAGTATGAAATAAAGTTAAGTTAGACTAACATGTTTATGTTTTGTGGTTAAATAACAATACATCAATACAGATGCTAGAATCCAAGTAAAATTTAAGTAAATGAAATTGTAATTTAAGTGAGTCTGTGACCTGAATTCATTCAAAAATGCATGTTTTTTTTTCTTCAATAAACTAAAAAAAGCACAACAGCTGAGCAAACATGCTGCTCCTTCACTCCTGAAAGTTTCCACAACAGTTGGAGTAAACTATTTGGCTGAGATCAACACAATCTTACCCACTCATAAAGTCTCCAAAAATGTACAAGCCGTTCAGATTGGGTGATTCACATCCTCTGTACACATATCCACCTGTCACAGACTTCCCAACATGATGGCTGTATGCAAATATAGGGAGGATGTCATCTGTCGTGGCAAAGAAAGATGCACTGAATTTAACTCAAATCTGAAGCATCAAAATTAGATTGAAAGCGGCACATTATGGCGGAAAAACAGGTGGTGCAATGATGGAAATAGCTCTTGATTTTTATCACATGAAGAGAAAATACTCACCCAAGGAGGAGTTGTGGCACAGTTTGATGTCATAGCACTCAAAGCCCTCTTTGGCTCTCCATCCATAGTTTCCTCCCTTCACAATAATGTCAATTTCCTCGTAGCGGTTTTGACCCACGTCTCCACAGAATATCCTGCCCCTGCCGTAGCGACTGGCCGGGTCTCCGCGGTCCACAGAGCATCGCCACATGTTTCTGACCCCATATGCATATACCTCTGGCCGGGCCTCCGGGTCACGGAGGAACGGGTTATCAGAGGGGATCCTGTACTGCTTCCCGGCGGGGTCACCTCCATCTACATCAATGCGGAGTACTTTTCCCAACAGAGCACTCCTGGGGAGGAAAAAATAGGAAAGCCTTTATAGCACAGTGGTTCCCAACCAGGGATACTTATAGCTCAACTAATATAAAAATGTATGATTTGATGATGAAGCACCTTACTTGTTTTGTGCGTTGCCGTACTTCCCAAATGGATCTCCAGCTTTCCCGCCGTCTCCAGTGAAGATGTACAAATATCCGTCGAGACCAAACAGCAGCTGGCCTCCGTTGTGGTTCGCGGCCGGCTCCTCGATCTCCAGAATGGCCCTGAATGTAAAAAAGGATGCAGGATGCAGGATGCAAGGATGATGCTGTTAAGTACAATCAAGCATTCACACATCAAAGAGTCAGTTCACCCAAATTACAGAAAAACTTGTTTTTGGTGGAGGGTTTGCTTTTTGTTCTCTTCAAAGCCACCAGGCTCCGTTGACAAAAACAGTATAGATAAGTTTCAGTTCAGTTCCCCATCAAAAAATATTCTAAATATAACGTACACTTAAACTGATTTTTTTAGGTGTCTAAAATATGTTTTTCTGCTGTCCCCGTCCACAGCACTTTACTGCTTTGCTCCTGTGTCGGTACTCCTGTCTGTTTCTCCACTGACTATGGATAAGTATCTCATACAACCCCACTTCAAAACACCCGAACTATCCCTTTAACAGAGACAAAGAACACTTAAATAGCGCACAGGGCCCCAGAAAACTTGGACCGATCCTCTAGTGATTAACGGCATTCAGCTCAGAACATGTTTATGCAAGGTTTAGTGCAGCCCAGGGGGGTTGCATGACAATATAGTCATGCATTGTCTTTAAAGGGTAATTGCAGATTTATACATCTGGAGCCAAACTTTGATGCAATAAAAAGAGCAACGTTCCCTCTGCGTACCTCTCAGAGTACGGATCAGCCGTGTTCATATCGTAGGCCGACACCTTCATCTCACTGACTCTGACCTTCTCCAGCTTACTGTTGAACTGGATAGAGTAGTAGATGAAGAAGCGTCCGTTGTCCCGGTACTTGGGGTGGAAGGCCATGCCCAGGAAGCCCCTCTCGTCCCCCAGCCAGGGCGTGGTCATCACCTCCCCGGTCATGTCGAGGAAGGGCTGCTCCAGCCGGCTGCCGTCACGCAGGTAAACCCACACGAAGCCCACCTGCTCGGCGATGAACATGCGATGTGTACCGTCGCCGCTGTGGAGCATCAACACGGGGTTCCTGAGGTTGTTGGCCACCTCTGTCAGGCACACCTGGAGACACCCTCTGGGGTCCTCCGCCACCTGTCCCAGGTTGCTGTTGAGGTCAGGGCTCTTCAAAACGTTGGGGTAGCAGTAGTCCTGGTCGGACAAGTCGACCAGGCTGCAGAACGTGGACGTGTCTCGCTGAGACATGTCCTGCAGCAGCCGGTTCTCGGTTAAATATTTAACCACGTGGCGGCATTTGCCGTGAAACTCGGAGCAGTAGCCAAAGCAAAGGCCAGGTAGCTCTCTGACAGGTGTGTAGGGGTCCTCAGCATCATAGAGGTGGGCGGCATATGGAGAGCACTCCTGGATGGGGCGAACAGAGACACTACTGATTATCACAGGGACATTTCCGGCAGGAGGTGAAAATTAAAGGGACACTTTGGCTGACTAGAGGGACTCAACCGTCCCAACTCTGACATTAGGATCAAAGCTGAAGCACTGAAGCGTCCCTTATAGGACAAAGTGTCCATAATTGCATACTATGCACTAGTCCTACTCCTACATACCCAATACTGTATGTGTACTATCGTTGAACATGCTTTTGTGTGAATAAACTGTAGTAGTTTACGCCATTACTTCCTGAGAGCCTCCTTGCCGGTTGGAGACACGTAACAACCTCATGTGACCAAACAGCCTGTTCTCATTCCCAGGGTGTCAAATACCGACGCTTTGTCACGGCAGTCGGCGTTCGATACCGCCGCACAAGGCACCCTTTAGCGCCAGTATGTGACGCACCAGGTTGTCCATTAACTACAATGAAAACCCATCCGCGGCAACAGGAAACGCACAGAGAAAGTGGTGTGGTGACGTAGTTTAAAGAGTGAAAGAGAAACACAAGGCGGGCAGGAGGGGGTGTGGATGGGTCCAACAAACACAGGGCTTTCATCCAGGAGACTGCTGTTCGTGTCCTGTGCATTAAGTTTCACTTTCACGTTACAATCAGCTGATCATTCGTGTCCCATTTTCACATCGTCAAGTCACATTTTCACTTTACAAATGTAGTTATTTTAAGCCCAACCATGTTGTTTTTTCCTAAACTTAACTACAGTGGTGTTGTTGCCTAATCCTAAAAAAGTGTTTTTGTTTAATTCACATTGTATAACTGACAAAGCGTCAATATGTGACGAGTTGAGATGAGAACGTGTTGGACCAAACGATGATTTGTGAGAATCAAAGTCTGAACTAACGTAAAATATATATTTCGTTTAGTAAAGTGTAATGTTGTACTTATACTGAAGCGTTATTGACGTTGCAGAGCTGTCCGTCAACGTCTGTTATGAACGTTGTCGTTACTACCGCATTGCGCTGTGGGATATTTATACCGCCATAGTGACCAGGGTTTGTATATCATAATATTTTACCGGAAAAAGTATGCAATTCATGTACTATTGGTTCCATACTAAGGTTTCAAACATCCTAAAAAATCTCACATACTGTTTTAGCTACTAAAAAACATGTTAGTATGGAATGGATGCAACCATATTCTGGTTTTCAAAAAAGGGCACTTTAACACTCAGCCCCCCTCCTGTATGCACGCCACTGTTTTAGGAATATGGAAAATATTTAATAGTAAT
This sequence comes from Sebastes fasciatus, assembly GCF_043250625.1. Taxonomy (NCBI): domain Eukaryota; kingdom Metazoa; phylum Chordata; class Actinopteri; order Perciformes; family Sebastidae; genus Sebastes; species Sebastes fasciatus. The sequence continues at coordinate 5,775,806 of NC_133809.1, read as the reverse complement.
ATTCCTGTATTGTGAAGGTGTTGAGGCTCAGACCTTTCACACTTTGAAAGTAGTTGCTAGACGTGTTGGTAAATGGGAATTTAAGCTTATTCCACTTTTAATCATTATAAACACTGTGGATTGGAGCCCTTATAAGAGATAACCTATGGTGCAGTTTTGTGAAATGCTAATCACAGGTTCCTTTCTCATCAAAATATAATCTTCTCTAAAATGATTCTTCCAAACTGTTAATTAAAGTTTGGATTGAATTAGGAGGACTGTTCTTTAGTCAGTAATTTTAAATATGATGCCAAAACTTTGATCTCTTTACAAATGTAGGTCTAAGGCGTAACTTTATTGATGTCTTTAATTAGATGAAACTGAAGGTAATTCAGAGGTTGATAGAGTTGTAAACTATTCATCATCGCAGTGAGCAATGTTTTATTCTGTTAAATAACTTTGTGCCTATAAAATCGTAAACCCTTTCATCACAGTATAGCATCCTCTAAAGAACAGAGAACATGTATTTACCTGGCACATGACTTCCTTCAGCATGTCTGCACAGAGCTCCTGACCTGCTGTCTCCAGCTGGTCGATAATGTCCCAGTATCTCTCCGCCACCGAGTTGTCCGTCTTCTGGTCGCAGCAGCCGAACTGCTCGTACTGAGAGCAGAACTCCAGATGCCACGAAGGTTTGAAAGGAGGTTCGAAGTCCAGACACTGAGGATGAGCTGCTGCTGGCTGGACCGGAACCAGCAACATCACTGACAGAATCAGGAGAAACTCTGAGAGGCTCGGGGGCTTTTTGGATGAACTCGGAGTCGGACGTGCAACCGTGCGTAAAAGCGCGCACCGGACTCCGAGCGCAGCATCCCGCATACTTCTCATTTTTGCAGTCTGCAACCCGAAAGAGTGCAACTGTTTGCAACTGCTCTCCTTTATGTATGAGGAGTCAGGGTGCAAGTGTGCGCGCGTGCACGTTGGTACATGTGTGACGCGTGCGTAAAGGTATGTAACCCAGTAGCCAGTCTCTGCCTCATTCACCCTCCAAGTCTCAACAACTGCTACATCCATATACAACGCATCTTGTCGCCAGTTCTCCATAATTAGTAACGTTTAAACACATTGGTAATGGTTCTTAATTAGGATTTTATTTTAATTCTTCACTTCGTATATATAGAGTGTTTTTTGACACCGAAGCGAAGTTGGCGGAGGAATACACACAATTAACTCCAAAGAGCGCACAGCCACACACACACACACACACACACACACACACACGCACGCACGCACGCACGCACGCTCGCACGCACGCACGCACACACACACACACACACACTCACTCACACACACACACACACTCACTCACACACACACACACACACACACACACACACACACACACACACACACACACACACACACTCACTCACACACACTCACTCACACACACACACACACACACACTCACACACACACACACATCCTCACTCACACACACACACACACACACACACACTCACACACGCTCACTCACTCACTCACACACACACATCCTCACTCATACACACACACACACAACAGGGCACAGTGTCGAGGCATGCAAACATCAACACAAACTGTAATTTTGTCTCCCATTCAGTAGTTGTGCCTCCAGGCAGCGTCCTATTTGTGCAACTACTTGGCAGCAGCTGTTCATCACTGATATACTGTAAACATGGCATGCCAACTCAATACAGTTAAAAATGTCTGTCATCATTTTCCACTGGTGCCAGGGTAGGAAACAAAATGAGAATGAGAGAAAGATCTTCATCTTATCGATGTCCTCAGGTGGGACAGGTCTACCCCTTTAAATCACTTTAAAAACTCACTTTTTCTGTGATTTTAATTATGTTTTATGACATTTTAGTTGTTTTATTCTCTCGGTTTTTATGTGTTTAGTTTTTTGCTTTTAGTAAATGTCGTTATCGTTGTGTTTTAAATGTGTTCTATTTTTTTGAAAGGTGCTATATAAATAAAGATTATTATTATTATTATTATTATTATTATTATTATTACATGTAACCATGCATGTATCTTGCTGCCCATCTTGAACTCCCTGGCAGAAGAGATATTGTATCTCGGTGGGACCTTTCTGGTTAAATAAAGGATAAATAAATAAAAGTTATGATTTTTACAAGATATCGAATATTATGTATGTAAATAAGAACTGTGTAATCTAGGAATTATTAAGGTTGCATTAAAGCAGCAGTAGGTAGAAATGGAGCAAATATGATTCATAAAACAGTCACTATATCCTGACAGTAGTGGATGAGACAGGTAATAGGGAAAAAATATGCAACATGTTCTCACCTTTACCACCTTGTTGACAAGACGATTTATTCTTTTTAAATGGAAACATGTTCTACCTCTGACTCACAATAGGTGGGTGAAAGATATGTTACTGTCCATTGGTTTGGAGAAACTTAGAAACCTCTCCTAAACCATATTGAATCTCTGACCTTCTTGCCTAGTTGTGACGACTGAGCCTCCTTATTTGTTTTGTTGGATTGACGTTGTTGTTTTTTAATTTCTAATTGTTTACCTACTTTATTTTATTTATTTTATTTATTTTATTTATTTTATTTTATTTATTTTATTTATTTTATTTATTTTATTTATTTTATTTATTTTATTTATTTTATTTATTTTATTTATTTTATTTTTTATTTTTTTATTTATTTATTCATTTATTATTTTTATTTTTTTTATTTTGTGTGTTTATTGTATGCATTTTATTATTTCATGTGCGTAGTGTGTTTTTAATGTTGGTGTCATTGCTGCTTTAAGTCTTGTTGTAAGTGTTTCCATTAGTGTGATATTGGTTATTTCCTTTATTGTTGGGGGTGGGAGGGTAAATGGATGTTTTTATTTTTATTTTTATTTTTATTTTTTCTTATTTTCTTAGTGTGATATTGATTATTTCTTTATTGTTGGGTGTGGGAGGGAAATGGATGTAAAATAGACTACTATATAGACTAATAGACTACTTATTGCAATGTTCATCCAATTAAAAAAAAGAAAGAAGTAGAAGCAGTATTTATCCAGTAGATGGCAGCAAACAACCTATGAATGCACCTGATAGTGGACAAGGAAGCGGAAATGCGTCATTTCTCTTTATTTTGCATTTGTTTTGGTGAGAAGAAAACTGTCAAGTCTGTTAGAATAAAAACATCCAACTTCCGACTGGGCGCTTCAGCATAAAAAAGGAAAATTAATTTATTGACACGCAATTTAATTCACAAAAACAACAACACGTGAATAAAAAGAAGCTTTACAATGAACAATAAATAATTATAATGTGTTTTTGTTTTATTTAAAGGTCCCATATTATAAATAGTGAGATTTTCTTGTCTTTTATATTATAAAGCAGGTTTAAGTGATATATAAATACTGTTAAACTATCAAAACGCTCAATATATGGAGAAATACACTCATAATCAGAAATTGTGCATTTGAAACAAGCTGCTAGGATTTCTGTCCATTTGTGATGTCACAAATATTCAATATTTAGACCATTACACGGTTTTAAACATAAACATTCTAAATGTGTCCCAGTTTATTTCCTGTTGCAGTTTATGTGGATAACATCAGCTGACAGGAAGTAAACATGCAATCCATTGCAATTCCGTTGAAATACACTAAAACGGAGCGTTTCAGACAGTATGAGGAAAATAATGTGTTTTTTTTAACATTACAGCATGTAAACATGTTCTAGTAGAAAAACAAAATACAAGTATGAACCTGAAAATGAGCACGAAATGGGACCTTTAAGGGTTCCCTCAATTCTTTTGAAAAGACTTGGAAACCTCTCCTAAACCATATTGAATCTCTGACCTCCTGGCCTGGTCGTCACGACTGAGCCTCCTTATTTGTTTTGTTGGATTGACGTTGTTGTTTTTTAATTTCCAATTGTTTACCTACTTTAATTATTTTATTTCATTTCATTTCATTTCATTTCTTTATTTACTTATTAAATGTACTTATTTATTTTATTTTATTTATTTATTTATTTACTTACTTATTAAATGTACTTATTTATTTTTATTTTTATTTTATTTTATTTTATTTATTTATTTACTTACTTATTAAATGTACTTATTTAATTTTATTTAATTTTATTTATTTTTATTTAATTAATTAATTAATTAACTTATTAAATGTACTTATTTATTATTAATTTTGTGTGTATTTGTGTGAATATTGTATGTGTTTCACCAAAACGGCAACACGTGAATACAAAAACAATTTAAAATGAACAATAAATAACTCTAACATGATTTTGTTTTATTTAACAAACAAGTACATGTAAAAGAAGAAAAACTCATGTAAAGTTTTATTTTGAAGGGCTAAAAGTCTGTAGTCTTCCGGTCTATTTTAAGCTAGCTGTGTTTGTGTTGACGCTCGAGAGAAGTCTCACTAAAGATATCATTTGCAGGTAAAGATCCGCCGCCATGGCAACATAAAGACCCGGGAGAAGCCGCGGTTAGATGCTCGGTAGGTGACCGGAGACAGTGAACCTCAGACGGGCTGTGAGAAGCTACAATGAGCGACAGCGAGGACGCCGACGAGTCTCCGCAGGACCAGGACCAGGAGCAGGAGCAGGACAGGCCCAACAACAGCGGCTCCGACAAAGAGGACGAGCCGGACATCGACGACTCCGACGGGGATGATGACATCGCTCCGAGGGTCTCTCCGTCACCGCCGGGGAGCGGTGGAACCAGGCCGGAGCGTAGAGCGAGGTCTCCGGCGGGGGAGCAGCGAGAGGAGCCGCCGCGCTGTGATCCGACCACCGAGCAGCAGGAGCAGCAGGCGGGCACCGGAGAGGGCATCATCCGCCGGGGGAACAGCCTGTTTTCCTGGCTGCAGAGCAGGACTATAAGACGGGGGGTGTTTGTGGACCCAGCCAGGGAGAACTTCAGGACAATGACCAGTTTATACTGCTCCATGAATCCGGCTGCGGAGTCTGTGAACCTCAGCACGCAGACACACGGAGCCGTGTTCAACCTGGAGTACTCTCCGGACGGGTAAGACAAGCTCTTAGGCCTTTCACCTCGAGGTCATGTTCACGTGGGTTCATGGGAAATATTTTGAAATGTGATACAGTGCATTGGATAAAAGGGTAAATTGCATCATCAATTCATCCTCATATGCTTCCATCTCTCTCTGGACACCTCACCATGCAAGGACCACTTCATATAAAACATGTAGGAACGCCCAATTGATCTATATTTATATGTTGAAACATATTACAGACTTAGTTGACAACCAAAACACAACAATTTTAATTCCATGCATGTCTCGAAAGTCTTGCAAAAGCCACTCACACCGAAATTTGTACCTGCCACTGCCAACATTTACCCTGTCTTTGGCAGGTGGCAGGTGCTAATTTCATTCCCTGTTCACAGGGTTCCTGGAAAATCTTTAAAATGTGATAAAGTGCATTAGATAAAGGGTAAAATTGCCTGGAAAGTGCTTGAATTGCATCATCAATATATGCTTCCATCTCTCTGAACACCTCATCATCCAAGGACCACTTCATATAATGCATGCAGGAAAGCCCACTGATTTATATTTATTAGTTTGAACATATTACAGATTTAGTTGACAACCAAAACATAACAATTTGAATTCCATGCATGTCTCGAAAGTCTTGCAAAAGCCACTCACACAGTAAGCACAACAAGGGTAAAATTGCCTGGAAAGTGCTTGAATTGCATCAATTCATCCTCATATGCTTCTTCCATCTCTCTGAATACCACACCATCCAAGGACCACTTCACATAATGCATGTAGGAAAGCCCACTGATTTATATTTATGTTGAAACACATTACAGATTTAGTTATAAACTGACATTTCATGCATGTCTCGAAAGTCTTGCAAAAGCCCCTCACAGTAAGCACAACTAATGATGATTTTAGGCCTTTCACCCAGAGGTCATGTTCACAGGGTTCCTGCAAAATATTTTGAAATGTGATATAGTGCATTGGATAAAGGGTCTGGAAATTGCTTGCATTGCATCATCAATTCATCCTCATATGCCCCTATTTCTCTGGACACCATCCAAGGTGTACTTCATATAAATGCATGTAGGAAAGCCTACTTAATTTATATTTATGTTGAAACACATTACAGATTTAGTTATAAACTGACAACCAAAACATAACAATGTCATGCATGTCTCGAAAGTCTTGCAAAAGCCACTCACAGTAAGCACTGGGTTCACAGGGTTCCTGGGAACTCTTTGAAATGTGATACAGTGCATTGGATAAAAGGGTAAATTGCATCATCAATTCATACTGAAATGCTCCCACCTCTCTGAACACCTCATCATCCAAGGACCACTTCTATAATGCATGCAATTGATTTATATTTATGTTGAAACATATTACAGATTTAGTTGACAACCAAAACATAACAATTTGAATTCCATGCATATCTCGAAAGTCTTGCAAAAGCCACTCACAGTAAGCAAAACAAGGGTAAAATTGCCTGGAAAGTGCTTGAATTGCATCATCAATATATGCTTCCATCTCTCTGAACACCTCACCATCCAACAACCACTTCATATAATGCATGTAGGAAAAGCCCACTTGATTTATGTTGAAACATATTACAGATTTAGTTGACAACCAAAACATAACAATTTGAATTTCATGCATGTCTCGAAAGTCTTGCAAAAGCCCCTCACAGTAAGCACAACCAATTTCACCCAGAGGTCATGTTCACAGGGTTCCTGCAAAATATTTTGAAATGTGATACAGTAAATTGGATAAAGGGTAAAATTGCATCATCAATTCATTCTCGTATGCTTCTTCCATCTCTCTGAACACCTCACCATGCAAGGACCACTTCATATAAATGCATGTAGGAAAGCCCCCTGATTTATATTTATGTTGAAACACATTACAGATTTAGTTATAAACTGACAATCTACCAAAACATTACAATTGCATGCATGTCTCGAAAGTCTTGCAAAAGCCACTCACAGTAAGCACAACTAATGATGATTTTAGGCCTTTCACCTGGAGGTCATGTTCACAGGGTTCCTGGGAAATCTTTGAAATGTGATACAGTGCATTGGAGTGTAAATTGCTTGAATTGCATCATCAATTCATCCTCATATGCTTCCATCTCTCTTAACACCTCACCATCCAAGGACCACTTCATATAATGCATGTAGGAAAGCCCACTGATTTATATTTATGTTGAAACACATTACAGATTTAGTTATAAACTGACAATCTACCAAAACACAACAATTTGAATTTCATGCATGTCTCGAAAGTCTTGCAAAAGCCCCTCACAGTAAGCACAACCACTTTCACCCTGGAGGTTATGTTCACAGGGTTCCTGCAAAATCTTTTTGAAATGCGATACAGTGCATTGGAGGGTAAATTGCTTGAATTGCATCATCAATTCATCCTTAAATGCTCCCATCTCTCTGAACACCATCCAAGGACCACTTTATATAATGCATGCAATTGATTTATATTTATGTTGAAACATATTACAGATTTAGTTGACAACCAAAACATAACAATTTGAATTCCATGCATGTCTCGAAAGTCTTGCAAAAGCCCCTCACAGTAAGCACAACAAGGGTAAAATTGCCTGGAAAGTGCTTGAATTGCATCAATTCATCCTCATATGCTTCTTCCATCTCTCTGAACACCTCATCATCCAAAGACCACTTCATATAATGCATGTAGGAAAGCCCACTTGATTTATATTTATTAGTTTAAACATATTAAAGATGTAGTTATAACAATTTTAATTGCATGCATGTCTCGAAAGTCTTGCAAAAGCCCCTCACAGTAAGCACAACTAATGACTACACGCGGGGTTTAAGCCTCAGTGACCAGACAGCAACTAAATCCTGCAGTGAAACCAGGTCAAGCTGTCCAGTCTGGCTCTACTGTGTTTGTGGACTCATTGTGACAGCAGGACAAAACACACAAATGAAGGTTTTTTGTGGAAAATGCTTCTTTTTTTTAATTTAGCAGGCGATGAAAACATCCAGAATCCTCTACAGTACATCTTGGGAAAACTGATGTCATGTTGTGACACAGTTTTAATAACCGTATTCACACTATTACAACTGTTGATGCACAATGCTTTTGCATCACAGTCAACTGTAAGGAGATTGAGCATTTTTCCTTATTTATATATACATAGATGCTATAATATTTTCCCATTTATACTTCCAAAATATATTTATGTGAGTGTGCAGTTATCTCTTTGAGTATTTCATGTATTATGTATATCATATATCTTGAATCTTAGTTAGAAGTTCTAAGTTAGAATCTAAGTTAGAGGTTGTTCTTGTGGCCACTGTGTTTATGTGTTGAAAAGCATGATAAGAATATTTTTCCAAAAAACAAAGATTCTTCTGTAATGCAGCCAGAGAGATCAACTCTTTCCTCCTCTTGTATGTTTACGAGCGTCTCTGGTTTGTCTTCTGTGCTCAGGTCGGTGCTGACTGTGGCCTGCGAGCAGACTGAGGTCCTGCTGTTTGATCCCATCTCATCCAGACACATCAAGACCCTGACGGAGGCCCACGAGGACTGCGTCAACAACATAAGGTGCATTTCTCTAATCGTAAATCATCCAGGGAGGGTTTATAGAGTCAGCATGCAACATCCTGCATCTCACACCAGGGAAGGGACCGAGAGGGAGTTGAAGCTCAAAGCAGTGAAACATAATAAGATTCAGGATGGCGACATGATCGCTTAAATCGTCTTTATTGGTCAAAGTGTCAGGATATGAAGTGCAGAGGCCGATAAAAACATGCTGCCGTCTTGAATCATGTCTGCGGAGAATACTAAATGAATCCCCTTACTGACTGTCTGTCTGTGCCCTGCAGGTTTTTGGACAATCGTTTGTTTGCCACCTGCTCCGACGACACCACTATTGCATTGTGGGATCTCCGTAAGCTGAACTCAAAGGTTTGCTCGTTGCACGGCCACGCCAGCTGGGTGAAGAACATCGAGTACGACACCAACACTCGTCTCCTCGTCACGTCTGGCTTTGACGGAAACGTCATCACGTGGGACACTAACAGGTTTGTGTGTGTAGATGTTGAAAATTATGAATATTTAAGGTGAATATGTCTTTGTATTCTCTTTTTGAAATGATCAGTGGTCGAACAAATACTATAAAATGTTTACATATGTACTGTATACATTATGTTGCCTTTATGATATCATAAGGAAACATTCATTATTATAGTAATAATAATAATTTTTTGATTAATCAAATAATTGGAGATTCCCAAAAATGTCAATTTCTAGAGACCAAGGTGATGTTTTCATCCAATAAACAGTCCAAAACCCCTAATATATTATATTCATTCAACCCTATTCTCTCCTAAAGAACTACCCAAAGGTGATGAGTTTCTGTAACTCTAGACAAGCAGTTTCACTGTGAATTTTTCCCTCATTTTTCATCACACTGAATTATTTAAGACATCAAAACTGCCTGTTGAGCCGTCTGTAAACGTCCTTCCCCTGCAGGTTTACAGAGGACGGCTGCCCGCACAAAAAGTTCTTCCACACCCGTTACCTGATGAGGATGCGTCTGACGCCCGACTGTTCCAAGATGCTCATCTCCACTTCCTCGGGGTATCTGCTCATCCTCCACGACCTGGACCTCACCCAGTCCCTCGAGGTGGGCAGCTACCGCATGCTGCGAGCACGACGGACGCCCCTCAGCTCAGGTCAGATCACCGTCACCCTGAACACTTTCAAAAACAAAACATTCTGCCCACATTTCATATAATTATTTCACACAGTTTTTAGCTATTAGATTAAAGAAAATGATTTGTGACACTGTTGTGCTTCTGTAGATGGAGGCACGTCAGCGTCCAGGTCAGCTGGAACTCCTCGCCAGGGAAATGACTCCAGCAAGATCCACCCTCCTAGAGAAGGTCAGAGACGATCACGGTGTAAAACTGAATAATAGATGTCATCTGAAGTCCTGCGAAAGTAATAAAGATGAAGACTATAACGTTCAAATGACTTAACTTTGTTCTCGCAGGCCTTTCTCCCAGAAACAGCCTGGAGGTTTTGACTCCAGAGATCCCCGGAGAGAGAGACCGAGGGAACTGCATCACCTCCCTGCAGCTCCATCCGAAAGGCTGGGCCGCGCTCATCCGATGCTCCAGCAACATGGACGACCAGGAGGTGAGAAACACCTGTTATCTTAAATATGTTTGAAAGAGATGATCCTAAATTTAGTTTATTTAATCACCTCGTCTCCATCTTCATGTTTTATAGAGCTAAAAAGCAAAGTGAGACACCTTTTTAGGCATATACATCGATGACGTACTTTATCACCTTTGTTGGTGCACTATAGGAACTGCACCATACTGACTGAACGGTGTATTTTTTATACTTATGTCGAAGCAATACCTGAGTTTTGTTACCGATACCTTAACAATACTTTTAAAATACCTTATATAAACATGTTTTACTACAAAGGTTTTAACAAAAGAAACCAAAGTTCACAAATGATAATTGTCTAAACACAAACAGCCATATACTAAATTTAAAGTAAAGAATATTACGACTTTAGTTTGCCTTTATTGTGGCTACTTCAAGCAGATCATTCTGTCAAAATATTAATTTTCTCTATGTCCAAATTCATTCTTAAAGAAGAATATAAGAGAATTTGGCCACATCAAACCTTTTGTTTAATACAACTTATTTACAGTTTGCCTTCAGTGGAGTTCTGCTGTTGAATGATTATGTGAATCATCACCAGCAGACAGCCTCTAATGGTTGGTTGGTGTCTCTGTTGGTCCCGGACCAACGTCAAGTGTCTGTCCAGTGACGCCACCGACATGATTAGCAGTTTCAGACACTGACTACGTTTACATGCACAAAGTATTAATCCGAAAAAGACAATATTCCTACTAAGCTGTTTCCATGGCTAATGAAAATGAATATTCCACTAATATTCCTGTTTACATGCCGGCGTGCATACTCCGATTAATATACTCCAGTTAACGTAACCGGTGGCGGACTTGTTCGACCGTGTGAACACAGCCTTCCTCTTTCATTCCTTCAACCACCTTTTTGAAAAGGTCGGCGTTGTGATATTTGCAAATATTCAAAAACCTGTTGATATCCAATCAATCAATCAATCAAACTTTATTTATATAGCACCTTTCAAACAAGTCAAATGCATTTCAAAGTGCTGTACAGACGATTGACAAAAATATAGTGTGTTAAAAATGGATTTAGAGACTAATGCACACCAAAACAACCAATATAAGAGTTCATTGAATAAGAAAGCAATAAGAGATGGGTTTTTAAGATAAAAAATGATAAATAAAATACAAGGAAATAAAAATAAATAAACAAAAATTATGAAACTACAGAAAATAAGCAGATTTTATTAAAATAATACAATTTTGACAAAATAAAATAGAATAAAAGAGATAATAATGATCAGCAATAAAATGTAGAAAATATAAAAATAAACACTATAATGATGATGATAAATAAAATAAGTATTAAAAATAAGTCCAAGTCTTTCATAATGTTTAGAAGTATGTGTGTTTCTCCTTCCAACCAGAAATTTGGGATTTTATTTTGGGCATGCAATCTCTGGAAACTGTTGGCTAGTAGGTTTATGAACAACGCACAGAGCTGGACGTAAACAGGCAAGAGGATGTGTGTCGCAAACTGACGTAAAAACCCCAATTGAGACACATATTCCTAATGCTCTGTTTACGTGTCCAATGAATGCTCCTAAAACCTGAATAATATCGACTAATCCCACATGTCTCAATCAGAAAATGCTCCATTTGGAATAAGGCCTAATTCCGAATATCCAAATGTTTAAATGACCCGTATCAAATTCTTCTCTCTCCAGTGGACGTGTGTGTATGAGTTCCAGGAGGGAGCGCCCACCCGCCCGCCGGTCTCCCCCCGCTGCTCCCTCCGCCTCACCCACTACATCGAGGAGGCCAACGTTGGCCGGGGCTACATCAAAGAGTTGTGTTTCAGCCCGGACGGACGACTCATCTGCTCCCCGTATGGCTACGGCGTCCGCCTGCTGGCCTTCGACGAGAGCTGCGGCGAGCTGATCGACTGCATGCCCGTCCAGACCAGCTGCCTCAGGGAGATCCGCTCCATCTACTCGCACAGCGACGTGGTGCTCACCACCAAGTTCTCCCCGACGCACTGCCAGCTGGCCTCGGGCTGCCTCAGCGGACGCGTCGCTCTTTACCAGCCCAAGTTTTAGCAAAGAACAATGCGCTGCAGACCTGGCTGAAGTCGTGCTAATCAGGGTTCCTGCACAGATCTGGAAATATGTAGAAGAAGAACGCCCCGTACAACTACTTTTCTATGATTTTAAACTCCTGGCTTGCACAAAGACTATATCTACATAGTAATATGGCCTTCTTTGGTATAAATTATATCAAGACCATCAAAAGAAATTAAAATTTTCAAAATCTGAATCCTTAGAAACCCTGAATAACATTTCCTAGCATTTGTTTTAAAGTGCTCGAGTGGACCAGATGAGTGGGATTTACTGCATGCAGATATTTCAAACAGTCCTACAGTTTAAATGGAATATTGTGATTCCTCTGGACAAACAATCTGTATGGAAAACTCCACCCATCTGGTACCTAAAAGGGATAAACCTTAAAAAATATATTCCAAGTACGTCTAAACCCAGGTCTGCAGCTGTGAAACTGACTGAGTTTGTTTGGGTGGGAACTGTCAGCAGCTGAAAGGAAAAAATAAAGAAGAAGACGACTCCAGCCTTGACCAGGAGGCTGCAGGAGTGGATTGAAAACTTTCAGCCTCTCTGACCCTGAACTTCAAGAAAAAATATTAAAAAAAGACAAATTGGGGCTTTGCAAAGCAGACTCCCATCCAGACTGAGGAGAGAGTTGGAAGTCCGAACCTTGAAGCTCAAGAGATGCAACACGGCATCAATCAAAAACAAACTCTGTGCTCTTTTTCATACTAAAGATTTTGGTCTCTAAAGCAGTAGAAAACTTATTTTGAGACTCGGCACATCCACATGTTGCTGTCTCGGGACAAAAACACTAAGGATGCAAAACAAACCGATTTAATCCAACCAACAAGACAAACAGGAAACAGGCGCTTGTGTCTGTCGTCTGTCGTCGATCGTCTTGCTCCGCTCTGCTCATGCCTTCTTCACAGGTGCTGCTTCTCTGCTCATACAATCTGACCTTTGACCCTCCCGACTTCAAGGACCTCATCATCAACGCCTTTACCCACCTGTTTCTCTTTGTTCTCCATCTCCACCCCCGTTTCCGCCTTCATGGTCTTTAGTGGTTTAGGTTTTTAGCGGGTTTTTATTGGTGTGTTAATGTTGGCACTACTTGTTCACGGTGTTTCATTTGATTCTTCACTTTTTTAGGACTAGCTATGTTGGACTCACTCCTCATTTCTCCTTCACAGTTTGTGTGTTTTTATCTTAAGCCTGTGAATGGAAACTCCATGCTGTCTGGACAATAGAAAAGTCCAGCTGCTGTCATTATCTCCGTTTTCAAAGTATCCCACCTTGACATTTTCCAGACCCACTTTCTGTGCAAGATTTTCATACTTTTGCGAAGGAAATGCTCTTTACAATTACATACTTCTACCCTGAATGAGGCTGGCATTATTCTGTATTTTCTTACATGGAGCTCAAGATTTCCCTACCGTGTCTGTGGTAGCCCATTGGTTCCCACTGAAGATGTAAATCTTTAAAAATAGCTCACAAATACACAGTTTCATTTTCAGAAAAGGCTCAGTAATTTCCTAAAACATCTGGCTGCTGTAGTTTGTAGTGAACATTACTCAAACAGGAGTAAACAGTGATGTTGTTGTGGACTACTTTCAGCTGTGGAGTAATACACAACTAGTGTTCCAGTGAGTATTCACGGCAGCAAGATGGTGTATATGGGACTGATTCTGTTGCAATTCCGTCAAAATGCGCTAAAACGGAGCGTTTCAGACAGACGGTAAATACAGGCATTTTCAGGCTCACAGTATGAGGAAAATAAAGTTTTTTTTTAACATTACAGCATGTAAACATGTTCTAGTAGAAACACCAAATACAAGTATGAACCTGAAAATGAGCATAATATGGGACCTTTAACTTATTATGTACCAAAGAATTAACTTCCATGGCCTCCGCCATTTCTGACAACGTCAACAAACGTATCACAACTCGTGAACTCAGAGTTTTCAGAAACTTTCCATTTACGAGGTTGTGAATACCACAAGAGGGGGGCGTGAACACGGTAAACATGACCCCATTTGAAGGCACCAATATATACCGAGTCTAAGGTATCAGAGATCAGTATTTGGCCACGTAGGCAATACTTAGTAGAATCAGTTCATAGCTGGTATTGGTTTTTCATGGTATTTATTGACACTAAGAATATAGAGAATATTGCCAGCCTCATCCTTTAATTTAACAGCTTGTTGACCAACAATTTTTGTCAGAGGAAGTTGCCTCAGCATCGTTCGTTTAATCTTTACAGGATGAAATTGTTGCCAAGAAACATTTGACTTGCTTTTCGACCTTGTACCTCATTTTGTTGGTTTTCGGAAGAGAGTGTTGATCCACATCAGTGTTTGATTTTTCTTCCTCCCTTCCCCCCTGCATCACATCCAGTTTCTCATTTTTACAATGTTGTCATAAAGGTGACCAATCAGGTCTTTTTCCCTCTCTGAGGACCGGATGGTTTGCTTTGACTGTTATAGTATCGGCAACTATTGCTTTTGTGTTTCCAACCAGTGTAGTATGTATAGCTGCTGTAAGAGCCAAGCACACACGCATGGATGTCACTCCTCTTAATGTAAACTGGTTAATACTGACTGACTGCAGAATAGATATTAGGTAAAGAAAAGATAGACATTAGCGTATACTACTATGCATACGAGCCTTTATGAAGATTCTCCTTTCTTATTTATGCCAGGGTGATGATGCTCTGTGTGGAACTGTCAGATGCCAAAATATGTTTTGCTTGGACGAGACAGTGTTTCTCTGTAGTGTAACTGTGAGCTGAGAACTAAAAGTGAACATCTGATATTATGGATAAAAAATAATTGACATTTTGGGTATATGTTTATACTTTTTCTTACAGAGAGTTAGATGAGCGGATTGATACTTGCCCTCAGACTTGATTTAACTTAGCACAAAGACAGAAAACAGGAAAAACAGCTATCCTGGCTCAACCCAACAGTCACAAAATCCTCCTAACAGCACCTCTTATGATCATTAATTAACATATTACATCTCTTATGTTTAATCCGCATAAAACAGAAGTGTAAAACCGAAAATTCGTCGTTTTGAAACAGACTTTTACCTGGTTGGGACCAGAAACTTTCTGGAGTCTCTGCTGGTTGCCAGGCAACCAAACTACCAAGACATAGTCCAGGATATAAACCCAGTAAAACGGGGATTTTGTCGCTTTTACATTTCAGTTTTTGTACGAATGAAGTAAACGACATATAATGTGTTAATTAGCGTGTGTTGGTAAATGTGTTTTGTTGCAGTTAGAGCAGGGGTCAGCAACCTTTACTATCAAAAGAGCCATTTTAGGCAAAAATAACCAAATAATAATCTGTCTGGAGCCGCAAAACATTTGCGCATTGTGATGAAGGTAACACAGTTTATAGTCTAAGTATATAGTATATAAGTCTAATGCAGTGAGGGACAAAGAGCAAATGTACTACGGAGTATTAGGGCCACATTGAGGGGAAAAATATCTGAGATTTCCAAAATAAAGTCAAAATATTATGAGAAAAAAGTCGGATATTATGACTTTATTCTCATAATATTATGACTTTATTCTCATAATATTATGACCTTATTCTCATAATATTATGACTGTATTCTCATAATATTATGACTTTATTCTCATAATATTATGACCTTATTCTCGTAATATTATGACCGTATTCTCATAATATTATGACTTTATTCTCATAATATTATGCCCTTATTCTCATAATATTATGACCTTATTCTCATAATATTATGACCGTATTCTCATAATATTATGACTTTATTCTCGTAATATTATGCCCTTATTCTCATAATATTATGACCTTATTCTCATAATATTATGACCCTATTCTCATAATATTATGACTTTATTCTCGTAATATTATGCCCTTATTCTCATAATATTATGACTTTATTCTCATAATATTATGACATTCTCGTAATATTATGACCTTATTCTCGTAATATTATGACTTTATTCTCATAATATTATGACTTAATTCTCATATTATGACCTTATTCTAGAAATCTCCGATTTTTTTTCCCCCTCAATGTGGCCCTAATACTCGTGTACTCGTACCATAGACCTCGACAATGATATATAAAATTGAAAATGTAAACAAAAAAATCGTTATTCATTTCCACAAATTTTTTTTAAAAATCCACAGGGAGTCACTGGAGAGGAGCTAAAGAGCTGCAGGTTGCAGACCCCTGCTTTAGACAGAGCCAAGCTAGCTGTTTCCTACTGTTTCCAATTCTTGCTTAGCTAACTAAGCTTAACTAATCGGCTGTTAGCTGTAGCTAACCGTTGATAACCGTTGGTATCAGTCGTCTCGTCTATCCCACCACCAGAAAGGGTTAGAAGCATATTTTCCCAAAATGTTTGAAAACAAAAATGAGCTCTGTCATTGATAAATGAATTCAGATTTGAGGTGAAAACATGTCTGAACACAGATGTAACTATATTCCTAATTCCCAGCTCACAACATGGTCCTGTTCGTAATGAGGAAGGATGCTTTTAACACTTTGTACCTCAGTTAAACTGCTCAAAATGTGTGTGTTTCAGTCACTAATGGAGGAGTCCATTTCACTTTCAGTTCAGTCACATCTAGAACAACTCATTTCCCAAGTTACAGACATTTAAAAAGCCTAGATTGAATTCTAAGCTTATTTATAGCATTTACTGATTTGACTGAGCTGAAGGTTAAAGGACCAGCCATGCTTTATATTCAATGCTGCTTTTTATTTCACTTATATTCATAAGCTCTTCGGAGAGAAGTGTCTTATCTGTCATTTTCACTTCAGGTATAGCAACTAAAAAACCGGGTTCATTTTTATGAATTTGTTACTTTTTGTTTGTTCTTCAGTCCTGTTCTGGGTTTTAACCTGTATTCTGTTGTGTGGATTAATTGAATGTTCTCAGTAGTTCTGGTGTTAAATGTGCACTGTCACCTCAACCGATCACAGCTGGAATAAGGAGGGGTGGACAAGAGACGAAAAACTTGTTGAATTGCTCGCACTGTTGTTCCCTAAATGGCTATACACAGCAAGTAATCCCAACAATGATACTAAAATGGTACTTATTATCACTGAAATAAAAAAGGTTAGCTTCTTTTGCACTGCTGACTCTTTGGTGTTTGAGTCCAGTATTTCGACCACCAGATGGCAGTCAAACTCAACCAGTGGTTCCCAAACTAGGGGTCGTGACCTCTGAAAGGTGTCATGAGATGATTTTAGTTTCTTTTTTGTTCAAACTTTCTTCTAATCTTTGCTTTTATCTTTTGAATTACTGCATAATGTCACCTCTTCAGCCCTTATTCAGATTAAACAATCACATACTGGTTGAACTGGTCAAAATCAGATAAAATAAAAACTAAGTTTCAGTAATGTTTTTAGTAATGCCAGCGGCGAAGCCCTAAGGATGACAAAGTCTGTTGAACAGTCAGTCCATTAGTTTCATCCTGAAATATCTCAACATGTATTGAATGTATTGGCATGACATTTGGTACAGATATTCGTGGTCCCCAGAGGATGAATCCTACTGACTTTGGTGATTTCCTGATTTTTTCTCTAGCGCCACCATGAGGTTGGAGTTTGTCTTGAAATTTGGTTCAGACTTGCATGTTCCCATCAGGATGAATTGTACCAACTTCACTTTTCATCTGATTTCATCATCAGGAAAAAAAATTTAATTGTCAAACACTTTGATTTATGCAATATTATGTTCCAGCAATAGAGGATGCTGCAGTTTCAGGACTGCATTTCTAGGATTGCATTGCACCACGACCTCTTAAAACAGCCCGTAATGTGTTAAATTACGTGCTGCCACCACGGACACAATTTAGGTTCAGGCAAAAAATTGGCTAGGTTTAGGAAACGATTATTTAAACTTAATTAAAATGGTAAAATAATGAGTATTAAATAAGCATTTACAATGAAGACAGTAGGCTTTGCAAAAACTAGGCTCCTACACACGCGGTCCTAGGACTGCGATCCTGCTACTTGACTTATGACCAAAGACCTGTAAAATGAACGACATTCCCATCACCCTCAGCTGTCATTTCACTGTTTAGTGCTAATTAGCAAATGAATTTGCATACTATCACATCGAACTAAATTGAATGTGGTAAACATTATACCTGCCTAACATTAGCATGTGTAAGTACAGCCTCACAGAGTCACTAACATGGCTGTCGACTCTTAGTCTTGTGTCCTCTTCTGTCCTATTTTGTCAATCATCTCGTGAACCCCCAGGTTGGGAACCACTGCTCTAGCATCTTCTTCCAGTTTTGGGCTGCTCTTCTGCTTTTCTTCACTTTTGGTTCAGATTTAGACGCTAAAATATAGATTAACACAAATAAGTAATTTTTATTTGAGATTTTTATGGTCCTGTTGGACTTTAGTTAAACAAACAAAAACAGACACATTGTTAGAAATAAAAATGTCACATATCAGACCAGCTGACACTTAAATCCTCAACTCAGTCGTCAACAAAGAAACAGTTCATGTACAAAACCAGAAACTGGTAAAGGGAACTTTAACACTCAATGATGCCTGTCTATTAATGTGAAGATGTCCATAATCCTTCAAAAAGTCTGTGTAACTTTTTAGAAGTTATTCTGCTTTGTAAGTATCCTGTCAACGTCTGTAAGAGTTTGTGTGACTGTCATGGTTTGATCTGCCTTAAAGGGTCAGTACACCCAAATACGTCGCTGTTGAATTTTTTATTTAATATTTTAAGTTGTGATCGACACATACAAATCTCAGAGGCAGATATTTCACCACATTAAACTGTCTGCATGTCTTGATATCACTCGGACTATGCAGAATACTATATTTTTGTAAATTGGGTGAACTGACCCTTTAATAGTGTCCTCTCTAGTCGGAACATGTCAGTATTCCCAGAGGTCAGCTTTCTCCGTTTGAGCTGAACTTCTTGAACCTGTAATCCAGCTCATCTCCGGAACTACTTCAGCCCCCTTGTCCCGTCTCCTCTCACGCTCTCTGGGCTCTGGTGGACCGGGCTTTCCTCGCCTGCTGTATCCGCTGACTCTCCCTACGCTGGTTGATGGCCCTGGTGCTGGCGCGAAGCTTGCGGAGCCTCAGAGCACGAAGACGCAGCTGAAGGTCCTGGGGGATCTTCCCTCCTTTGGCCCGGATGTCCTTCAGCATCTGAATGGGCGTTTTGGTCATGGTGAAGTCACAGATGGTGGGACGTGGCTCCATTCCAACGCGGCACTGACGCACCGACGGGAAGTAACCCTCGGCCCAAACCACCACCTTGTACTCGCCCGGGTTCAGGAGACGCCAGTAGTCCCCGTCAGTAGCTGGGAAATAAAAATGAGGTTGAGACAAATAACTGTTTTGTTACACAGTAAACTGCAAGTTTTGAACTTCCTACATTTCCCAGAATGCTTTTCAGGACGCCCCCAGAGAACAGTGGTGAGCTTGTTGGATTAGTGCTGGTGGAGAGACTAAAGGTGATAGCCTCGTGTAGTGGTTCCCAACCTTTTTGTCATCCCAATGTTGCCTAAATTTGGCTCAAATTATTCACAAGAATAAAAAAAATAAACCAAAATCCTTAGTTTTGACTTTGTTATTAGTATAAGTTGTCAAAATGTTAATAACCCAGAGATGTTCTTGCCATTGAGATCTCCACCTCTGGTCTGACATTGATCCTATGTCAAACCAGAACTTTGTGACTCAGTTTCAGAAAAGAAACCAAAGTGGACGGTGAAGAAATATTTAAGCTACGAAAAACTGTACCAGTCTGCTCTTCCAACTTACACAGTTCCAGTTATTTACACATTTTTCTGCATCATCACCCAGAAAGCTAACACATAAACATAAAATATGACGTTGAGTGTCTGACCTGATCGTATGTCGTGGTTGTGGTCCTCCACTTTGATTACAGCATCTGCTATTCCTTTTTTGGTCAGCTTGTCCCTGACCACACCTTTGATGCCTCTGTGAACCTGAGTGAAGAGGAAACACTGCACTGTGAGGATTTCAAAGCTACTGCAGCTGATGACTTGTGTCGTTTTCTTTTTACTAATGGATGCTGACTGACCTGCTCCATGTAAACCAGCAGAGACTCCTTGTTGTTCTCCCACTCGATGGGAAGCTCACTGACATGAGGGAACTTATCACAGGACAACTCCACCGTCACCTCGAAGCAGTTGGTGTGCATGTAACTGAAGTCATTCATACCTGCAGAAAAGACATACAGGGATATAAACAATGTGCATAAGAAAGTCAGCCAAAAAATATGCTGTTTCACGAGATTAACATTTTAATTTATTGGTTATACTTGTGCAAAAAGTTTATTGATTCTTTTTTAGGTGAGCTCAGTGCACACAAGAAAAAAATTAAAAACCGTTGCAGGGAAGGATGTTAAAGATAAAATCAATCATATGTATCTGTCCTCAATTTTAAATAATAGAAAAAATATTTTAGTAAATTCACAGACCAAAACGTAAAAACAAAACTCATGGTGAACTCAACAAAACTGAACTTTTGAAGAAGAAATTAGGAGTGCTGCACCGGGGCCAGGAAACTCGGTGTCGGTAATGTTGAAGCAAAAATAACAGGTGCTCTTCAAGGATGGTCAAGAAGTCAAATAACAATAAAAAAGAGTGACTGTCCAGCTTACTTTAAAAGGAAGTCCTTGGTAAAGGATGGCAGTCTGGAAAACCATCGAGGCACTCTGATTGTGAATTAAATATCCTTTATGAAGACATGGATAACACCTACGCGTTTCGACTCAACATGTCTTCATCAGTGTTTTTTATTGTTATTTGAAAAACTGAATCCCTAAATTGTAGACCTTAAGACACCCTTCAGTATTTTGAATAAACACTATGTTCATACAGTTAGTTTAAGGTTGTTAATCTCATCAGTCAGCACATACTTTCTGTCTGTCTGTCCAACCATCCCTGCATTTCAATTCCACCTTGCAGTCATTGCTATTCTCTACCTGTCCACCAGATGTCCTCAGACTTTCCCCCTGTCCCACCTGACTCCCACATCCACCTGCTCACCTGTTTCTCATTTCCCAGTGCCAGATTGTGAGTGTCTTTGTGCCCTTGTGTTCCAGCCACCTGAACCTGAACCTGAACCCTGTACCTGTCCCCTGCCCTGTTCCTGTTCACCTGTGGATTTTCTGTAACTTCTGATGGACTTGCTACCTAAGATTTTGCATCTTCATTCTCTCAATAAATTACTGAACTGTCCATGTCAGCCTAGATTGTCTGCATTTGTCCCTTGTTGCCTTGTACTCACCTGACTGATGGTGATTTCAGGGGTTAACCACTTAATTTAAGGTATTTTTGAGGCCCTTTTCTAAGCTTGCAAAGTAAATAAAGGCTGAAGGGAAGATTAGAGATTTAAGGGACCCTACTTTAAATTAAGAGGTATGTGTTTTGAGAAGATGTTTGTCCACAGGTGGTAACATTTTTTTCAAATTACTACCTGATGGCTTCCATCATTCAAAGAGTTGTGACTCACTGCCGGGGACGGTGTGCCAGGCTCCGCCGTTGATGACGTTGTTGTGTGCCTGGAAGTCCTCGTAGTGGCAGATGCGGCGGTCTGGGTTGGCCATCGCCAGGTTAGTGGAGGCGTAGACGGTGGCCAGCCAGCGGAAGAAAGCGTTGTCCGTCGTGGGGGTGTCCTCCTGAGGGGCCCAGTCTCGGGTGCAGTCGAAGGGATACGTGACAACCAGTTCTCCCCCGTGGAGGTTCGCACTCAGCACGAAGGGAATATCCTGCATCCAGCTGATGACGGCTCGGGTCTCTGGGGCAACCTGGGAGGGATGGATTAACTTTATGTCACTGATTTATGGGAAAGATTCTCATGATTAAACACAGACAGTAACCTTAATTTGTATCACATGCAGCAAAATGAACATTTGTTTCATTTAGTTTCATAGTTTATGTATTTGTAAAAGTAACAAAACACAAAAAAACATTATATAGTAAAGGATTAAAAGGATTGTACTGCTGAGACATCTCACCATCTAAAATCGAATTTTAGTTTTGTTATAATGTATTTAAAATGTTCTGTGTTTTATACAGCATTTGACCTCTGACTATAGTGCTATATGGACTTTGTTGTGATGGTTTGATTTAGATTTCTCAGACTTCATTTGTTAATCAAGCTGCACAGAAAGTTCTTTAATTGGATTTTCTGTTGATTACATTTAACTTTCTGTAGGTGGTGCTCTTCTTCTTTGTCTGTTCAGTCACTGTAATGATTTCTGCCTAAACTACCTTTTATGCTTTTACATCTACAAGCTAGAAATATGGGATTATAAGATTCTTCCCAGGAAATACCTACCAGTAAAAAAAACAAAAAAACATAGCAATCAGCAGAAACTGAAAATAATCATTTTAAAGTGCACATATTAAAATGTGGTTATCTTTTTACTTTTTATCTGGAGGCAGCGTTTCAACATGTGTTCTGTTACCAAACACTGAACAATGTTCAGGCTTCCAGTAAAACCTCAGCATCTCTGACCTGAAATGACTTCCTGATCTGAGGCTTGCATGCCAATAGTGGAAACACTATTTTCCTCCTCTCAAGAGTTTCCACTACTCTCAAAAACTGCTTTTCACTGTGACCTACATTTATGCACCAAAACATGTCACCCGTTTCTTAAGTAGCAGAGTTTGGTCCTTTGGTGTCTTTGGTGCAGTAATCTGTATTTCATTAAAGGGGACATATTATCTTTGTCTTCTCCTCCCCTTGTGTTATTGGCTGAATCTGGGATCCTGCAGCCAATGGCAGTCCACGTGTGGGTATATAAAGACTGAGGAGCTGCACTTCTAGGCCATGTTTGCTGCCTCCTTACACCCAGAGTTTGTGAGTTATTTTGCTGGATGCTGTTTTGTATGTTTTTGTCAGGTTAAGGTCAGAAAGGTGAGGAATTTTCTGGTAGATTTCAGTTCTTCAATTCACGCTTTTAACTTTTCTTTTCAGGTAGTTTATTTAGTATTGTGTGTTTTATTTCTCCTCAGGGCTGGTTGGTTTGTTATTTTGTCCAGGGCTCTCTCATCCCAACTCGTCACATACTGACGCTTTGTCAGACCCCTCGGCGTTATATTACTCTCCTCTCCCCCAGACCAGGGTCGTAACACTTTAAGAAAACAAATGCACGTCCTTACCATGGCGTCTTCTTGAGTGTAGTACTCTGGGATGGGGATGTAATGGTTGGTGACTTTAGATGGATCCGCTGCCACCTCTTGGGCATCCCACATGATGTTGTTCAGGTCTGGAAAGTTGTGATTCATGTCAATTCCTTCATAGCTGTATCGTCCGTCAGCCCAGCCGGACAGTTCAGAGCCCTGCAGCAGAAACAGGGACATTTATCACTGTAGTTTTGTTAAAGACTCTATGAACTGGGGACTTCAACTTCCTGGTAAACAAAGTCTCCTCTATATACAATTGAACTGCCTTTGCTTCTTCTCCTTAACTGATAATCCATTAGTTTACTGGATTACAATGATCATACCCCCAGTGTGCACAAATTGGCAAATCCTCCATATTTGTCAAAATCAGACCAGTCATGCCTGAGATGTTGCATATGAGTTTAAACTTCTAACCATTAGCTGCAGTAGGAATTAGGGCTGTTCTGTTCAGGCTAATATGTGAATTACTTTGAATCTTCTTATCCACCATCCCTGATTGACCAAACCCAGCCTGCAATCCAACCTTGCCCCCTTTTTATCACCCATCAAGTGATGGACAGAAAATACAAAGGAAGCAGATCTGCCCTCTCTCCTTTCACACATCTACAAAGTCACTTTAACTTCACCCACCTTCTCATAAGCTACTTCGTATCCGTCAGGGTTCATGGAGGGCAGGAGGTGGATTCGGGTCTCCGTCACCAGCCGAACGACTCGCTGGTTTCCCTTCTTGTATTCTCTGCACAAGTACTGCATGAGGTTGAGGACAAGCTCTCGGCCTAGAGCCTCGTTGCCGTGCATCCCGGCCACGTAGCGAAACTCCGGCTCACCTGCCAAGAGGGGAAAGTTAGACTTGCCAAGCTGTAAGTGTGGAGGAATTTATCTGGGCCAAAAGCAACTTATAACAGGTCACACTAAACATGAAGCACCTGATACTTAGATTTTGTTCAGTAGGTCAAAGTTAAAACCCAGAAAAACATCAGGAACACATTTAATCTGGTTTGTATTGTGTTAGGCAACAGATTGACAACACTTTGCCAATAATCATACACGGATTGGCCAGACTTGATGGCAGACATTCCTCGAGCTAAAACTCCCTAAGGCTCATACTCTGCACTTGATACATCAGCACAAAAATAATAAAATGACCCATTTCTTCTTGGATTTGGCACCAGCGTTTATATTTAACCATGAAACCACTGAAATTTAAATCAGCTGTTGTTAAATAACCCACATTCCCATTATCCCCCCTTGGGAGTGAAGCAGTTTTGACATATGTGGAAGAAAGAAAGAATTCATTTAAATATTTGGCGGATGTTGAGCGGCTGCAAAACCCTGCATCTGAAAGCAACATTACAAAGGAAATCTGTGTAGTTTGGTGGAGAGAGAGCCGTCTCTGATTTCAAACCGCTATCAGTTTGTTTATACAAGAAAAGCCTCCTCAAGACACCCAGAGCCTCCCAGTGTGCTGCTGCTGCAGCAGAGGAAAGTCTGTATAAACACCGGAGGATATTGAACTGGGCCCCCGAGCAGCTGAACTCAGGGTAACCCAAGAAACATGATGAACTCTGGTCCAGAAACTTCAGACTTTGAAGGTTTCAACTCATAGAAGAAGAGCTATAAACGCTCTTACCTAGTTCGTGTTTTCCGGGGTTATCGGAGATCTCCATGACGTACAGTTTGAGTCCCATGTAGCTCTTCCCGATGGTGTAGATGCGGGTGATGTCCGGACACTCCTCCGTCACGGCCTTCATGAGCTTCAGGGTTAAGAACAGTGGTGGAGGAAGTATTCAGACCCTTTAACCTGTGGTATTAGTACTTTTTACTTAGGTAAAGTCCTGCATTGAAAATGTTATTTAAGTAAAAGTATGTAAGTATTAACAGGAAAATGTACTTAAAGTATTAAAAGTAAAAGCACTCAATGCAGAAAAATGTCCCCATGTCCTATTATACATTATACCATTAGATTATTATTACTCATGCATTAATGTAAAAGCAGGATGTTACTGTTGTTGGTTGAGGTGGAGCTACTTTTGAACTATAAATTAATGATTATTTTCATTATGGATTAATCTGCTGATTATTTTCCCCATTAATTGGTTTGTAAAAATAATGAAAATAGTGAGAAATGCCGTCACAATGACCCAAAGCCCAAAGTGACACTTTCATAATGTTTGTTTTGTCCAAACCTCAACAATATCACAAATACATTTAAATAATTAAAAGCAAAGTTAGCAATCCTCACATTTGAGAAGCTAGAACAATGAAATGTTGAGTATTTTTGCATTAAATATGACAATTAATTTTCTGTTAATCGACTAATCATTTCAGCTGTACTTGTTTATACTGTTGGGTAGTTTAATTTATAACAAAGCATCATATTTTATAAGCTCCTCATATGTTTTATGTGCAAACATTTTAATTTGTAAAGTAACTAAAGCTGTCAGATAAATGTAGTGGAGTAAAAAATACAATATTCCCCTCTGAAATGTAGTGAAGTGGAAGTATAAAGTGTACTTAAGCACAGTACTTGAGTGAATGTACGTTGGACTAAAAGTCATCAAAGAGTTAAATCTGAACTGTCGGGAAATCTGCAAACTGTTAAGAGTCTGAGTAAAAACTCTGGCATTAGCTTTAGGGGAAACCAAAGTTACTCATCATGCATGTGTGGCCCTGCAGCCGTTCCATTCACGCTCTGACCTTTCTCATCTCTTTGTAGTTGTGCTGTCTGAAGTCCAGGGCGTCTTTTGATCCCTGCTCTGAGGAGTAGGTGTCAGTTGGATCTACGAGGAAAGAGCACATTAACTTCATTTTGTTGACTGACAGACTGAACTTAAACTTGAATATATTTTGACGTGTAGGTCAGTCACTGTGTTCAGTCTAGCTCTGTGCTGCAGCCTACCATTGACACGACAGCCGAGTATCTCAGCCCTGAGGCAGACGGTGCCGTTGATGTACCAGGTCTGAGGGTTGATGCGGATGAAACGGGCGACGGTGGGAACAGGAAGGAGTCCGAGCACCGGAGTCTCTGGACCCTGGTTTCCTACAAAGAGCTGCACAATTCAATGAGATATCACATAGATTTAAACATTTTAGGATCCCCTGCAGATGTGCATTGTTGTTATTTTAAAGGGGACCTATTATGCTTTTGTGCTTTTTCCCTTTCCTTAAGTGTGTTACTGTATATCGTTTTTTGTGCATGTAAAAGGTGTGCAAAGTTACAAAGCCCAAAGTCCAGGCTAAAGGGAGTTACTCTCCCTCACAGAAACACTGCTCCTGAACTGCCTGAAACGCCTTGCTTGAAGTTCTTTCGTAACGTGGTGATGTCACCAAGTAACACATTGCTTAGCGGCTAGTTTGGCACGCCCTCAAACAAAGCTAGTTAGAGCGGAGCTGAAGAGGAGTCCGAAAAGTTTGGTTCGGTTGACCAATCACAACAGAGTGAGCCAGCTGACCAATCAGAGAAGACTGGGCTTTTCGGGAGGCCAAACAACCAAACAACAGAGTGTTTCAGACGGAAGGCGAGCACAGCCGGTATGAGAAAAGTAAAGCGTTTTTTGAACATTAAAGCATGTAAACATGTCATCTAGTAGAAACCCAAAATACAAATATAAACCTGAAAATGAGCATAATAGGTCCTCTTTAATAGAGAATTAGACAGGCTTAGCGGTTGGACCACCACTTTGGTCCAGACTGAAATATCTCAACAACTAATGAAAGGATTGACAGGAAATTTGGTGCAGTTATTCATGATCCCCAGAGGATGAATTCTACTGACTTTGGTGATCCCCTGTTTTTTTTCTCTAGCGCCACCATCAGGTCACAAGTTTATGATCTGCAAAGCTAATAACATTCCCATCAGCCTCAGCTGTATATTGTGTTTAGTGATAATTGTCTGATATTAGCTTGAACGAACGAACAAACAAGCAGTACTGAGAACATAAACTCCTTAGCAGAAGCGATGACCTTAAAATGAAAATAAAATAACAGAGAAAAGAATGTCTTGTTTCACCTCCCGCTCCTTGGAACGAGATCAGACCTTACATTTCTTGGTATTTCCACCTACATGTTACAGTTGTCATCGATGTGTATTTTAGTCTGGATACACGTTTTGATTTAGTAATAATAGAGGCCCTATTTGGCAACTGACATATGGAAAAAAGTAATCCTAATACAATGTTATACTGTTATTATGCCAACCACAAGTTCCAGTTTCTTGCTGTACTTTGTTTTCATTTTGAGTTCTGTGTCTTCTTCTGTTGAATAGTTGACTGTTTTGTTCACGGTACATATTTCACTTTGGCACAAACTCTTTGAAATGTGTTTTCCATCAGTACGAGGTCCACTGGTCACGGTAGCTACATTCCTTCATATCAGAGAATACAAAAGAAAAGTAGTTCTTACCGCTTCTTTTGTCCCATTCATGCAGGTTTTCCAGGACACAGAGTCGTTACTCAGCTGGACTTTGTAGGTATGGACCCAATCCCAACTGCAACAAAGACCAAGAAATATATTTTTACACTTCAGTGTAGTGAAAGAACATTGTGCTCTGACTTGTGTCTCTTTTTTGTGTGTGTTTTCAGCAGCAGTTTTAAATTTCCTTTTGGAACAAAACCTCTTCAGATCTTAACGCTGATACTACCTGACCTCCAGATGGAGTTTCGGCCCTGCAGGATGACTCCGGTGAACAGGGTGAGGTGGATGGCGTCCACCTCCAGCCACTGGTACCGGTCCTTATACTCCGCACACCAGGCTCCGTCATACAGGTCCCCGTCCGCGATGCCAGACTAAAAACACATGTTACACACAGGGTTTTTCTTTGTCAGCTGCAGAATCCATTTAAACTCCTGGCTCTGCCTCAGTGTGAAGCATTGCATAAGAGTTTGGTTTGGACCATGATTGTAAAATAATTGCTTTCAGACTTGAGAAGGGGAGGTGGAATAGCCCTGCTGACTCTGTATTTTACAGATTATTTCTATTTACATTCCAAGAAACTCAACAAGAAGACTTTCTACTTTAAATCCAGTCGCTGGAGGTTTTTATTATAGTGGTAATTTTACATGCCAATAAAAGCAGAGGGAAAAAAGTGTTTGAGAGTATGGGAGATCTACTTTATTTTATAGGCCAGAAATTATAGACAGAAATAAAACATAATATGAAGTAAATTAGTAAGGACATAATATTTTGTGCTGTTAATTTAGAATGTAAAAGAGGTTTTAATCTCAATGTGACTTCCTAGTTAAATAAAGGTTATATATAATTTGTGCATCGTTATATTTAAAACATAATCTAGGAACCACTCGTACTTTTACAGAGTTCAAGACCCAGAAATGTGACTTTGTGCATAAACTGTTTCATTAAAATTATCCCTTTTTTGCCACTTTAATTAGCTTCTTTTTTTTATCAACTCCACCACTTTTGTCCGGACTGAAATATCTTAGCAACCGTTAGATGGATTGCTATGAAATTTTGTGCAGACATTCAGGATCGTTCTCATTCCCAGCGCGTCAAATACCAACGCTTTGTCACGATCGTTGGCGTTAGATACCTCTGCACCCTTAAGCGCCGGTATAAGACGCACCGGTCTTTCCATTCACTACATTGTAAACCCATCCGCATCAATATTAACCGCTCAGGGAAAATGTGCCGGGAGTGACTGTGGTGACAGCTTTATGAGCGAAAAGACAAACACCAAGCGGGTTGGCAGGAGGGAACGTGGATGGGTCCAACAAACACAAGGCTTTCATCCAAGAAACCGCTGTTCGCGTCCCGTGCGTCACGTTACAATCAGCTGTTCCTTTGTGTCCTGTGTTCACAACGTTCAGTGTCATTTTCACTGTACAAACGTAGTAGTTTTAATCCCAATCATTTTGTTTTTTCCTAAACCTAACTATAGTGGTTTTATTGCCTGAACCTAAGCAAGTGTTTTTGTTTACTTCACAACAATAAGCACTCTTTTACAGCGGCCGAAAAGAGCGACGGCGAGGGGTCTGACAAAGCATCAGTATATGACGAGTTGGGATGAGAACGCGTTGATCCTCCTGACCTGATCCTACTGACTTTGGTGATCCTCCGGCTTTTCCTCTAGCGCCACCATCAGGTCAAAAGTTTAATTTGTCCAATACTTTGGTTTTTGACCAAATGCATTCCCATCAGCCTCAGCTGCACTTTGTCTTTAGTGCTAATTTGCCGTTGTTATCAATGGTAAACATCAGCATGTTTAGATTGTGAGCATGTTAGCATGCTAACATTAAGATAAACAAGATTTCAACCTCTCAAATGTGAAGATTTTCTTGTTTTCTTACATCTTACATGATAGTAAATTGAATATTTTTGGGAGTTTGAACAAAACTACAATTTGAAGATGTCATCTTGGCCTTTGGGAACTTGTTATGGGCATTTTGAACAATTTTCTGATATTCTTTTGACCAAACAATTAAAAATTGACTCAGTTTTCCACTTGTTTTCGGCAGATCAATCGATAATGACTATATTTATTAGTTGCAGCCCTGTTATAATGGTATTCATAGCTACAGGATCTTTCAAAAAAACAAAATGTCCCTGCAAAGCTTCAGTAAAATCAAGTGAAGTGATCCTTCTCATCTCCTGTCCACAGTCTCCCTTTATGAGATCCTGTTTCCTGTTATTCTATCTCTTTGAATTTCTTTAAGCAGAAGCTCACTGTACTTTGTGTTTGATCCAGATCTAGACCCACCTGGATGTTCAGCCTCCCCCTGTGAGGACCCAGACCCGCCCGCTGGTAGGAAGAAGCCTGGATCTGGCTGTCATCGACCCGCAGGGACTCCATGCCGAGGGGAGGACAGTCTGGAGGGAGAAGGAGACGGAGATTAAGACTTCTGTGGGTTTGTGTCTGTGCTTGTCTGGAGATCTTTAAAGAAACCGCTGTGGGACTGACTGCTGAGGGGTTAAAACTCTCCCTCTGGTTTCTCTGAGTAAGCAAACACATGGCTGATGTAATTAGAGGTCCCAGCGGTTGTTATGTGGAATATCTCTAATCATCCCGGGTCAGTTCAGTGGAAGGGTTGGAGGCCCTCTGCAGAGGAAACTGCAGATAAGTGAATCTGTGGAGGGTTTGAAAGTAATCTGAGACAAAGTTGAAGCTTGAAGGCCAAGAGAGAGTAAAGTCAAACGTCCAGCAGAGCTTCAGCTGCAGGGTATTTTATGGGCTTTGAACATGCAATAACAGCCCCATTAATCACAAAGACTAGTACTGGCAGGACAAAACAGCCTTGTTTGTTCTCTTAAAGTCAGGGGACGTTTTCACTTCAATATCTTTAGAAGAAGGAGAAAATAAAGATGTCTGGTTTAAGGGAGGTTTACATTAGGACAGGACAAATCCTTTTAATATGTCTGGAGCACGATTAATCAGTCATTTTTGCAAAATTATCACTAGCTTCGGTTTGTCAAATGTGAATATTTTCTGGTTTTCTTAGTGTTTTATGAGAGGAAACTGAATATATTTTGGTTTCAGACTGTTGGTCGGACAAAACAAGCAATTTGTAGAGGTCCCTGTGGGCTATAGAAAATTGTAATGGGCATTTTACACTATTTTCTGACAAAAATGATAATAATAATCATCAATAAAATAATAAATATGTTATCCACATTCATCCAGGGTAGTATTAATATAATTATGCAGCCTGTTTCATCTTAAATCAAACCACACACACCACGTATTTTGGGGAATTAGGTAAATGTGGCAAACAGTAACAAACAACTAATTTAAAGACCATTTTATTAGTTAATCATCCTCTATACAGCTGAAACAAATAATCGATTAATCGACTAGGTGAATTGTGATAATCTTAATTCTTGCAAAAAAATGCAAAACATTCACTGGTTCCAGGTTTTCAAATGCAAATATTTGCTGTTTTTCTTCTTTGATAGTAAATCTTTTTTTTGTTTGTTTTTGGACTGTTTTCTGGCATTTTATAGACCAAACAATCAATCAATTACTCAAGAAAATAATTGATAACTAAAGTAATTATTGGTAAAGAAGCTCTGGGATACTCTAGTTACAAAATTATATAAAGTAATATTTATTTTCACAAATTTAAAACCCTTTTTTTTTCTCTTAGTGAATCCAGGTTTACAAAAGCTGAGCAGATGTAAGTCAGGAGCTCAATGGGTCCCTGAAGGCATCATTCATTAATTGCACTTCCTTAATTAACATTAATAATTTGGTTTAATTAGCTTGAAGTCTCACTGGCTTCTCACAGCTTAAAAAGTAAAGTTTTGTCCTACCCAGTTGTGTCTTCACATCTTTTTTTTCTTCTTTATTGCTGTTTTCTTCTTCACTGTCTTGACTGATGTTTTTGGTGTCCAGCTGTTTGCCTCTGGCAGCGGTGGTGGATAACTTTGTCGGTGCTTCTGTTGGAGTCAGTCGGTCTGTGCTGTGATCCTGCGGCTGCACAGTGACAGACTCGGCTGTAGTTGTGTAGTTGGATAATAAATTAATCTGAGTTGTTGTATCGTCTGTCAGCACCGCGTCTAGAAATCCTCCCAGTAAAATCACTGCAGCCAACGTGCACAAGGGCTTTTCCATCTTCCTCTTTGTTTGCTGCTGCAGAGTGAAGGGGGAAAAAAACTCCCTGGCCAGTTTATGTGGAGATGACAGAGAGCCAGACCTCCATCCACATCCCTCCTCCTCAATCCCAACTCCCCTAACCTCACCCTCTCCTCCCTCCTTCTCAAAATTCCAGCTGAATTCCTGGGAAAAAATGGGATTCAAAAAAGACTTGTGAAGTTGCAGTTACAGAATGTGGGTTATGTGTACATCACTGACTCATTGAGTTGCTGTTTTATGTTAGATGTTTTTCAGGAAGTGCAGCAGGAGAAGAAATTTCAGATTTACCAGCAGGAGCTGCACGTCATGATGCATGAACACAACAAGCTGGAGACGATCTTGAGTTACAGAGTACAAAAAGAAGTTTCCCAAAGAGGCAAGTCAAGAGTTTTTGCAGATCTCAGATCAGATTTTGCAATTTGCCCTTCTAGACACGACCAAATATGGTGCACGTTTGCAAAGGTGGGTGGAGTTACTCAGATGGGGGTGCAGTATATTCTAATGAGCCTGCATATGACATAGGAAGGGGAGCCAAATCTGAATGGCTTGTTGAATCACATGTTTTCTGATCTAGACAGCCCACAAAAAATTGACTGGGTTGTCTTATTTACCAGTTTGTAGGTTGGTAGCCTCTCCAGATACCCAAATGTATGAGCACATGCACTGAAAGAGTGAGTTTTTCATGATATGTCTCCTTTAAATTGACTACAAATTAATTTGCATAACAAGAGATATCTTTGACCAAAACATCGTGTGAATTTTCAGCCCTCAGTACAACATTAACCCTCCTTGAAACCCTTTAGACTGACTGATGTTACTTCTAGGTGTTTGTGGGAGATCACACTGTTTGCTGAAGACTCTGGCACGTGCATCCTGTCACTGATGTGTCAGAAGATCTGCCATCCGTTTATATGATGGTTTCATCTGATATCAACCCACTCAGGATATTAATGTCTTTTTGTCAGAGACTGGGGACTTTTATGTTACAGATAAACCTTGTCTCAGTGACTCCACAGTGCGGCCTTTGACACTTTCGTGTATTTTGTTGTTTCATACAAATTCTATTCTTAGTATTAGTTTGTCTTCTGCCATGATTCAGTTTCTTGTTCGGAGAAAAGAGACATGCATCTTCATAATGCATGTAATGTATTTGTCCAGGGTTGTTGGAGCTATGGATTAATATCAGTGATTCAGGGATTATTTTGTCATAGTCTGAAATTTCTCCAGGCTTTTAAAGGAGACATATCATTGAAAACTCACTTTTTCAGTGCTTGTGCTTATACATTTGGGTATCTGGAGTAGCTATCAACCCACAAACTGGTGAATAAGACAACCCAGTTAGTTTTTTGTGGGCTGTCTAGATCAGAAAACATGTGATTCAACAAGCTGTTCAGATTTGGCTCCCCTTTCTATGTCACATGCAGGCTCATACACCATTCGTAGCTATGCACTGTAATTCGTATATCTCCCACGAAATCAGTTTGTATGTAATCGGGAAATATAAAGAGCCAAACGCAGCATAGGAAGGAGGTCGAGGTGGACGGGTGGGTCAAAAAAACACCAGACTTTCGCCCAGGAGACCGGTGTTCATGAGAAACCAGATGTCAACGTTGATTTATTTGTCACGTAACTTCTGTACTTAAGTAACGCTACTTCCGGTGTTATTTTAACCCAAACCACCATCTTTTCCTAAACCTAACTAAATACTTTTGTTGCCTAAACCTGACCAAATTGTTTCCTGTGAAGACAGAAGTTTATTTTGAAAAGACTGGAGTGGAATTTTACACGTGCGTCACATGTTGCTCGACATTCATAGGAAAACGATTGAAAAATGAGGAATCATTTTCCGTAAGCTATCATACGAACCGCTATATGAGGATACGTTGTCCTATGTCACATGCAGGCTCATTAGAATATATCGCCCACAGCTTCAGAACTACCTTTGCAAAGGTGCACCATATTTTTCTCACAAGCCAATCAGAGCAGACTGGGCTTTTTCAGGAGGGTTTCTTAAAGAGACAGGCGCTAAAACGGAGCGTTTCAGACAGAGGGTGAATACAGGTATATTCAGACAGACAGTATGAGAAAAATAATGTGTTTTTTGAACATTAAATCATGTAAACATGTTCTAGTAGAAACCCAAAATAGAAGTATGAACCTGAAAAAGAGCATGATATGTCCCCTTTAAAACACAGTTTCCCGCACATTTATTTTGAAGAAATAGTGTCTTACTTTTTCCATTTCTGTTCACCACCAAGCTGCAAATCTTCTCTTTCTACTCTGCCTTTAGATATGATCTTTTATTTTTCACATCGTCCTCCAC